>NC_140008.1:9586505-10062548 GCF_964263955.1 Coregonus lavaretus
ATTCTACTTTCCTCAACCTCTTCACTATTCTTGTTTGGGACTTGTTAACCATGTCAGGAGAACCAGCTGACCAAATTAAGTTTGAATTCTTCTTTCAAATCAGGAAGTTAATGATTTCTCTCTACTTTAACTTCCACTGTGGCATTATAGAAATCAAATTTTTCAACAAAGGTTGCTGTTGTCTAGATAGGACTTCCCCAGCTGATTCAGAGGATGCCATTGGGGTTTGCCTCTCAACCACAATTGTTATCCACAATGCACTTCCTGTTTGTTGAGACTAAACCGGGTGAGAGGTGAAGAAGACGGAGCTATTGGACTGGTGAGTCACTGAGTTCACCTGTATCTATCATCACTCTGTAGGCCTATTGATCCACCCCACACAGGGCATATGGAAGAGTACAGTATGCAGCAGGAGAAAAATACATTTGGTCATAACTGCTACGCCATTTCCTGGTTTCTAAAATTCTAATAGTTTGCCTAATTTCAGTTTGTCACAAAACAAGCAAGTATAGTGTAGAGAATCATTGTGCCATCTAAACTGCTGTGAAATATATTTCCCAAAGCTAAAAATATAGTATTTTCAGCTGGTGTACAAAACTAAAAGTAAAAGACACAAAAACAAAACTTAACAGGAAAGCATAGAAATAGCACACATAAAACCGATCTACTGCTTCTTAGACTTGCTTTCAATGAGAAAGACAGATCTATAACTCAAATGTTAATGTGGTCGGGTCGCCCAAAAGGTTACATATTTCTGCTTTAATGAGAGATTCTCGCAGAGGTGTGCGGATATGTGAAAAGCTGTTCAAATGGAGGAAGAGAGGACAGAGCTGAGGTGGCTTTCGGTTATATAAACACACATCCTCTAATTTTAACGGCCATTGATCAACAGTCCCCACACACAGAAACACGCACAACAGCCTGTCGTAACAAGCAAGTCCTAGCTAACACGCTGCTGTGATGACACAGGCGTTCTGTGCGTTCTGTGCGTACAAAAGTCTTGACTTCGCAATGACTGAACTCTATGGTGCACTTCAGTGCTCTGCTGCAGATGGTGTTGTCACCCGGGCCTACTGCATGCTGGGAAGTCCTCTCGGCTTTCCAACACAAACTGCAGGGGGAGCTGACCTGACTAAATGTTTTGCTCCGAGACATGACTGCTCGAAAAACGGATAATGCTGTTTGTTTGACTTTGGTTCCTCAATACAAGGGCCCGGCCCTGGGCTTAGCTACCACAGGTCGTCAATGCTTGAGAAATAAAATGGTAGGGAGGAGAGAGAGCGAGAGAGAGAGAGAAAAACAGAGAGAGAAAAGCTCACTTGTTTCATTTAATACAACAGCAAACATTTCCACAGAAACAAACTACCTGTTTTGCAACATCTGATGCCAGCCCTTGAAGTGTTAGCAACAACAGGCTTACTTACACCCAACCGCTGACGTCCAATCTGTTAATTTGGAAGGTAATGACAATATCAAACAGCACTCTGGCTCGAGTAGGGAGTTGGCTGCGATAGGCTGTGGGGCAGATTACTATGGGCCTGGGTAACTCTACACCGCTGTGCTGTGTAATGCTGCTTGAGAGTAGTGCTTTGCCCGCCAGCCTGCTCACACACACACACGGTCTTACACGCTCGGCCTACATGAGAGCGCCTGCTGCCATGGCAACGCTGGGCCGCTCTGGGACTTGTCAGATGAGTCCGCCGTGGGGCATGGTGGGGAGATGTATGGGCTTGTTCCTGCTTAGACTATACCAACACTACTGCTGCCTGGTAGCTAGGCTAGTTGGCTAGGGCGACACACACAGACACACGTTGCACAGACTTGTACACACACACACACACAGTTAAGGCGAGAGCATGTACAGACAGACGGACATGCAAAACAGACCTATGAAAGCAAACACCCAGACTACAGACAAAACGTTATGTAACAGCAGTCTGTCTAACACACACAGACTACAAACAGACATAACAGTCAAGCAGCCATAAACGTTCACAGAAAAACAGACATTCCACAACCAGACACAGCAGAGTGAACTGGACATAGTTCTCAACTCATGGTACCGAGTAGGTGACACAGACACATTGAAAGGGTTTTAGGTCAAATCTGATTCATTCAAATTTTACTGATGTACAGATATTTGTCAAATCAAAGGCGCTCCAGTACCGCTTGCCGTGCGGTAGCAGAGAGAACAGACGGTGACTTGGGAGGATGGAGTCTTTGACCATTTTTAGGGCCTTCCTCTGACACCACCTGGTATATAGGTCCTGGATGGCAGGAAGCTTGGCCCCAGTGATGTACTGGGCCATACGAACTACCCTCTGTAGCGTTTTGTGGTCAGATGCTGAGCAGGTGCCATACCAAGTGGTGATGCAACCAGTCAAGACGCTCTCAATGGTGTAGCTGTAGAACATTGAGGATCTGAGGGCAAATGCCAAATATTTTCAGACCAAACTAAATGATGGTTTTGGAGTCGTGTCATGTTTGAATAGGGAGTACAGGAGGGGGGTAAGCACGCAGCCCTGAGGGGCCCCAGTGTTGAGGATCAGCGTGGCGAATGCGTTGTTGCCTACCCTCACCACCTGGGGGCGGCCCATAAGAAAGTCCAGTATCCAATTGCAGAGGAAGGTGTTTAATCCCAGGGTTCTTAGCTTAGTGATGAGCTTGGAGGGCACTATGGTGTTGAACGCTGAGCTGTAGTCAATGAACAAATCAAATCAAATTTTATTGGCCACATGCGCCGAATACAATAGGTGCAGACATTACAGTGAAATGCTTACTTACAGTTCTTAACCAACAGTGCATTTATTTTTAATAAAAAAGTAGAATAAAACAACAAAAAAGTGTTGAGAAAAAAAGAGCAGAAGTAAAATAAAATAACAGTAGGGAGGCTATATATACCGGGGGGTACCGGTGCAGAGTCAATGTGCGGGGGCACCGGCTAGTTGAGGTAGTTGAAGTAATATGTACATGTGGGTAGAGTTAAAGTGACTATGCAAAAATAATTAACAGAGTAGCAGCAGAGTAAAAAGATGGGGTGGGGGGGGGGGCAGTGCAAATAGTCTGGGTAGCCATGATTAGCTATTCAGGAGTCTTATGGCTTGGGGGTAGAAGCTGTTGAGAAGTCTTTTGGACCTAGACTTGGCACTCCGGTACCGCTTGCCGTGCGGTAGCAGAGAGAACAGTCTATGACTAGGGTTGCTGGAGTCTTTGACAATTTTGAGGGCCTTCCTCTGACACCGCCTGGTATAGAGGTCCTGGATGGCAGGAAGCTTGGCTCCAGTGATGTACTGGGCCGTACGCACTACCCTCTGTAGTGCCTTGCGGTCGGAGGCCAAGCAGTTGCCATACCAGGCGGTGATGCAACCAGTCAGGATGCTCTCGATGGTGCAGCTGTAGAATTTGAGGATCTGAGGACCCATGCCAAATCTTTTCAGTCTCCTTAGGGGGAATAGGTTTTGTCGTGCCCTCTTCACAACTGTCTTGGTGTGCTTGGACCATGTTAGTTTGTTGGTGATGTAGACACCAAGGAACTTGAATCTCTCAACCTGTTCCACTACAGCCCCGTCGATGAGAATGGGGGCGTGCTCAGTCCTCTTTTTTTTCCTGTAGTCCACAATCATCTCCTTTGTCTTGGTCACGTTGAGGGAGAGGTTGTTATCCTGGCACCACACGGACAGGTCTCTGACCTCCTTCCTATAGGCTGTCTCATCGTTGTCGGTGATCAGGCCTACCACTGTTGTGTCGTCGGCAAACTTAATGATGGTGTTGGAGTCGTGCCTGGCCATGCAGTCATGGGTGAACAGGGAGTACATGAGGGGACTGAGCACGCACCCCTGAGGGGCCCCCGTGTTGAGGATCAGTGTGGCAGATGTGTTGTTACCTACCCTTACCACCTGGGGGCGGCCCGTCAGGAAGTCCAGGATCCAGTTGCAAAGGGAGGTGTTTAGTCCCAGGATCCTTAGCTTAGTGATGAGCTTAGAGGGCACTATGGTGTTGAATGCTGAGCTGTAGTCAATGAATAGCATTCTCACGTAGGTGTTCCTCTTGTCCAGGTGGAAAAGGGCAGTGTGGAGTGCAATAGAGATTGCATCATCTGTGGATCTGTTGGGGCGGTATGCAAATTGGAGTGGGTCTAGGGTTTCTGGGATAATGGTGTTGATGTGAGCCATGACCAGCCTTTCAAAGCACTTCATGGCTACAGACGTCAGTGCTACGGGTCGGTAGTCATTTAGGCAGGTTATCTTAGAGTCCTTGGGCACGGGGACTATGGTGGTCTGCTTGAAACATGTTGGTATTACAGACTCAGTCAGGGACATGTTGAAAATGTCAGTGAAGACACTTGCCAGTTGGTCAGCACATGCTCGGAGTACACGTCCTGGTAATCCGTCTGGCCCTGCGGCCTTGTGAATGTTGACCTGCTTAAAAGTCTTACTCACATTGGCTACGGAGAGCGTGATCACATAGTCATCCGGAACAGCTGGTGCTCATGCATGCTTCAGTGTTGCTTGCCTCGAAGCGAGCATAGAAGTGGTTTAGCTCGTCTGGAAGTCTTGTGTCACTGGGCAGCTCGTGGCTGTGCTTCCCTTTGTAGTCTGTAATCGTTTTCAAGCCCTGCCACATCCGACGAGCGTCAGAGCCGGTGTAGTACGATTCAATCTTAGTCCTGTATTGACTCTTTGCCTGTTTGATGGTTTGTCAGAGGGCATAGCGGGATTTCTTATAAGCGTCCGGGTTAGGGTCCCGCTCCTTGAAAGCGGCAGCTCTACCCTTTAGCTCAGTGCGGATGTTTCCTGTAATCCATGGCTTCTGGTTGGGGTATGTACATACGGTCACTGTGGGGATGACATCATCGATGCACTTATTGATGAAGCCAGTGACTGATGTGGTGTACTCCTCAATGCTATCTGAAGAATCCCGGAACATATTCCAGTCTGTGCTAGCAATAAACAGTCCTGTAACTTAGCATCTGCGTCATCTGACCACTTTTTTATTAACCGAGTCACTGGTGCTTCCTGCTTTAGTTTTTGCTTATAAGCAGGAATCAGGAGGATAGAGTTATGGTCAGATTTGCCAAATGGAGGGCAAGGGAGAGCTTTGTATGCGTCTCTGTGTGTGGAGTAAAGGTGGTCAAGAGTTTTTTTTCCTCTGGTTGCACATTTAACATGCTGGTAGAAATTAGGTAGAACGGATTTAAGTTTCCCTGCATTAAAGTCCCCGGCCACTGGGAGCGCTGCCTCTGGATGAGCGTTTTCCTGTTGACTTATGGCCTTATACAGCTCATTCAGTGCAATCTTAATGCCAGCATTGGTTTGTGGTGGTAAATAGACAGCTATGAAAAATATAGATGAAAACTCTCTTGGTAAATAGTGTGGTCTACAGCTTATCATAAGATATTCTACCTCAGGCGAGCAAAACCTTGAGACTTCCTTAGTATTTGATTTTGTGCACCAGCTGTTGTTTACAAATATACACAGACCGCCACCCCCTTGTCTTACCGGAGTCAGCCGTTCTAACCTGCCGATGTAGCGTATAGCCCGCTAGCTGTATGTTATCCATGTCGTCGTTCAGCCACGACTCGGTGAAACATAAGATATTACAGTTTTTAATGTCCCGTTGGTAGGATAACCGTAATCTTAGGTCATCCAATTTATTCTCCAATGATTGAAGATAGTTTAATAGGATTGATGGGAGCGGCAGTTTACTTGCTCGCCGTCGGATCCTTACAAGGCACCCCGACCTACGTCCACGATATCTCCGTCTCTTCCTCATGCGAATGACGGGGATTTGGGCCTTGTCGGGTGTCTGTAGGATATCCTTCGCGGCCGTCTCGTTGAAGAAAAAATCTTTGTCCAATACGAGGTGAGTAATCGCTGTCCTGATATCCAGAAGCTCTTTTTGGTTATAAGAGACGATGGCAGAAACATTATGTACAAAATAAATTACAAATAACGCGGAAAAACACACATAATAGTACAATTGGTTAGAGGGCTGTAAAACGGCAGCCATCTTCTCCGGCGCCACTCTATAACTTCAGCATTCTCACGTAGGTGTTCCTTTTGTCCAGGTGGGAAAGGGCAGTGTGGAGTGCATCTGCGTCATCTGTGGATCTGTTGGGGCGGTATGCAAAATGGAGTGGGTCCAGGGTGTCTGGGATGGTGGTCTTGATGTGACCCATGACCAGCCATTCGAAGCATTTCATGGCTACAGATGTGAGGGCTACGGGATAGTCATTTAGTCAGGTTACCTTGGCGTTCTTGGGCACGGGGACTATGGTGGTCTGCTTGAAACGTGGGTATTACAGACTGGGTGAGGGAGAGGTTGAAAATGTCAGTGAAGACACTTGATAGCTGGTCAGCACATGCGCCGAGTATGCGTCCTGGTAATCCGTCTGGCCCTGCGGCCTTGTGAATGTTAACCTGTTTAAAAGGTTTCTCACATCGGCTACAGAGAGCGTGATCACACAATCGTTCGCAACAGCTGGTGTGCTCAAGCACGGTTCAGTGTTGCTGACCTCGAAGAGAGCATAGAAGGCATTTAGCTCATCTGGTAGGCTTGCGTCACTTGGCAGCTCGCGGCTGGGTTTCCCTTTGTAATCCATGATAGTTTTGCAAGCCCTGCCACATCCGATGATAATCTGAGCCGGTGTAGTAGGATTCGCTCTTAGTCCTGTATTGATACTTTGCCTGTTTGATGGTTAAATCGGAGGGCATAGCAGGATGTTTTATAAGCGTCCAGATGTGTGCCCCGCTCTTTGAAACCGGCAGCTCTAGCCTTTAGCTCAGTGCTGATGTTGCCTGTAATCTATGGTTCTGGTTAGGATATGAACGTATGGTCACTGTAGGGACGACGTCATCGATGCACTTATCAATAAAGCCGGTGACTGATGTGGTAAACTCCTCAATGCCATCGGATGAATCCCGGAACATATTCCAATCTGTGCTTGCGAAACAGTCCTGCCTTATTGGACCACTTCCATATTGAGCGCATCACTGGTACTTCATGTTTGAGTTTTTGCTTGTAAGCAGGAATTAATAGGATGAAGTTATGGTCAGATTTGTCAAATGGAGGGTGAGGGAGAGATTTGTATGTGTCTCTGTTTGTAGAGTAGAGGTGATCTAGATTTTCTTTCTCTAGTTGCACAGGAGACATGCTGGTAGAAATTAGTTTTAAATGGATTTCAGTTTCCCTGCATTAAAATCCCTGCCACTAGGAGCGCCACATCTGGGTGAGCATTTTCTTGTTTGCTTTTAATAATAATACAATATGCCATTTAGCAGACGCTTTTATCCAAAGCGACTTACAGTCATGTGCGCATAAATTTTTACGTATGGGTGGTCCCGGGGATCGAACCCACTACCCTGCCGTTACAAGCGCCATGCTCTACAAGCGCCAGCTCGTTGAGTGCGGTCTTAGTGCCAACATCGGTTTGTGGTGGTAAATAGACAGCTACAAAAAATATAGATAAAACTCTTGGTAAATAGTATGGTCTACATGTTATCCTGAGGTATTCTAACTCAGGCGAGCAGAACCTCGATACTTCCTTAATATTAGAGATTGTGCACCAACTATTGTTGACAAAGAGACACACACCCCCTCCTCTGAGCTTCCCCGACGCAGCCATTCTGTCCTGCCGATGTATAGAAAAAACATCTAGATTTATATTTTCCATGTCCTTGTTCAGCCACGACTTGGTGAAACAGAGGATATTACAATTCTTCAGATCACATTGATAGAATAGTCTCAAACGGAGCTCATCCAGTTTATTTTCCAATGATGGCACGTTCGCCAATAGAACGGATGGTAATAGTGACTTATCCACTCACCATCTCAGTCTCGTTAGATATTCCGCATGCCAACCTCTATATCGTCGCTGAGTGTTGGGGATTTGGGCCTGGCCAGGGATGAGCATTATGTCCTTCGCCTCCGATTCGTTGAAATAGAAGTCCTCATCCAAATCGAGATTAGTAATTTCTGTTTTGATGTGGTCCTCTGTAGCTCAGCTGGTAGAGCACGGCGCTTGTAACGCCAAGGTAGTGGGTTCGATCCCCGGGACCACCCATACACAAAAAAAATTATGCATGCATGACTGTAAGTCGCTTTGGATAAAAGCGTCTGCTAAATGGCATATTATTATTATATTATTATGTCCAGAAGCTCTTTTTGGTCATTTGAAACGATGGCCGAAACATTATGTACAAAAAGAGTTAGGATCAGCGCAAAAAATTATACATATATCCGCCGCCATTACTCATTGCACATATTGAGACTGGTAGAGGATGATGTCAATTCCCCCTGGGCTTCATCCATCCTCAGGCTTTTATCGTTACAGCAAGAGGTTCGTAAAGGCTGCACCCAAATTGCCCCCTATTCACTTCATAGTGCACTACTTTTGACCATCATAGTCAAAATAGCACAATTGGTCAGGTGTCCTGCTTATTACTATGCCTCTGAGACAGTGGGGGAAAAACCGAATGACACCGTTTATAGTTAAGACAATCGTCTCATGCAGAACGGAAATTATGGTCTTTCTGTGGGAAGAATGCAGCCAATTGTCCTGTTCCGACACGGAGAAACACAATGAGACAGGAAGTGGGCTTTCTGGGAACACCACACACACAGTCTAGGCCTTACTACTCATTCATTCTCTTATTCCAAAATCTATTTTCTGACTAAACCAGACTAAAAAAGGGAAGAGACACAGTAAATAAAGTAATTTCAGACGAGTCATTGTGTGTATAAAGAAGTTACACAACAATTCTGTGACCTCTCTTCAGTTGAGCTCAAACCCACTGACAATGCTTCAGACAGATGGTTGCTCACTTTTAGGAAAAGGATGGAGGCTAATGTTATTCTGTGCCACATGCCTTCGGTCCTGTCCCAAATCTCAGACATTTTGATTAAAATAGACAGATTTAGCGTAGAAAGAGCATCTTTCCTCTCAAAAAGGATTTGAAAAAAAAAAAGGAGTGGAGGTATAGAGGTCAAGCCTTCACAAGGTGTTGGCAACCATACCACACTACTTGGCTACATGCTTTGGGAACCAAAATTGATGTTTTGGCAGTGCTAGTATGATGTGGGACTTGTAACCCAGTTGTTTTGGCTGGGATTTGTTGAACCCCTTTAATAATTGTATTGTGCTAGAATCTTACCCATTTGTTTTGGCTTGTCACAAGGGCTACATTTAGACAGGCAGCCCAATTCTGATATTTTTTTCCCACCAATTGGTCTTTTGACAAATCACATCAGATCTTTTCACATCAGATATTTTTCAGAGCTGATCTGATTGGTCAAAAGAGAATTGGGCTGCCTGTCTAAACGCAGCCATAGTGTGGGCAATGGGCATTGCAACCATTACTGATTGCTTTGCTAGTGGTATTTGCTTTAGGGACCAAATTGAGGTTTCGGCAGTGCCGTTATGATGTAATTGATGTGGGACTTGACCTTGTTTTGGCTCGGCTTTTGATGAACGGACCCTTTAATATTTTGGTTGCGCTAAAGTGCTTTAACTACGTTGGGTTGTTTTGGCTGAGCCATGGTAGAACTTGGTTGTTTTGGCTGAGCCATGGTAGAACTTGGTTGTTTTGGCTGTGCCATGGTAGAACTTGGTTGTTTTGGCTGTGCCATGGTAGAACTTGGTTGTTTTGGCTGTGGTGTGGTTGTGTACAGAGTTGTTTTGGAGAGAGTTTGTATGATCGTCTTATGCAAGTAGAGGACTAGACATACCTGATTGTTTGGCTTGTGCTGGGACGAGGACTCTGGGATGGTGAGGGAGTGGCTCCTGGTGACCCCCGCCCCCACCGACAACTGCCGAGGCTGAGAGCGACCTGCGAGTTGACCCTTCACCTCAGTTGGTGGACTGCTGCCGCCAGCCCCTCCCTCCGTCTCATCTAGCAGCACAGCGTCCCAGGGGTCCCCGCCGGCTGGCCCTCCCACCACCTTCACGGTGCCGCTCGGTGAGGTGCCCTCCTCACACTCGGCTTTGCACTTGTTGAGCGGGTCCAGGTCCAGCCACTCAAAGTGGCTGACTGCAAGTGGTTCCACGGCAGGTGGCGGTGGGTTGGGCGCCAGCGACACGGCACTGGTCGGGGCAGCATCCAGGTCAGTACTGGCCGACCTGCCGTTCTTCAAGTATTCTGAGGTGCTGTGGATCTTGTCAAAGAGCTTGGCCATCTCCGGGGTGACGGTGGGCTGCTGGAACACCATGGCTCCGGGCTGCTGGATAGGAGTGAAGGCCATGAAGGAGGTCTGCGGGCCAGGCAAGCCCATGTAGGGCGGCATGGCTGGAGAAAAGCCTTTCTGGAAGGAGCAGGTCTGGGGCTTGGGAAACGGAGCAGTGGGGAACATGGGAGCCTGTTGGTGGTTTGGTGTGGACACGCCGGAGCCGGAGGGCGTGGAGAGCATGGAGGGCGTCCACTGGCCGTTGGGGAAGGGAGAGGGGCTGCAGGTGGCTTGGCCCCCCGGGTAGGAGGCGCTGAGGTTGAAGCCCAGCAGCGAGGAGGGCCGCGAGGCCTTGCGGCTGTTGGCCCCGAAGCTGTCGTCCAGCAGGAGCTTCTCCAGCTCCTCATTGGTCAGCTTATCCACGTCGATGTCCCGGAACTTGTCCTTCTCCGCCTGCTTCTTGGCCTCGGGGAAGACGATGAGGTCCTTCTCTGGTCGGCTGCTGGAGGAAGGAGTGGGCCTTGGAGCGGCGGTGGTGGGGAGTTTATTTTTAGAGGAAGCAGAAGAAGAGGAGGTGGAAGAGAAGGTGGTGGTCGCCGTGAGCGTGTGTCTCTTCTCCCTTTGTAGTTTCGCTAAGGCCTCCGCCTCCATGCGAAGGGCCTCCTCCTTACCCACAACCCCCATGGGCTGGGCCACGTCCAGCTTGAACCCATTACCACTGGATATCTGGGCCATGGTGTCAATTTGAGGGTGCCATGTACGTAGAGTTTGTAGTCAGCACTGGTGACAATAGGTAAGACAGGAGATCTGCTTCTTCAAACACCTGGGAAAGGATGGGAAAAGAGCACAAGTCACAATACAGACATCACCAGGAACAATACAGACATCACCAGGAACATTCTACAACCACGACAGGGTCCGACTGAGGCATCTGTTCCGCATTTAGTGAGCCATTTCCATAGCCAATGGTAAAATCTGCAAGACAAAAAAATAAATAAACTGATACTAATGCTGATACATTGTTCCCTTACAGCTAGGCTATTTAAAATATATTACCAAAATATATCAGCTATAATCACACAGGACCATTCTAACTGTGGCTTGTAAAAACATCAGAGCAAGAGGCTTACTGGCATCCTGAAGTATCAAAGTTGTTCAACATGTAGAGACGGCAGAGAGAAAATCCACGACACCCCCACATACACAATGATGCACAGTCAGGGTCAAGGTGAATCCATAAAAGGCCTGTTAAAAAGTTTAGTGCGCCTGGCTAGCACAAGGACTGTCACATGGGTCTCACACTACAGTACAATGTGCTTCAAAATAAAACATCTTCCTTACTGATTTGACTGAGTGTAGCTACAGTACGGATCAATGTTTTGATTGACTGTTACAGGTGTTGTGTTTGTCCAACTTATTTGGCTTGTGTGTGTTTTTGGAGTTAAGAGTTGAGAATCAGGCAAACACACATCTAGTGCAGTCTTATGGCCCTTTTCATTGAAATTGATTGTTGGTCGCATACAGCAGCAAGTAATAGCCATGTTATCAGAGGCTCTTCATGAAAACTGACACGACGCAGTTGTTTATGATCAAACAACCATAATGATATGGGTGTGTAGTTAATCAAATGATGATGTCGTATGCACGCATGACTAAGTCGCTTTGGATAAAAGCGTCTGCTAAATGGCATATTATATTATATTATTATATAAAAGGTTTCATAGACAGGCTAAATAATGATACCATTATATTACAGTGCCTGATTATTATTATTTATTTACTTTCGAAACAAAATATTGGATAGCGATTTACAAAATCTATTTCAAATGTAGAACATTAACAGGCCTACGTGTTGTGATAAAAACCACTCCCTGGTTGCAATATGTGTGCATTCATTGAGTTCCTCAAACGACACAGCTCTCTTCTTCTCCTCCTCACTACCCAGGCCCTCAGTCAGATCTCTCCCCCCCAGGCAACACAGCCCCACTCCTGATCTTCCTTCCCATAGTGGTGAAGAATAGCTGTGCCTGGGATCTCTAGCTAGCCAAGCGCAATTGTGCGTGAGGAATTTGGCATGCAAGGCAGCCAGACGGGTCTGTTTCGCTCTCTGTACGCTTACGGCCCAAGAGTGTCTTATCAGCTGTGCTAATATCAGATCCTGGGCAGAGATTCCAGCGGTGGCAAACCAACGGTGGGAGCAGCACTCAAACATTTGTCTAGTAAGCCACATTCTGCCAGACAGACGTCGACCGAGTTTGATCTGGGTAAAGAAAACAGGAAGGCAGACTGTGGATGTACTGGATGATTTTCTTTCTTCTTCGATTCGTCATCATGTAGCCTAGAATTGGCAGTTTGTTAAGTTTTGCCCTGAGTCTTCCTTTTAAAAAGTAGCCTATACTTGGAGTAGATGCAGTGGGCTATGGCATCTGTTGATGCTATAGGCTTGGCTGGTGGATTTCAAACGTTTCACAATTTTGCTGTGGCCTTAAAATAGCTCACCTCATCTAATCAAGAGCTTGACAGTTAGTTGACAAGTTGAATCAGGTGTACTAGCTCTCTGGAATAGTTCGCATACATGGAACGGCTAGGGGTCCCTGAGCAGAGGTTTGAATTGAAAGGGCAACAGTAAGGGATCAGGCCTATATACAGAAGGACTACCAATGCCATTCAAAGGAAGGGTACCTGAGGAAGAATTAGCAGATGTAAGCCTATATGCAATATAAATGAGAGAACGGCCGATAATCGGCCAAGCTGAATTATCCAGCTGATATTGGCCTTTTGTAGTCTTTGCCTATAGTAAAGCTGCTGCTATGCCAGCCGCCACTCACCGCCTGAGCCACGAGCACTGCACAAAGCTGAGGAATAATCTAGCTGGGAAAATTAGCAGCAAGCTAGCCCATTCTCCAACAGAAAAGTGCAGTATTGAGCAATTGATTGACACAGTGACCAAAATCGAACTCCTGTTGCAAATATAAAAATTTAGTTAATTCACTAATAAGGCTCGTGTCGACGTGCCCGGACATGAATGCAATAGCAAGCTAGCTACAGTGCCTTCGGAAAGTATTCAGACCCCTTGACTTTTTCCACATTGTTACGTTACAGCCTTGTTCTAAGCTTGATAAAAATAAAATTATCAGCAATCTACACACAATACCCCATAATGACAAAGCAAAAACGGGTGAATACATTTGCAAAAATGTCTATAAAATTTTAAACTATAATACCTTATTTACATAAGTATTCAGACCCTTTGCTATGGGACTATATTGAGCTCAGGTGCATCCTGTTTCCATTGATCATCCTTGAGATGTTTCTACAATTTGATTGGAATCCACCTGTGGTAAATTCAATTGATTGGACATGATTTGGAAAGGCACACGCCTGTCTATATAAGGTCCAACAGTTGACAGTGCACATCAGATCAAAAACCAAGCCATGATGTCGAAGGAATTGTCTGTAGAGCTCAGAGACAGGATTGTGTCGAGGCACAGATCTGGGGAAGGGTACCAAACAATTTCTGCAGCATTGAAGGTCCCCAAGAACACAGTGGAATTCATCATTCTTAAATGGAAGAAGTTTGGAACCACCAAGACTCTTCCTAGAGCTGGCCACCCGGCCAAACTGAGCAATTGGGGTAGAAAGGCCTTGGTCAGGGAAGTGACCAAGAACCCGATGGTAACTCTGACAGAGCTCTAGAGTTCCTCTGTGGAGATGGGAGAACCATCTAGAAGGACAACCATCTCTGCAGCACTCCACCAATTAGGCCTTTATGGTAGAGTGGCCAGACGGAAGCCACTCCTCAGTGAAAGGCACATGACAGCCCACTTGGAGTTTGCCAAAAGGCACCTAAACACTCGAACCATGAGAAACAAGATTATCTGGTCTGATGAAACCAAGATTGAGTAATGGATCAGAGAGATCCTTGAGAGATCCTTGATGAAAACCTGCTCCAGAGTGCTCAGGAACTCAGACAGGGCTGAAGGTTCACCTTCCAACAAGACAATGACCCTAAGCACACAGCCAAGAAAATGCAGGAGTGGCTTCGGGACAAGTCTCTGAATGTCCTTGAGTGGCCCAGCCAGAGCCCGGACTTGAACCCAATGTAACAGCTCTGGAGAGACCTGAAAATAGCTGTGCAGCAACGCTCCCCATCCAACCTGACAGAGCTTGAGATGATCTGCAGAGAGGAATGGGAGAAACTCCCCAAATACAGGTGTGCCAAGCTTGTAGCGTCATACCCAAGAAGACTCGAGGCTGTAATTGCTGCCAAAGGTGCTTCAACAAAGCACTGTGTAAAGGGTCTGAATATTTATGCAAATTTGATATTAGCAAAAATTTCTAAAAACCTGTTTTTGCTTTGTGTGTAGATTGATGAGGGAAAAAAACAATTGAATCAATTTTAGAATAAGGCTGTAATATAACAAAATGTGGAAAAGTCAAGGGGGCTGAATACTTTCCGAATGCACTGTATGTGACTTGTTAGGAAAGATTACGATAACTAACCCTTTCATCTGTGATGTTAGCTAGCTAGCTATATTAGCTACTATGTTAGCTAGCTGGCTAGATATACATGGCGCTAAGATATCAGATAGGAGGTAATAGCCAACATAGCTAGCTAACGTTAGCTGGTTATCATTTTGAACATGCACCATTTTCGGCAACGAGCCATTCGACTTGCAGTGTAATGTTAACTATTCACTGGTGTGCTGATCAGACCAACTGCAATCTTAACCATAAATTGACAGTTGATAGTCGGATTACATTATTGTTGTGATAGGGAAAGGTGTTTTTAAATGCCAAAATAAAGGTTGGCAATAGGTTTAGCTACCTAAGAATCTTCCTGCATGTTTAAGGACCAAGAAAGCTGTAGATCAGCGCATGTGTGCGTTCTCACTTCTCAAACTATGGACAGATTTGAGCCATTCAGACAGAACGTGCATCGTCGTTTCATATTTTTTCCTACCCTCGCTTCTCAGATATTATTATTTACATTGATGGCTTGGTAGCAAAAGTCATCGCCATTGAGCTAGTTGTCATAGCAGCAGTAAACTGCAGCAAGTGATGTGAGCGATGGAGAGAGATGTGAGGAGATGTGTAAGGGAGCAGAGTTACAGACTCGCTCTATCCAATCGTAGCAGTAGGATCAAGTTAAAGCCCGCCCATTTCTTGACCGATAGCTGAACTAGCCAATTGAGTCGTTTCGTCCTGGCAGCCGAGTTGTTTATAGAGATGCGTCCTGACAGCAATTGTTTTTTAAATATATATCCAGATCACGGAATATGGTTTCATAAGCATCCGTGATCACAAATCATGACATTACGTTGAATGCATTTGCATTGAATACATGTGCTTTTATATTCTCAAACAGCAGTGCCTATATCAGGGTTCTTCAATTCCGGTCCTGGAGGGCCGAAACACCTCTGTTTTTCATCCTCTCCTTCTAATCAGGGGCTAATTCAGACCTGGGACACCAGGTGAGTACAATTAACTACCAGGTAGAAATAAAAAACAGAAGGTTTCGGCCCTCCAGGACCGGAATTGAAGAACCCTGGCCTATATGATGTCCTTCAACACAGGCGTGAAATGTTGGAGTGATGTTTCTATGCAAATGTTGTTGATCAGTAGGCTAATATAAGTCCCAAATGGAAGGCAAACAGATTGTCATCTGCAGCACCATAGACTCCACTGATCAGCCAAAACAAGCTCAATAACTCAATGCATGCACACACTCCTATTGAATATGCATTCACCTGTATTGTAGGCCAATGCCATCTTACATTTACCCAGTTTATCATGAGATTTACCATTCAAATAAAATTATTACCATTATGTTGTTATGTAGTTAGATTGGCAAAAACAAAGTTCAATTTATTGTTAGATTTTAAAATTGACGCAGTTATGCATACATGGCTGTCTCTGGAAAATTGTATCCACATTTTCTAATTCAATTATATCGAATACTGGTCATTGGCCTCCTTGTCCCCAAAAAATTGGTATCATTGTCACCCCCTAAAAAATACATATCTGTTGTTCTCTAATATAAATGGATTGACATGAGCCAAAATAATTTCAAACAGAATGTACCCAAATGTCTCTTACATTTAGCCTACACATTAGGCTACTATGTGGGGCTGCAGGAAGGCAGGCTAAACCTACAGCCACAGAACAAAAGGTCCTGACCCGAGATGGGCATCATGTTTTAGAAGCCCTTAAAAGGCAATGGGTGAAATAAAAAGAAAGAAAGCACTCGGGGAATAGGCTCAAAGTTAAACATATCTGTGGCGCTGTAAACCATGTTGGGCTAAATTCCCTAACGACTTCAAAACGGATCTGAGAACATTGCTTGTTTACCATATTAAAGTATCAAGGGTTAAAAAGACGGACGATACTGGAAGCTACCTACTACTGTTTTTCTACTACTGTGGAAATGTCTGTTTGACTAGAATCATTTAAGGATGCAGGGGTCACGACAACAAATTACATTGAGTTTGAACTTCCAGAGATCATTTGTTCACTCGATTGAGTAGAATGGGCTCTTTTCCATTTCAAATTGCCAACAATCTACTGGGCAGAAGATCAAAGTACAAAACAACATCTTTAATACAGGAATGAGTAACCAGGTCATGCTTATAACGTTTAAAAATGCCGTTTGTACAGTGATGGCCATTGGCTGGGCTAAATCTAAAATGCTGAGCTTCCAAGCTGCTTTGGGTTCAACAGAGAGCTGATGCAAAACATTTATAAAAAGAAACACATTCTGACATCACTTTAGTGTCCACGCTTGAACCTAGAGTCCCAATACCCTATACACAACTATAATGTCACATTATGTCCATGTAGATGAGATTTGAGAGGTAAAAGTATGCAACAAAGTGGCAATAGCCTAACTCAAAATGTTGGTTCATAACCTCAGTACACTAACAGTACATGTGCACTTTCATGCTTATGGTTCCCACATGCAAACTCTGTCACAAACCATGTATGTTTCCATCCACAGTTACGCGAGTAAAGTCATACCGTATTTTTAAAAAAACATCACGACAGCTGTGATGGAAACAGGTAGTTTCGCTACAATTTTATGAATGCAGACAGATTATGTGTTCATTCGACCTGGTGGGACCTTTGTGTCTTCAAATTAATTATACGACAAATGGTGGAAACTCATTTATGCGCAAATATTAATATAATAACCATCATATCGAAATAAACTTGAAGTCACGCGATGCTATGGTGTGTGGTTCTCCCACTATGACTTGAGAAACCATGCAGTTTACTAGGCTACAGATGAAATAAATTATGATGAAATTCACAGGGTGGTGAAAGTGCAGTGCTCTTGATGCTCCTTTCCAATAAATATCGAGGGCCTTACACTGGTGACATGATGATCGATGCTTGACTGCCGTTTGACAAATACAAATATTATCGCTCTTATCCATAATAATGTCATCATGTAGACTAACCTACCCACACTATCTGCGAGCTGTTAGCTAGAGAGCACGTGCCAGAGTAGGCATATTTGCTATTCAACGCAACAGTTTGTGACAAAACTATCGGTAGAGTTGAAAATGTGATGGAAACACATTAAATACCTTGTGTGCACTACGTCATCACGCACTGATTTTTATCCGCTACAAGTCAGTTGTGTGGAAACGCCACCAGTGGGAAAATGCGCATATTTTCTTTATGCAGATTTTTTTATATTCGCATTAAAATCTGTCACCAATGGATGGAAAACTAGCTAGACACAGATCCTGCCTTTCCCTCTGGGAAACATTTCTGTTGAGTGGGCAAATAGTTATCGGACACTTAAAGGAGCATGAGAGCATGACCTGCTTCTCCAGTCTTTCTGTAGTAACATTACCAACTGTTCTGCGGTAACTAGGCTAAGTTTCACAAAACCACAAAGATCAACTTTAACACTAAGATAATTGCTAGGCAATGGAAGAACGATGATTTAAATTTTTTAAAGTATGTTTATGTTTGAGAAACTCACCCCTGATCAGCAGCAGCCATGACAACTAAGCAGGAGGCAACAGGCAGTCAGCAATGACAAAGAACATACTTGGGAACCCGCAAAATCACTTGATCCACCTCTAATGACGCTGAAAGGGCTTTGAACTTGAGTCTTGATTGAGCAAATGTTGTCACCCCATTCTGTTAGCCCAAATGTATTCCCCGACAGGCTGGGCAACAGATTTCACACAGTCATAGCTCTTAACTATCCACATAGGCCTACATTGGTGGTAATGCAATACCAGTGCTTCAAAAATAAGGCTCTGGTAAAAGGACAAGATGTTCTATAAAATATATAATACAAAATATAATAAATAATAATATGCCATTTAGCAGACAATTTTATCTAAAGCGACTTACAGTCATGCGTGCATACATTTTTAGGTATGGGTGGTCCCGGGGATCGAACCCACTACCCTGGCGTTATAAGCGCCATGCTCTACCAATTGAGCTACATACGCTCATGTTGTTGTTTTTTTTAAACAAAGGACATCCTCTGATACGGTAGTCTACCTGTCATCAAAATGATATGGTAGCCTAACGTTACCTGGCGTCGGTGCACACTGTACCAGTATCTGTGCTCCGATTCAAACTCCCATTCACCAGCTCCGCAAGCATTGTAATGTCAAAATACGTTCGTTCACCAAATATGGAGTTTCGCTGAGCAACTATCTTCATTTACTCACGTTACTGCGGTATGTACTTCCAAAAAAGGTTTAAATAAAAATATACAAACAGAGGAAAAAATGCCTCTTCGGCACCTCCAATGTATTGAGCTGCTGCAGACTTCCGACCTGTTTGTTGCAGTAATGAGTGATTGGAGGTGCCGAATATGCATTCTTTCGGTTGCTTATGTAGATTTTTATTTAGATTTTTTTGGGAAGTACATACCCGCCGTAACAGGAGTTTGTTGCACAGCGAAACTCCATATTGGGTGATCAACGAACATATTTTGACATTATAAAGCTTGCAGAGCTGGTGAATGAGAGTTTGAATCTGAGCTCTCTTGGGGTACAGATACTGGTTCTGGTGCACACCTACCCCCATTCATTGACGATAACTACTTTATCGCCTATTGACGATAGTATCTTCTTTTGTTAGGAGCACCCACGCTTAGTCTAAACATTAACATGCATCGCTTGCAGTACTGTTTTGGAAAAATTCGGAATGTATCTTTCATATCAGCTACAACAACAAAAAACTGGGGGGAAAAATGTTAAATTCTGCACACCTTTAAAGGGTAGTGTTCCCACACGGCCATATCCATGTTACAGCCCTTGTTTACGCTGCCACCTGTGCCATCAAGCCTGCTCCAAACACCTGTGTGTAAACTAACTGGGGAGGAAGTGTAGTTCAACTGGAGGCACAGTGTATGGTTATGTACAAAACTGCAACAGTAAGTTTTTTTTTTTGGGAAAGATTATTTCTGTCTTATATGAAAAATAAGGGGCATATCAGCATGTTTCGAAAACAATTTCGAAAGCGACTGATGTTTCTAAATGTTAAAAACACAGCATCAATTGTAGTTTACACGGAGCCAAATGTGGGCAAATGTAACCACTGAAAACCCTGACGTTACATACAGAAGGGTTTTCGAGAGCTAGTGCACACCTGACTCGACTTGAACTTTGAAGCCTAGCCTATTAGCTACTAGTTCTCTGCCACAAATACAATTCGTACTTTGATGTGTACACGTGTCAAGAAGGATTTTACAAATTGAAAATAATAATTGAGTTGATTAACTAGTTAGTTAGAGATAATTCAGTGAATAAACTTGTCAACAGTGACTAACTTTGGCTACAGTGACTAACTTCAAATAGTCAGACAGAGAGCTAGAGAAGTGAATTTCAACGTCGAATCCACGTTGGTACGCGACGGTGGCATAACTACGTGTCATTCGTCTTGGAATAATGTGCTCACGAGGCGTCAAATGTTTATATTCGTTGATCAGAACTTTGCACAACACTGATTCAATAATTTAAAGCACTCCGTGACCTGCCAACAAAGTTAAACACAACAAGGAAGAAACGCAGGATTTTGAGTGCGCGCAAAGCCCGAATACCTGACCGAATTTGGCCAAATATAGTTATCGGTATCTTAACTTTTACATACATATATGATCGGTAAATACATATAATTTCTCACCTTTTAGCGGTACGATGTTTCTAGCCATTTTCCTGCAGCTACAAATTTTATCCATCCACTCGCTCGCGCAGACACAACGTCAGTTCCTGTTGAGGTAGTTTGGTTTGGTTTGATCACGTTTCACCAAAATCATAGACAATTGGGAAACAGCGTCACCATGTGGCACAAAACAGAAAGATGAAAAGGAAAAATAATCATCCTGGAAAATCTTTGGACATTTTACATTTAAGTCATTTAGCAGACGCTCTTATGTTGATGTAATCTAAATCTCTGATTATACTTTTTGTATTTATGCGTGATGGGCTATTTGGTGTCACTGTCCTCAGGTTCACAAACAATATGAATAGTTAGTCATTTTATTTTGTATGATCAATTTGTAGTCAGATTTTTTTATTGAGCTTGAGAGTTGACTACTATGAAAAAATAACAAACAGAACAGTTTATTCAAATAACATAACTAGCAATAGCTGTATCACCTTATCCTCAATAAAATCTCTCCGTTTCTGTCTCTCTCTCTCTCTCACACATATATACACACACATACGCGACATGACAAATTCTAAGGCATTTACATTTTAAGGGCTGTGCATTGTATTCAAATGTCTACTGTAATTCTTGACTGACAGAATGACTCAAATACAGGCAACAGCTGAGACTAGAATGAGTTGGACCCATTGGGTTGGACCACGTCCCAATTCAGCATCTCTTCGGCTCTGATGTAACTCCACCTTCTTGGTTTACACAGGTTTGTAAACGCCACGTACATCTTGCTTCACAGCACCTTGACCAACAATTTTGAGGAAACAATTTGACTGACTACTTCTGCCCAACTGGCTGCTAACGCGACTATTTCACAGAGCAAAGAGAACATTTTTACCCAATGGTGATGGTTGGGGGCGGGGCGTTACCATGGCAATTAGGGGTTTGGTTGGTCTTACTAGGAAGAGGCTGACCGGTGTAAAGTGCATGACAGCTGTAAACAGACTCCAGTCTTTTCGAATTGTCTCCAGGGTTGGATGAATTATAGCAAACGTTTCAAAAGCGCAACGTGACAGAAAATAACTGAAAAGGGTCTACTGTCAAAGTAAGTTTCTGTTTCTCTTAGCTTTTCAATTAAATGTATTATCATGCTATTATGGACAAATGACAGTTCAGTAGTTGCAGATCGCCAGTTGGAGGGAGATGCGACTTGCATCATGCATGCTTATCATCTATCCACAGCATACTTGTTCAACACTTCAGTACCTAGCTAGCTAGTTATTATGCTACTACCTGTATATCGTACACAGAGCTCATTAGAATATTATCAAGAAATACCCACAATATGAACCTGGTCAAATTAGATGGCTAGATAACAGATGTAACAGAACATGTGCAAAACTATTGGCTGCTGCTGATGTGGTCATGATGTTACATCTAAACAGGTTGACAAGGTTCTCTTTCAGGTGTCAAAGCCCAAGAGAACTGGGCTATGGTCCTCTGTAGCTCAGCTGGTAGAGCACGGCGCTTGTAACGCCAGTTAGTAGGTTCGATCCCCGGGACCACCCATACACAAAAATGTATGCACGCATGACTGTAAGTCGCTTTGGATAAAAGCGTCTGCTTAGTGGCATATTATGTTCAGTTGCTAAACGTTGTCGAACACTGCAGATAGAAATGCAATGAATAGAGCCAACATGATTTCTTGTTCTACATGTCAGAGAGGCACTTTTGTTCTGGCAAACATATCTGAACGTTCCAAAATGTGTCCTACTGAACACGTAGGTTGAAGATCTCTTCAACCTAGCTGAACACCCCTTTTATCCCACAGAGACATGAGTGGCACAGTCGCCACGGTTTTCTTCTGGTGGAGGTTACTGTGGAGATTAAGATTAAACTTCTTGAATTTGTCAACACATTGGTCAATAGGGAGGAGTGGGTGTGGGTTCACTGATTCCAAAAGCATCGCCCACATTGAACTTACCATAAGAGGGTGATGTTTACTGAAGAACAGTTCAGTATAACCCTGTTTGTTCAAATTAAACATTTAGTAATTTAATATGCCCTATACTTAAAGAGCTCCATTGGAAACATACAATATCAATGACTTACCTATAGGCTCAAATAGATGCTGTACATCTTGCCATTCTGTCTGTGAAATAGTAGATTAGTGTCATTTCATTTAACCAACTGTGAAGTATGAAATGTGTCTATTTGACCATTAGCCATTTCTCATAGTTTCTCTTGAATCAGCTGTTGATGTAGTCAATGATTAACCTTAGCTTGGTGATGTTCTCCTGTGTACACAGATGTTATGGAGTAAAGCATTCTGCCAGTACGCTGTGCTCCCCCTGAGCCTGTGGTTCTGTGTGGAAGCAGTGCCCATCGCTGTGGACAAGACTAAAGTGGAAACCCCAGAGGAGAAACTGGAGGCACCACAGAGTGTGGTGAGTGGAGTGTATGTGTGTGTTGCAGTACCTATGTGCGATTTGATGCATACGATATAATGACTGTGTAGGAAGCAGATGTGATGTTTAATACTTGTCAAACAATATTTTGAGACTAGCTAGGTTTCCATCCAATTGGTGTCAGATTTTCATGTGAATATTCAAAAATACGTATAAAAACAATATGCGCATTTTCCCAACAGAGATGTGTTTCCATCAAATTGACTTGTTGCAGATAGTCTGTGTGTGATGACGTAGTGCACATAAAAATAATTATTGTGGTTAAATTACCATGTACTGAATTAAAACTACAAGTTAAATGGGTTTCCATTGCATTTTCAACTCTACTGATGGTCTTGTCACAAAAAAATGTTGCGTTATATAGCGAATGTGCCCACTCTGGTATTGGCTCCTGCGCTCTAGCCAACAGCTCGCAAATATAGTGTGAATTTAGCCTACATGATGAGATTATTATGGATAAAAGAGCGAGACTAATTATTGGAAAGGAGCATCAAGTTTATCACCTTGCACTTTCAACCCCCTGTGCAGTTCATCATAACTTATTACATTTACATTTACATTTTAGTCATTTAGCAGACGCTCTTATCCAGAGCGACTTACAGTTAGTGAATACATTTATATATATTTTTTTTATACTGGCCCCCCGTGGGAATCGAACCCACAACCCTGGCGTTGCAAACGCCATGCTCTATCAACTGAGCTACATCCCTGCCGGCCATTCCCTCCCCAACCCTGGACGATGCTGGGCCAATTGTGCGCCGCCCATGAGTCTCCCGGTCGCGGCCGGCTGTGACAGAGCCTGGATTACAGTCGTAGTGGGAGGACCACACACCATATCATCGCGTGACTCCAAGTTTACTTTGATATGATGGTTATTATATCAATATTTGCGCATAAAGGCGTTTCCACTGCCATTTCTCGCATAATTAATTTTACCAACAAAAAAAAGATCCCACCATGTCGATCGAACAAATTATCTGTCGGCATTTATAAAATTGTACTGACACTACCTGTTTCCATCACAGCTGTCGTGATTTGTTTTTATACGGTATTTCTTGCATAAAATCTGTGGATGGAAACGTGGTTTCAGACTAAGCTAGGCTATTTAGGACACTGTGAAGTCCATGGAGAACCTCCTCCCAGTTGCCCACTGCACTGAGGCTATTTGTACGCATAAGAAAAAGTAAAGGCTCTTGGAGCCTGAGCCAGAAAGAGGAAAGGCTCTTAAAGAAATACATCACTCCGGGAAATGGAAGGAGGTCTAGACATACCATAGGCCACATGTGAATCCAATGTAAACCTCTCCCCTCTGTCAATTTACATACTGCAATGTGGATTTGGACTTTGGGTTTTTGTTTCAGGACACCGGGCTTCACTATGACCGCTACCTCAGGGAAGTCATTGATTTCCTGGAGAAGGACCAGCATTTCAGAGAGAAGCTCCACAATACAGACATGGAGGACATTAAGGTACCCCAGCAGCTATAGCATTTGCAGGGAGGGGCTATTTGTACTCGTCCAATAGGAAATGCTCATTTTATTTTCCCGTTGCAAAACATTTTCAGCTGTTGTTCGTTCCGTGCCCTAATGAACACAATCCAGCTAGCCTGGTTGGTTTCCTTTGATTGTTATTGGCCCTCGAAAATCTCTGGCTGCTTTTGTTTCTGAGCAGCAAGGCAAGCTGGCCAAAGAGCTGGACTTTGTCGGCCATCACGTGAGGACCAAACTGGACGAGCTGAAGAGGCAGGAGGTGAACAGGCTACGGAAGCTCATCAAAGCCAAACAAGACGTTGAGGGAAGGCATGGTACGCTGGTCTATATGTTATTCAAATATGTCATTTCCTGTCTAACTGGCCGCCAACTTATGAGCAGGAATGTTTGTCCACTTGACAGGACATGATGTAATGCACCACCAACATTCTAAGCTTGATATAGTCTGTCACATAGGAAAGTGGAAGTGCCTTGAGGCTATTGTGCAAGTAAATAGTAAAATGTTGTGAAATGTCTATATTGACACATTTGGGAAGAGGGATTGAGGTTCTACTACAAGCGGGGTTGAGGTTCTACTACAAGCATGGTCTTGCACTCAAACAAGTCTGTGCTTACATTGGAACTGCCAGAAATACTTAGCTGTGGTCACTGCCAAAGCTAACGTGCAGTCGAGAGTCGGTCATCAAAAAACTCAACTGCCTGTGAAATCTTAGCAATGATTTTGCATTGCACTACCAATGTCCACAATGTCAATAACTGCTTGGTATTATCAGTCAAAATGGTGTGTCTAGTTCATTATTGTTAAGAGGGGATTTTAATATACAACGTTTCAGACTAAAGGTCACTATCATTTATTACAAACATACAGTATAATTACAATGATTGAATTGTGGATAAACGTCAGCTGTAACTGCACAATTACCTCATCATATACAGCCTCCATTTTGTCAGCAGTTGTCAGCAAGGGACTTGTAACCACTTAAATGGTATAGTATTAGTTTCCCTCCTAATCAGATCCTTCTCTCATCTTTCCCCACAGAAATGAACCACAAGGCGCTGCTCAAGCAGTTTGAGTACATGAACCACATGAACCCACACACCTTCGAAGTGGATGACCTGGATAAGCTTATTAAATCGGTAAGGATGTTGTCCATACACACTACACCAGGGATCATCAACTAGATTCAGCCACGGGCCCCAAAAAATTATTGAGCGGCTGGTCGAGGTGCCGGAACATAATTACATATAATTTGTAGACTGCAAATTGACCGCAAGAAGCCCAAACAGATATAATATTTGACTAAAACATAATAATTTCAAACCTTGCTTACATTTGTATATGATCATGTCTCTCTATTATGTGTGGGAATACTTGGGAACAGAATTCCCAAATGAAAATCCCTTGGAGCTGATTTCGCCAGTTGGGAAACCCTTCACTACACCATGATACAATGATTAAAATGGTTCTTAAAACCACTGTGCTCAGAACTTGTGGTGCATGGGCCAAGGTCTATACTGAAAAATACACACTGACAATGGCCTTACGACCGAAATGTTTGCGCTGCACTTGTTGCCTCTTGAATTAATAAACAACTCTCTGAACGAGGACATCCAACTCTCTGAACGAGGACATCCAACTCTCTGAACGAGGACATCCAACTCTCTGAACGAGGACATCCAACTCTCTGAACGAGGACATCCAACTCTCTGAACGAGGACATCCTTTTTGAGCCAACAGCCCAAAGGGGTTATAGCCTTAAAGCTAACTTGCTGTGTTTGAATAATAGCAGATCTATTGGAAAGTTTGCCCTAACCATGCACATCACGTACATGTGCTCCGTCTGGTGAAAAAACTTTTAGAGGGCGATAATTTGCACTTAAAACTAATCATCAAGAACATGTCACGTCTTTCTCACTCTCTTCTCTAATGGTCTCGTTCCCTAGTTGTTAGTGGTCTCTGACACAGAACAGTGGGCTTATATAGTATTCATTTCAATTCCAGTTTGTAATGGGAATTTCCAGGTGAACATAAAGGAGAGCAGTCATTAATGAAGTCAATCAAAAGGAATCCAGTTGAATACAAGAATTCAGGGAGAATGCCTCCAGAACAGAAGCATAGGGAATGTCTAACGGTCCTTCTCTGAGAAGGACCCTGTATTAATCAGACAGTGCCAGATGTTCTGTGAACATCAGCCCGAGAGGCTTGTACGAAGTCACAGCATCAGCGACTACAGAATCACGCCGCATCACAGAGACATTTTCAGTGTACCTTCCGCAGCTCTGGCATAAATCACTATCAAACATTCAACACTGACAGACATTTGATACTGGCAGTTCAAACAGGTCAAAGGTAAGAACATCCATACTTAGTTACAACAGATAATTGTAGACTCACAAGTGAAGGAAAATAATTAATCAAATAATTTCCCATTACACAGATCTACCAAAATGTTCACTTACCTGGTAAAATTAGGGTTTCTATAGAAAGAATAAGAATCTCATGCTCTTTTTTTCCTGGTTTATATATAGGCGACCAGTGACCTGGAGAACTACGACAAGAAGCGCCACGAGGAGTTTAAGAGGTACGAGATGATGAAGGAGCACGATAGAAAGGAGCACCTGAAGAACCTCGACGAGGAGCATCGCAAAGACGAGGAGCAGCACTATGAAGAGCTGAGGAAGAAACACGCAGACCATCCCAAAATCAACCACCCTGTGAGACATTACCTTGATAATGTAACTAAACCCAAAATCAACCACCCTGTGAGACATTACCTTGATAATGTAACTAAACCCAAAATCAACCACCCTGTGAGACATTACCTTGATAATGTAACTAAACCCAAAATCAACCACCCTGTGAGACATTACCTTGATAATGTAACTAAACCCAAAATCAACCACCCTGTGAAACATTACCTTGATAATGTAACTAAACCCAAAATCAACCACCCTGTGAGACATTACCTTGATAATGTAACTAAACCCAAAATCAACCACCCTGTGAGACATTACCTTGATAATGTAACTAAACCCAAAATCAACCACCCTGTGAGACATTACCTTGATAATGTAACTAAACCCAAAATCAACCACCCTGTGAGACATTTACCGTGATAATCAACCCCCTAAAGACATTTCAGTGACATTAAACCCCAAATTACCTGAACCCCAAATTCACTAGCCTGGTATACCTATACAGCACAAACAGGCTCTTGGAGCCTGTATACCTTCACAGCACAAACAGATCTGGGACCAGGCTACAAAAAAAATCACCCGCTAGGAATTTACAATGATATTAATCTAACATTAACAAAGACTATGTTACTGTATATACAGTATAAACTGTTCTACTGAAGTCTTTAAAGTGAAGCGTATGTGTGTGTGTGTGTGTGTGCGTGCATGCGTGCGTGTGTGTGTGTGTGTGTGTGTGTGTGTGTGTGTGTGTGTGTGTGTGTGTGTGTGTGTGTGTGTGTGTATGTGTGTGTGCGTGTGTGTGTGTGTGTATAGGGCAGTCAGGACCAGCTGAAAGAGGTCTGGAAGGAGTCAGACGGTTTGGACCCAAATGAGTTTGACCCCAAGACCTTCTTCAAACTCCACGGTAAGTTCACACCAGAAGCCAGTCACAGGTTGAAAACACTGAACAAAAGTATAATAAAATAATCTTGTCTCAAATTACACACCAACCACAACGAAGCCTATTGAGAAATGATCAAATACAATACTTGATGTCTTGCAGACACCAACGGAGATGCCTACATTGATGAGCAGGAGCTTGAAGCCCTGTTCACTAAAGAGGTGTGTGTGTGTGTGTGTGTGTGTGTTTTGTAGCTGGAGTAGGCCCAGTGTTGAAGTATGTGTTTGTGTGTGTGTGTTTTGTAGCTGGAGAAGATGTACAGCTCCAATCTAGATGAGGATGACATGACAGAGATGGAGGAGGAGAGACTGCGCATGAGGGAACACGTCATGAATGAGGTGAGCTGGCACGAGGGGTGGGGTATGATGGGGTCACTGAGTCATACCGTACACACCACACACACACACATCCAACTGTTTTCAGGACTTTGCCCCACTGCTTCTTCAGTCAACCTACTTGCTGACATTGCCTTCCTTTCATCTGTACTCAGGTAGACACCAACAAGGACAGACTGGTCTCCCTGGAGGAGTTCCTGATGTCCACAAACAAGAAAGAGTTCTTAGAGCCAGACAGCTGGGAGGTAAGAGACAGGCTGCCAACACCTGCTGCAGCCTGAGGTGGTCAAGAGTACAGAAATGGTGTTGATCCTAACTCTAAGAGGCTATGCAATAATGGAGCTTCTACCCTCTCATCTCATCTTCTCTCCTCCTCCTCAGACTCTGGAGCAGGCTCCCGCGTACACAGAAGAGGAGATTAAGTTGTTTGAGGAGCAGCTGGCCCAGGAGGAGAGCAACCTCAACCAGAAGAACACAGATCTACAGAAACAGAAGGAGGAGCTGGAGAGGCAGCAGGATAAGCTCAATGCCCAGAAAGCTGAGCTGCAGCAGGTAACCTAATACAGTAGCACATAGCAATGTTAGCATCTACAAAATGTTAGCATAAACAGCTAACAACTCATAAACAGCTAACGTACCCATTTGACACAAAATGCATCTGCAGCCCCATAGCAGAGGAGCTTTGACACAGTGGAATCCAGCACCTTCAGTATTAGAGGGGTAACCAACTTCATAAATACATGACTTGTAATTTGACTGTTTATTGTGTGACTTTGCCTCACCCTCAACAAAAGAGAGCACCGTTTAATCTACAGTTTGAAATTGGAAACACTTTTGAACTGGGTCATCACTCTCCCATGTTGGTGGGATAACATCTTCTTCTTCTCTTGTCTGTCTTCTCCTCAGGCCGTGGAACACATGCAGATAATAAAATCGGAAAAAGTAAACGCCGCTGTTGAGGTTAAAGGTTAGTTCAAGTTACCTTCAGTTATAACATCCTTTTCCATAGACTAGTATTACCATCATTTAATAATAACTAATGGTAGAATCCTAACTTACACTTAAGTAGTCATGCATTGATGTCAATGGGAGACTAAGTGAACATTAGACTGAAGAGGAAGTTAGGATTTGTCCCCATCTGTTTCAAACACTGTGGTGATGTGTTAACTTGTCTTTAGATGGAGGAGCTACAGTAGCAGTGCCCCCTGGAGGTCAAGCATTTCCAGTACTACCAGGAGACAGCCAACCTCTACCCCCTGGTCACCAGCAAGACTTACCTGCACACTCTTAGCAGGCCCAGCAGCTTTTTCTGTGTGTGGATCTGTGTGTGTTTGCGTGTGCGTGTGTTTACGTGTGCATATGTGTTTTTGTGTGTCTATAAATCTTGCAATTAATCCAGTTTGAGTTTGTTTTAATGTGTTGTCGGAGCTCCGGATTTCCCACAACACACCCGAATGCACACATACAGTCCAACAATTTCCGGAGACTAGCTAAACCAATCAGAATGTAACCTTTGATTTTGACCCACTTCTAGTAGTGGCATTCCGTAGCAGGCAGGAGCAGCCATCACAACCGACAAGACTTGAAAGAATCTCTGAACCAGGCATTCTGTGGACAATCCACTCTTTGTTATTAGTTCATTATAACCTCCTTGACAACCAGTGCACAGTTCTAGAGGGAAGTGCTTTGGGAGAAGTGGGAAGAGTTTTTGTTCCTGAATATTAGCAGAATGTGTCAAGTATTTAGTTTTCTACCTAGTTAGGTAGGCTAGGTAGGCTACACAGTGACATTGATTATGTGGAGAAACATGTTTAATATACAAAAAACATTTGGTTAAATCGTTTACAGAGGTGGGAAAATGAAGGTCAAATTAATGTCTATTTCGATACGCTTTAAATAGTCTTGCTGATTCATTCCTGACATTAATAATTGCCCATACACAGATACAAACTCATATTGGCTTCACATCAATGACAATGAAGGCATAAATAGTTATTAGTATTACATTGGTTTTAATTGGACTTTGTTAATCAAGAAACTATTATGGTACTGTAATTCAATGTTGGCCACCTCTTTTTAACCTGCCATAAACTGCCATTCTTCCTGGTTTAAAGTGGACTATGAACGTTGTTAATTGTCCCATTGTGGTTGATACTGACAATAGTGGGATTGGTATTTCATTTATCTTAGTGGTGACTGTCTGTTTACCATGGATATTCTTCTATACTTAATACCATGGATGTTCTACAATACTTAATACCATGGATATCATTCTAAACTTAATACCATGGATATTCTTCTATACTTAATACCATGGATATCATTCTAAACTTAATACCATGGATATTCTTCTATACTTAATACCATGGATATTATTCTAAACGTAATACCATGGATATTCTTCTATACTTAATACCATGGATATTATTCTAAACTTAATACCATGGATATTCTTCTAAACTTAATACCATGGATATCATTCTAAACTTAATACCATGGATATTCTTCTATACTTAATACCATGGATATTCTTCTGTACTATATCCCTGTGAGGGTGGAATCATGGTCTTAATCACCTGGTTGCATGTCTGACTACAGTAGCTTCTGTCCAACAGGTCTGGCCATTCTCTGGTCCACTCAATCCTTTACAGACTGAAACCAACAGGTCTGGCCATTCTCTGGTCCACCCAATCCTTTACAGACTGAAACCAACAGGTCTGGCCATTCTCTGGTCCACCCAATCCTTTACAGACTGAAACCAACAGGTCTGGCCATTCCCTGGTCCACCCAATCCTTTACAGACTGAAACCAACAGGTCTGGCCATTCTCTGGTCCACCCAATCCTTTACAGACTGAAACCAACAGGTCTGGCCATTCTCTGGTCCACTCAATCCTTTACAGACTGAAACCAACAGGTCTGGCCATTCTCTGGTCCACCCAATCCTTTACAGACTGAAACCAACAGGTCTGGCCATTCCCTGGTCCACCCAATCCTTTACAGACTGAAACCAACAGGTCTGGCCATTCTCTGGTCCACCCAATCCTTTATAGACTGAAACCAACAGGTCTGGCCATTCCCTGGTCCACCCAATCCTTTACAGACTGAAACCAACAGGTCTGGCCATTCTCTGGTCCACCCAATCCTTTACAGACTGAAACCAACAGGTCTGGCCATTCTCTGGTCCACCCAATCCTTTACAGACTGAAACCAACAGGTCTGGCCATTCTCTGGTCCACCCAATCCTTTACAGACTGAAACCAACAGGTCTGGCCATTCTCTGGTCCACCCAATCCTTTACAGACTGAAACCAACAGGTCTGGCCATTCTCTGGTCCACCCAATCCTTTACAGACTGAAACCAACAGGTCTGGCCATTCTCTGGGCCACCCAATCCTTTACAGACTGAAACCAACAGGTCTGGCCATTCTCTGGTCCACCCAATCCTTTACAGACTGAAACCAACAGGTCTGGCCATTCTCTGGTCCACCCAATCCTTTACAGACTGAAACCAACAGGTCTGGCCATTCTCTGGTCCATCCAATCCTTTACAGACTGAAACCAACAGGTCTGGCCATTCCCTGGTCCACCCAATCCTTTACAGACTGAAACCAACAGGTCTGGCCATTCTCTGGTCCACCCAATCCTTTACAGACTGAAACCAACAGAATACCCATCATTCCACCCAGAGCCATACTGTTTATAGATGTGTCCCAGAGCCATATAAAGAGATGTATCTGTTATGCCGGTTAGGCAGCCTTAGTTGTGGAGCACAGCAGTGTCTTCTCTTTGAGTCAGGAACCAAACCACCATTTCTAATTTAGCGTGGTCTTCATCAGGGTTGGGCAAAATACGGCCTATAGGACGGATCCGATTAAATGTGGCCTGCAGTGGATTTCCCAAAAAATATAAAAAATACCACACTACACTTGAACGTTGAAAACCAGATAGAAAGTCATATGTAGAAATTATTATGGACCTATGTGTTTGGAAATAACTGTCAATTTTCTGGCCCGCAAACCGGTCCAAAAAGAAACTGTGCGGCCCTCCATAGATTTTCTAAATCCTGATGTGGCCCTTGAGTCTAAATGATTGATATTGCATTCAGTGTCTGTATCAAGTTTACAAACTATAATTCTAAATTTATTAAAGTTTCATACATTCAACTTCTCAGATTTCAGATTCAGTTTTCAAATTCAGTTTTCTAAATTCAGATTTAAAAGCAGAGATAACATCCTGGTACTTTGCCAGCCAGGTAAGGTAGAGGAGAACAGATAGAATAAAATGCTCTCTGTGGTAAACGGAACCAATGTGGCATGTTGAATTTATTTTCTTCTTATGAATTTGGCTCTAGCTATTATGACCCCAATCCTGAAAGTTTAGACTCTCTGGAACATGGATCTGTCTTCTGTTCCCCTCACAGGCCGCACTGAAATCGCTACATACAGGTTTTCCTGTTGTATTCTTAAATCACATCTGTCCCAACTGCTTACTCAAGAAATCCATATGGCTGTACTTCAAAGGAAGACATTTACAGCTTGGTTTTGTTTGTATCATTGTGTTTAAACTGATGTAAAGCAAAAACAGGTATAAATACTTTTTATTGTCATCGTTTTGGCTCCAGGTTTTCACAAGACAAGTCTCAATGCAACAGGCTAGTAGTGTATGTAGTGTTGAGTCAATGTTGCTAATTATGCTGTTAAACAAAGGAGTCCGCTTATACTGAACTTTGATCATACGTTTTATTCATATCACAAGATTTCAGCATAAGTTTACAGATGTCATGATCACCCGGAGAACAGAGTCCCAAAAGAATATGTCTGCTCTAATCTTCTTTGTTGCTAGCCCATACTTATAATCTTTCCCAAAATATGGGTGGCTCCCTCTACTGTCCAATCCCCTGTCTACAACACACAGACTCCCTCTGTTCTATGGGGTGTCACTCTAAAACAACTCCCTCTGAAACTGAATAAACATCCTCTCAGGTTCTACTTGAAAACATTAGCAAAGTCATAATCTCCATACACTACATATTTCCCCCCTTCGAGACTAACTAAAAGTCTCGAAAAGAATGGGATTATGACAAGTAACAATCTCTCTTATTGAATATCTTTAACAATAAACCCAAAACACTTTTCTCTGGAGTGTAAATACCTTTCTATGAAATATGAACAAATCTTTATGAAGTGTGAATACATTACTATGAAATATGAACAAATCTTTATGAAGTGTGAATACATTACTATGAAATATGAACAAATCTTTATGGAGTGTGAGAGCGAAAAACCTGTCTGGCAGCCTTCTTTCCAAATATCCATCCATCAATCAAGACAGTAAAATTCTCTCACGGCCCCTCTGCCCCAGGCAACCACCTAGGTACTCCAGATCAATTCATAAATCTTTATCAATGCATTTGAAACTATGATGCCATTAAATACACATGAAAGCCCCAGCAAACAAAATACTATCCAAAATGTCCACTCTCAGGCTGGTCGACCCATCGGACCCTACGGTGGATTATCTCTATCCCTGCCTAGACTCCATGTCCCTAAGCTTCCACAAAATAAACAAAAACATCTAAGATCCCCACATGTATCCAATAACATCAAATATCATTCTACAAAAATTAATACAGAAAGAATATGACACAAATTATGTATTACACATGCAAATATGTCAATATTTCATTGCAGACACTGGAATGTAGTCCACTACACTTCATCTCCTCAGCAGTGTCGACTTCCAATGCATCTTCGATGATGGAATTGGAACATTTCCACACCTTCCTTGTTCCATCTCCTCCTTTCCCTTCATATTCTCCTTTCATATTGTCCTTTCATATTGTCCTTGTTTGACTATTTCAATCTCTACATATTCCCCCAAATGCTTCTGGAAGAAAAGAAAAGACCAAACAGTATCTTTTGCAAAACAACACATTCAAATTAAAACATCAATATCAACTAAGAATATAAAAAATGATATAAAATGATATATGAATGAATCACATTATTCTATTTCCCCCCTTTGATTCATAACAAAATACTAAAATCACACTAATATTGAAAAACATTTGAAAAATAATCAAATAATCAAAAAGGATATTTATCCATCAATACTCCATCCAGTCCCACTTGTCCATCTTCATCCAGATCAGGAACAGTCAACAACGGCATCTGAGTGTTGTCTCCAGGCATCACAACTCCAACCCATCACAATATCATAGCTTTCGCAAAGGTCAGTAACAAAGTACAAAAGCAAAACATCACACACAGTGCTATCAAAGCTGCTACTAAAATCTGAACCATCACTGCTCCCACTGGGCCTAACTGATCTTGCAACCAAGTCTTCGCTGACCATCCAGCTCCTTCAGATCTACCAAATGCATCCCTTATATTCTTCAATGCATCTATAACACTTGTGATATTATCTGAACTATCTGGAATCAAAGTATAACAATCATCCCCCGTCAAATTCATAGCCAAACATAAGCCACCTTGTTTTGCTAGAATATAGTCAAGAGCCATATCATGTTTCAACAGCGTCAGTCTGTGACTTCTTTGAATATTCGACAGAAGGTTAAACCCTCTTATCGTTTCATTTGCAAAACCCTGCAAAGTATAGGTAATATTATCAATATGATCTGCCAAAAAATTTACACCATACCATGGAAAAATCCCCACTTCTCTCTTAGACTTATCCTCCAATGATAGGCTTCCCAGACTATGACATTCCTCTAAAATTGGTGCTGGAGCTATCTGCTCCCTTGTAATCAAATGCGATATATTTATGGCTTTAATAACTATTAATGTTGAAATAGTTAAATTGCTTCTCACTGTTGTTATAATAGGCTGAAGTGTTGATGTCCTTGTTGTTACTTCATCCATTCTCCCTAAGACTTTGAACTCCTGACTTGTATTTCCATCTATCACCACTAGTGTCACTACATTCACTCTCAGTCCTAACTCTAATCCCTCACTTTCAAACTGTTGATTATAAAAATATACTTATAATCACCTTGATCTTCCTGCTGGGAATTGTAAATATAGATACCGCAATCACCCTCAATTTTCATTCTTCTCTCATCATTCAGCAACGCATACTTTCTCAATGCCACTGCTCCTAACAGATTTAAACTCCTACCACATCCATCTTCCCACTGAACTCTAAATATTTCCTTCACCACTGTTCTCTCTCTCTTACTACTAACTAACATTGAAACTTAGCTTACTGTCCTAGAGTTCCTTCAACCCTAGTTTTCCTAACTTTTTTTATCTAATCTTTTCTCCTAACTTTTAAAAAACCTTTTCACTGATTTATTCACAAATCCCTTTACCACCAATTTTTAGAATATGTGATCGGGTAATTCCCACCTGCTTCTGACTTCTTTACACACAGACTTGGCAAACGATTGAACATCTTTTAGCCTAGTTTGAAATCTCTTGGTGTAGGAATGTAACCAAGAATAATAGTCACCCCTTTTAACTTTATTTTTCAGACAGATTGTCTAATAGGCAGTCTAATAGATTGTCCTCCTTCCTGTGATATTATCTTTTCAAGCAAATATGATTCCCAAAAACCCTACTCTTTTAAAATCTTCTACCAGACAGCCGTCTAGTGTACATCTTATTGTACAGTTCAATTTACACAATGCATCTCTTCCCAACAATGCAATAGGTATATGTTCTGATACCAGTACGGGTATTTTAATTTCTCTTTGATTTTTATAGCAGATCTCAATTGGTTCCTTAAGAGTAATCAACTGTTTTACTCCCTCAAATCCCTATCCTAATTAGTTAATTTTACATAGTGAGATGTGTAACCTCATCAGGCTCAACACAGATAAAAGCTTTTCCACTATCACTTCTCCTAGTCCTTTTATTTTCACTTCAATTGTTGGATATTTTTTTCTCCCTAATCGGTGCTATCAGCTGACACCCCCCTTCGGATCTTCTAGGCACTCTAGAATCCTTGCTCCTTTAAGGGTTCACCTGTCCTCCAGATGATCTTCACTTGCTCCTTTATCTTCCTCAAAAATTCCCTCTGTTGTTTCCTCCTGGCGCATTGCACTCACAGGCAAAGTGACCAACCTGTCCACATTTATAACACGCTTCTGAAAGTTGCTGGAAGTGTGGCTGAAACCTTCCTCCTCCTTCTAAGCCTTCTCGTCCTTTTCCTCTCCAATTCTGTGTCTGTCCAGAAACTGGCTGTGGATATGGAACAACTGGAACCGCTATTGGTGGCTGATACAATTGCGGTTGGAACTGGTCCTGTTGAAGCTGTGGCAGTGATTGTTGATTCGGTGCTCCCTGATTCTGCATAACCAAAGCTTGTTTCTTCTCCTTCTTATTCTCCCCCAGCTGTATTTGATTGAGTTTTCTGAGAGTTTCTTGGTCCTGTTCTTTCTTGTTGTTGACATATCAGTATTCTTCAAAAGCTTATATTCTAAGTTTTGCCCTCGAAATATCATCTTCCATCATCTTCTTACTTTTCTCTCTTTCCTTGGCCTCAATGTATTCTTCTCCTCCAATTCTTGGGATCCTTTTCTCAGCAGTTTCTTCTTCTCTTCTGTATCTTCAGCTTCTTGAGTTGTTGTTCCAGTTCTCTTACTTCTCCTAAATCATTCGCTTTATCCAGGCATGATACGCATCGGTCTATATCTCTTTCTATTTCTTCTGTGCTAGTCATTGTTGGATAAAATCCCCTTGAATATGAAGCACCTTTACTCTCCCACTCTTTATCGCTGTCTTCATCTTTGCTTTTATCAGAACTAGAATCTCTTGTATTCTTCTTCTTCAAACATCCATCACCCCTTCTTTCCGCTCTTGCCAACCTCCGTCTGATCACAGGGTCATATCCACCCTTGATCTCTTCTGAATCACTCTGATCATCATCATCATCATCTTCATCAAGTTCCATTCTCCTGAACCTCATTCTACCCTTAGTTTCCAGACATTTCGGTTTTTTCTTACTTCTGGAGTTTGGAGTCATTTTTATGGTCGTTTCTGCTTGTCCTCTCTCTATTATTCGTTCATCTTCATCTCTGATGCAATAATCACCCTCCTGAACGATCACCGGAAGCTGAGGATAGACGTCCTTAAGCTCTACTTCTTCCTCATAAGGTGGAGTCTTTTTGCTGAATCCGTATGTGAGAAAGGTGTACTGACTTCTGCCATTAGTTTTTCTGTCGCCTTTTCTTGTTTCACCATTTTCTCTATACCTTTGTTTATTTTATCGCTGGCATCTTTTATCAGTTTTTGTCCTTCATTCTCAAACAGCTTAAGAACACCCAGCTCTCTGTCTCTTTTCTTTACGTTGTTCCCTTTTTTCCCCTTTCTTTTGATATGCTTTATGAATTGACAGAAGGACTTTCATTATGTTGATTACATCAGGGTTAAGAGTCCCTTCCACTGGCCATGGTTGTTCAATGTCAGGCCAACGTTTGTTCCATTTGCCGGATAACCTAGCAATACCATTAACTAGAGGATTACTATTTTGTACTATATCAACAGGTGTAATTACCTTCATAGTCCTGATATCCTTTTTCCCCATTGTAACAACTCTTTTATATTCCTTTATTGTGAATTATTTTATTATTTTAGAAATATAGCTTATAGTGTCCTCCCTTTAATTATTAATATAAACTAAAAAAACATGTTTTTTTTAAATTAAACAATTAATCAATAAATTTATGAATAATCAAAAATATTTTTTTATTTTATTTAACTAATTTATCAATTAGTGGCTATCTTACCACCTTCAATCAGGAAAAGTAGACAACTTCAGAGCAATCCAAAAAGAAAATACCTATAATCCAGCAACACTACAGTACTCATAAACCAATTATTTAATAAGCACCCAATTATCTTAATTTTACAGAATAATGTCAGTACTCGATTCCCAACACAACTCTAATCAAACCCACTCATGCACAAAAACTCCAAAATGCAATTTTTATTTTCATCAATTGATCAGTCTTTTGACAAGTCCTTGTCAAATTGTCATAACATCAAATATCCTGTAGGGGAAGGTTTTGTAAACAGAACAGCACTAGCCTGATTCTCTTTTGACTTGATCCTGTCGCAGCAGCCTCTTGTCGCGTCACACCCTGTCACATGATGTACACGTCAGCACTTCCGCTCTCTCTCTCTCTCTCCTCGTTCCTCTTATCGTCTCTCATTTGACAAAAGAACAAAGAAACAGACAAGAATCTAGCAGTTTATGCAGTCACTGAGCTATTTCAACCATTCAATATTCCTCCAGTCACATTCACGCTAAGAAATAACTCAGGAATCATATAAATAGCTCAATAACATTTTTATTTTATTTATTTATTTATTTATTTTTATTTTTAATCCGTCAACATCTCTCTCTCATTTATCAATTCAATAGGTCTCAAGAAAACAGTTTCATCGTCAAACAGCAGCCGATGTAACAACCAGAATACACCATTAGACTAAATGTCTATGTCTTTGTTCCTTCGTTCGTCTGCGCCTCCCCGCAGAAGAGTATAGCAGAGGAGTGACCTATTTACCCCTACGTCACTCTAGTGTCGTAAAATCACACGCATGCGCAGTACATTCATCACTACGATTTCACAGTGGAAGGAGTTCTCTCTCAGCTCTCTTCACTCCAGACAACAGAACGTTAGCATTCCCGCTATACCTCCTCTCTTTTACCCTTATAGACAAACAATAACACTTAACAGAGCTCACAAAACATCAGGCACCAAGCCCAAACTATCTAAACACAATATTGGTGGCTCGACCCATTCCAATGGACCACCAAGGAAAAAATATCGAACGTAACCCGCATCAAATTTTGGCATGTAGCATGAAAAATTAGCATTAGCATTAGCATGTAGCATGAAGCATTATTAGCAGGCTACATTTAGCATTTCTCCCTCCGCCGTGCCGTAAAATTTATTTGTTAGCTAAATTTGTGCTACCACGAGGTCCCTCCGGAATTGTAATGAGTGGTCACATCAAACAAATGATTCGTCAATCACCAGCTGAGCAGTAACATACAATAACAATATACCACGGCCTGCAGTCCCCAGGACTCACCTAATTACACCTAACGCGTTATTAGGATTTTTGGCCCATCCTAGAGATCGCCTCCATGAGGGTTTCCGTTGATTCACAGCGGTTCTAAGTTACATACATATGCCTAGGCCTTATTTCTCTCAATCGATTGTTCTTGAACTCTTATTCAAGCAAAATATCTCTATAGACACTCTATAGACACTCCCCCCTTTTTGCGCTGTTTACCAGTGCAAACAAATTTAGAATGGTTAGGCCAGACCCCTCGTTCGCAGCAATAAAAGCAACAGCAGCACACACCGGTACCTTACGGTACATCTCCCCAGCGCACACACCCAAAAGCAGACGAAGGAAACACACACAAGACCGTGAGAAATCTCACCTTAAGCCGGCGTCTTGAGCGAGAGTCACGTCGTTGCTCATGAATGAAACACTGCAGAGACGCAGACCGCCTCATCACTCGTCGCCATTTGTAGTGTCGAGTCAATGTTGCTAATTATGCTGTTAAACAAAGGAGTCCGCTTATACTGAACTTTGATCATAAGTTTTATTCATATCACAAGATTTCAGCATAAGTTTACAGAGGTCATGATCACCCGGAGAACAGAGTCCCAAAATAATATGTCTGCTCTAATCTTCTTTGTTGCTAGCCCATACTTATAATCTTTCCCAAAATGTGGGTGGCTCCCTCTACTGTCCAATCCTCTGTCTACAACACACAGACTCCCTCTGTTCTATGGGGTGTCACTCTAAAACAACTCCCTCTGAAACTGAATAAACATCCTCTCAGGTTCTACTTGAAAACATTAGCAAAGTCATAATCTCCATACACTACATGTACATAGCCCAATATTTACTATTAACATGGGAAATGCTCACTTCCTCCCATAAGAGTAATTGAAGCTTTTGATGAGTCAGGCCACTGTCTTCACCAGGGGATATATTACACAGGTGCAGTAGAAGGTTAGGAGGTGGTTGACATGACTGTCATAGTTATACAGCTCCACCTACTGCTTATCTGAAAAGCTACTTTGGTCTCTTCTAACTCCAACTATGACTTCCAACTAATCGTGGAAACAACTCAGACCTTGCTCAACTTACAGTGCCTTCAGAAAGTATTCACACCCCTTGACTTTTACCACATGTTGTTGTTTTACAGCCTGATTTTAAAAATGGATTACATTGAGATGTTCTTGTCACTGGCATACACACAATACCCCATAATGTCAAAGTGGAATTATGTTTTTCGACATTTTTACAAATTAATTAAAAATGTTAAGCTGAAATGTCTTGAGTCAATAAGTATTCAACCCCTTTGTTATGGCAAGCCTAAATAAGTTCAGGAGTAAAAATGTGCTTAACAAGTCACATAATAAGTTGCATGGACATGCTCTGTGTGCAATAATAGTGTTTTTAACATGATTTTTGAATGATTACCTCATCTCTGTAACCCACACATACACTTATCTGTAAGGCCCCTCAGTCGAGCAGTGAATTTCAATCACAGATCCAACCACAAAGACCAGGGAGGTTTTCCAATGCCTCGAAAGAAGGACATCTACTGATAGATGGGTAAAAAAAAAATGCAAACATTGAATATCCCTTTGAGCATGGTGAAGTTATACATTACACTTTGGATGGTGAATCAATACACACAGTCACTACAAAGATACAGGCATTATACCTAACTCAGTTGTCAAAGAGGAAGGAAATCCCTTTTGATATAAAAAAGTATATACAAAAGTATTTTATGAAACATTGAATGTTGTAATGCACATAGAAATGCATTGAATAACTGATTCATACATGGAAAAAACAGTCAAACGAAAATCAAAAGGAGGTTTGTTTTGAAGTGTCTATCCTAGTCAGTCACAGTGGTGCAGTAGAAGGTTAGGAGGTGGTTGACATGACTGTCATAGTTATATCTATATACAGTGGGGGAAAAAAGTATTTAGTCAGCCACCAATTGTGCAAGTTCTCCCACTTAAAAAGATGAGAGAGGCCTGTAATTTTCATCATAGGTACACGTCAACTATGACAGACAAATTGAGAGAAGAAAATCCAGAAAATCACATTGTAGGATTTTTTATGAATTTTTTTGCAAATTATGGTGGAAAATAAGTATTTGGTCACCTACAAACAAGCAAGATTTCTGGCTCTCACAGACCTGTAACTTCTTCTTTAAGAGGCTCCTCTGTCCTCCACTCGTTACCTGTATTAATGGCACCTGTTTGAACTTGTTATCAGTATAAAAGACACCTGTCCACAACCTCAAACAGTCACACTCCAAACTCCACTATGGCCAAGACCAAAGAGCTGTCAAAGGACACCAGAAACAAAATTGTAGACCTGCACCAGGCTGGGAAGACTGAATCTGCAATAGGTAAGCAGCTTGGTTCGAAGAAATCAACTGTGGGAGCAATTATTAGGAAATGGAAGACATACAAGACCACTGATAATCTCCCTCGATCTGGGGCTCCACGCAAGATCTCACCCTGTGGGGTCAAAATGATCACAAGAACGGTGAGCAAAAATCCCAGAACCACACGGGGGGGACCTAGTGAATGACCTGCAGAGAGCTGGGACCAAAGTAACCAAAGCCTACCATCAGTAACACACTACGCCGCCAGGGACTCAAATCCTGCAGTGCCAGACGTGTCCCCCTGCTTAAGCCAGTACATATCCAGGCCCGTCTGAAGTTTGCTAGAGTGCATTTGGATGATCCAGAAGAGGATTGGGAGAATGTCATATGGTCAGATGAAACCAAAATAGAACTTTTTGGTAAAAACTCAACTCGTTGTGTTTGGAGGACAAAGAATGCTGAGTTGCATCCAAAGAACACCATACCTACTGTGAAGCATGGGGGTGGAAACATCATGCTTTGGGGCTGTTTTTCTGCAAAGGGACCAGGACGACTGATCCGTGTAAAGGAAAGAATGAATGGGGCCATGTATCGTGAGATTTTGAGTGAAAACCTCCTTCCATCAGCAAAGGCATTGAAGATGAAACGTGGCTGGGTCTTTCAGCATGACAATGATCCCAAACACACCGCCCGGGCAACAAATTAGTGGCTTCGTAAGAAGCATTTCAAGGTCCTGGAGTGGCCTAGCCAGTCTCCAGATCTCAACCCCATAGAAAATCTTTGGAGGGAGTTGAAAGTCCGTGTTGCCCAGCGACAGCCCCAAAACATCACTGCTCTAGAGGAGATCTGCATGGAGGAATGGGACAAAATACCAGCAACAGTGTGTGAAAACCTTGTGAAGACTTACAGAAAACGTTTGACCTGTGTCATTGCCAACAAAGGGTATATAACAAAGTATTGAGAAACTTTTGTTATTGACCAAATACTTATTTTCCACCATAATTTGCAAATAAATTCATTAAAAATCCTACAATGTGATTTTCTGGATTTTTTTTCTCTCATTTTGACTGTCATAGTTGACGTGTACCTATGATGAAAATTACAGGCCTCTCTCATCTTTTTAAGTGGAAGAACTTGCACAATTGGTGGCTGACTAAATACTTTTTTCCCCCACTGTACATACATACATACATACATACATACATACATACATACATATCCTTAAAAAAAAAAAAATATCCCCTTTATTACTTTCCAACCCCATCACCCTTTCCCTAATTGGAGTAAACTAGTGAACAACAATGCTTAGGCCTCTACTTCCAGCTTATACTTACTATATACATTTTATGGACACAGTCAATTTTACAATAATTATATTTTGTTTGTTTTTTCTCCTGAACTTCTTCTACTCTCAACCTCTCCGATCATTTTCATGATGTCCATCCGGTTTGCCCTTCTTGCCTCGTCTCTCAGATCGTTCACAGCTTTGTGGAAGTTACCTGTGGCGCTGATGTTTAGGCCGAGGTATATACGTTTTTTGTATGCTCTAGGGCAATGGTGTAGATGGAATTTGTATTTGTGGACCTTTTTTGGAACACCATTATTTTTGTCTTACTGAGATTTACTGTCAGGGCCCAGGTCTGACAGAATCTGTACAGAAGATCTAGGTGTTGCTCTAGGCCCTCCTTGGTTCGGGACAGAAGCACCAGATCATCAGCAAATGGTAGACATTTGACTTCAGATTCTAGTAGGGTGAGGCCAGGTGCTGCAGACTGTTCTAGTGCCTTCGCCAATTCGTTGATATATATATGTTGAAGAGGGTGGGGCTTAAGCTACACATTAAGAAATGTGTGTGTTTTTTGCCAATTTTAACCGCACACTTGTTGTTTGTGTACAAGGATTTTATAATGTTGTATGTTTTACACCCAACACCACTTTCCATCAATTTGTATAGCAGGCCCTCATGCAAAATTGAGTCGAAAGCTTTTTTGAAATCAACAAAGCATGAGAAGACTTTGCCTTTGTTTTGGTTTGTTTGTTTGTCAATTAGGGTGTGCAGGTGAATACGTGGTCTGTCGTACGGTAATTTGGTAAAAAGCCTATTTGAAATTTGCTCAGTACGTTGTTTTCGCTGAGGAAATGTACGAGTCTGCTGTTAATGATAATGCAGAGAATCTTCCCAAGGTTACTGTTGACGCATATTCCATGGTAGTTATTGGGGTCAAATTTGTCTCCACTTTTGTGGATTGGGGTGATCAGTCGGAAGTTTACATAAACTAGTTTTAATGACTCCAACCTAAGTGTTTCAACCACTCCACACATTACTTCTTAACAAACTATAGTTTTGGCAAGTCGGTTAGGACATCTACTTTGTGCATGACACAAGTCATTTTTCCAACAATTGTTTACAGACAGATTATTTCACTTATGATTCACTGTATCACAATTCCAGTGGGTCCGAAGTTTACATACTAAGTTGACTGTGCCTTTAAACAGCTTGGAAAATTCCAGAAAATGATGTCATAGCTCTAGAAGCTTCTGATAGGCTAATTGACATAATTTGAGTCAATTGGAGGTGTACCTGTGGATGTATTTCAAGGCCTACCTTCAAACTCAGTGCCTCTTTGCTTGACATCATGGGAAAATCAACCAAGACCTCAGAAAAAAATAGTAGACTTCCACAAGTCTGGTTCATCCTTGGGAGCAATTTCCAAATGCCTGAAGGTACCACGTTCATCTGTACAAACAATAGCACGCAAGTATAAACACCATGGGACCACGCAGCCGTCATACCGCTCAGGAAGGAGACGCGTTCTGTCTCCTAGAGATGAACGTACTTTGGTGCAAAAAGTGCAAATCAATCCCAGAACAACAGCAAAGGACCTTGTGAAGATGTTGGAGGAAACAGGTACAAAAGTATCTATATCCACAGTAAAACAAGTCTTATATTGACATAACCTGAAAGGCCGCTCAGCAAGGAAGAAGCCACTGCTCCAAAACCGCCATAAAAAAGCCAGACTACGGTTTGCAACTGCACATGGGGACAAAGATTGTACTTTTTGGAGAAATATCCTCTGGTTTGATGAAACAAAAATAGAACTGTTTGGAGGAAAAAGGGGTATGCTTGCAAGCCGAAGAACACCATCCCAACCGTGAAGCACGGGGGTGGCAGCATCATGCTGTGGGGGTGCTTTGCTGCAGGAGGGACTGGTGCACTTCACAAAATAGATGTCATCATGAGGAAGGAAAATTATGTGGATATATTGAAGCAACATTTCAAGACATCAGTCAGGAAGTTAAAGCTTGGTTGCAAAAGGGTCTTCCAAATGGACAATAACACCAAGCATACTTCCAAAGTTGTGGCAAAATGGCTTAAGGACAACAAAGTCAAGGTATTGGAGTGGCCATCACAAAGCCCTGACCTCAATCCTATAGAAAATGTGTGGGCAGAACTGAAAAAGTGTGTGCGAGCAAGGAGGCCTACAAACCTGACTCAGTTACACCAGCTCTGTCAGGAGGAATGGGCCAAAATTCACCCAACTTATTGTGGGAAGCTTGTGGAAGGCTACCTGAAACGTTTGACCCAAGTTAAACAATGTAAAGGCAATGCTACCAAATACTAATTGAGTGTATGTAAACTTCTGACCCACTGGGAATGTGATGAAAGAAATAAAAGCTGAAAAAAATACTCTGACATTTCACATTCTTAAAATAAAGTGGTGGTGATCCTAACTGACCTAAGACAGGGACTTTTTACTAGGACTAAATGTCAGGAATTGTGAAAAACTGAGTTTAAATGTATTTGGCTATGGTGTATGTAAACTTCCGACTTCAACTGTACATACCCAGCGTCCGACAGAGCCACAGGAGTTGTGACCCAATTTTGTTGGTTATGTTGTCATAGTTGTGTCTAGGGGGGCATATGGGTGGAGGGAATGCTGTCACCTCCAGGTAGGTGTTTGTCCCCCTGTGTGCTGAGGGTGTCAGGTTCTTGTCCAGTTCTGGCATTTAGGTCGCCACAGACTAGTACATGTCCCTGGGCCTGGAAATGGTTGATCTCCCACTCTAGGATGGAGAAGCTGTCATCGTTAAAGTATGGGGATTCTATCGGGGGGATATAGGTCATGAGGACATTTCTCTGTTGAGATAATTTCCTTATTAATTTCTAGCCAGATGTAAAATTTTCCTGTTTTGACTAATTTAATAGAGTGGGTTAGGTCTGCTCTATACCAAATTAGCAAAATCTTATTTTTATAAGAAACATTAATGCGTTGAAAATCCCAATTTGTTGGCATAGTCAACTTACACACAGCTCTGACACATACACTTTCCCCACCAGACATGCCACCAGAGGTCTTTTCACAGTCCCCAAATCCAGAACAAATTCAAGAAAGCGTACAGTATTATATAGAGCCATTATTGCATGGAACTCCGTCCGATCTCATTTTGCTCAAATAAACAGCAAACCTGGTTTAAAAAAAACTGATAAAGCAACACCTCACGGCACAATGCCTCTCCCCTATTTGACCTACAGTGAGGGAAAAAAGTATTTGATCCCCTGCTGATTTTGTACATTTGCCCACTGACAAAGACATGATAAGTCTATAATTTTAATGGTAGGTTTATTTGAACAGTGAGAGACAGAATAACAACAAAAAAATCCAGAAAAACGCAGGTCAAAAATTTTCTAAATTGATTTGCATTTTAATGAGGGAAATAAGTATTTGACCCCTCTGCAAAACATGACTTAGTACTTGGTGGCAAAACCCTTGTTGGCAATCACAGAGGTCAGACGTTTCTTGTAGTTGGCCACCAGGTTTGCACACATCTCAGGAGGGATTTTGTCCCACTCCTCTTTGCAGATTTTCTCCAAGTCATTAAGGTTTCGAGCCTGACGTTTGGCAACTCAAACCTTCAGCTCCCTCCACAGATTTTCTATGGGATTAAGGTCTGGAGACTGGTTAGGCCACTCCAGGACCTTAATGTGCTTCTTCTTGAGCCACTCCTTTGTTGCCTTGGCTGTGTGTTTTGGGTCATTCTCATGCTGGAATACCCATCCACGACCCATTTTCAATGCCCTGGCTGAGGGAAGGAGGTTCTCACCCAAGATTTGACGGTACATGGCCCCGTCCATCGTCCCTTTGATGTGGTGAAGTTGTCCTGTCACCTTAGCAGAAAAACACCCCCAAAGCATAATGTTTCCACCTCCATGTTTGACGTTGGGATTGGTGTTCTTGGGGTCATAGGCAGCATTCCTCCTCCTCCAAACACGGTGAGTTGAGTTGATGCCAAAGAGCTCCATTTTGGTCTCATCTGACCACAACACTTTCACCCAGTTCTCCTCTGAATCATTCAGATGTTCATTGGCAATCTTCAGGCGAGCATGTATGTGTGCTTTCTTGAGCAGGGGGACCTTGCGGGCGCTGCAGGATTTCAGTCCTTCACAGCGTAGTGTGTTACCAATTGTTTTCTTGGTGACTATGGTCCCAGCTGCCTTGAGATCATTGACAAGATCCTCCCGTGTAGTTCTGGGCTGATTCCTCTCCGTTCTCATGATCATTGCAACTCCACGAGGTGAGATCTTGCATGGAGCCCCAGGCTGAGGGAGATTTACAGTTATTTTGTGTTTCTTCCATTTGCGAATAATCGCACCAACTGTTGTCACCTTCTCACCAAGCTGCTTGGCGATGGTCTTGTAGCCCATTCCAGCCTTGTGTAGGTCTACAATCTTGTCCCTGACATCCTTGGAGAGCTCTTTGGTCTATAAAAAAAGACACCTGGGAGCCAGAAATCTTTCTGATTTAGAGGGGGTCAAATACTTATTTCCCTCAAAATGCAAATAAATGTTTAACATTTTTGAAATGCGTTTTTCTGGATTTTGTTGTTGTTATTCTGTCTGTCACTATTCAAATAAACCTACCATTAAAATTATAGACTGATCATTTGTTTGTCAATGGGCAAACGTACAAAATCAGCCGGGGATCAAATACTTTTTTCCCTCACTGTAGATACTAGTCATGCTGGTGGTGATGGTCCCCAGATATAATGCTCTGTTTTTCTGTACAATTATTTTAGATATAATGCTCTGTTTTTCTGTACAATTATTTTTGTCTGACTGATTTAATCTTCAGAGTTTAATTAAAACGTAATAACGTATTTTTATCAAATGTAATGTTTTAATTGTCTACATTTACATTAATCATGATGTATGCTGTTAATGTATGTTGGTTTTCATTCAGAACCATTGAAATGTTTTCTCAATTGGTTCTCTGTCTCAATGTCATTTTCCTCAGTATCATGGAACAGGTAGTGTTACTTACTTGCTAATTGAACTATATGGGCCGGTTTCCCGGACACAGATGAAACCTAGTCCTAGACTAAAAAGCATGTTCAATGGAGATTCTCAATGTAGATGTCCAGGAATCCGACCCTAAGTTTGGCATCTTTTATTCTCCCATACTGCTCAGTCAAGCAACATTAAACCTGTCCAGCTGGTGGTGCTATTGACCAAACAATAAAAAACAGCAGATATCTTGACTTGCCACTCAGTATGTCAGTAATGTTCAGAATAGTACTTTAATATCATTGGAGATTGATGGTCTTTTTAATCCACTATCCAGAGTCTGGAACAGATGAAGTTAGGTCTGCTACTGTTCAGTTATTAAATATGATTTATGGTGATGGGAAATAAAAAATACATCTAGTAGTAGTTTTCCTTTGCTATTTATTCCAAGGTGTGTCTTTAACTTGTAAATGGATTGTGTTGAAGCTGGCATGTGGTGTGGATGATAGAATAGAGTGAATAGAGGAGAGAAGAGAGGAGGAGAGGAGAACATAATACAGAAGACAGATAAGATAGAGAGAGAATTCATACCCAGGGGAGTTACTTGCTCTGTCCCAAATGACACCCTGTTCCCTACGTAGTGCACTAGGCTACTTCTGACCAGATCAAAAGTAGTGCACTACATAGGGAATACGGTTGCCTATATATCATACTGTAATGTTAGTGGTTGCCGCATTAGAATATTAGAATATCATACTGTAATGTTGACTCCCCCCTTTTTCTTCTGTTGTGTGTCCTCCCATAAGTCATTGAAGCGTTCAATGAGATAGGCCCCTGCCTTCACAGGGGGATATGTTGGACCGGTCACAACAGGTGATGAGGGCTTCATCGTCCAGCCAGGGACTGCTGTGTGCTCGAGTCTCCAGCGGGGGAGAATATCATACTGTAATGTTAGTGGTTGCCTCATTAGAATATCATACTGTAATGTTAGTGGTTGCCTCATTAGAATATCATACTGTGTTGTTGGGCTTTACTATGGTTCTACATACAGTAGCTGTACCTGGAGGGTTTCTGCTCACATATTCCTTTATCTGATTCGCTGTCTCCCACTTCCCTTCATATATTTAAAAGGAAATGACTGGTATATGTAAACACCCTCTATCCCATGTCAACACCAATCCAATGCTTTTACATTTGTGGGGAGTAGTGAACGAGTGCTACACTTCAGGAGGAAGGAGAGATTATTGGGACACACCCATGGAGTGAAGATAGAGGGATGTCAAAGAGGAGAGAGGTAATGGTTGTACTTGACTTATTTATTCTCTCATTACTGACATAAATTTTCCCTAACATAATTGCATAACACAAAATAATTAATGCTAGATAGATAATGCTCACTTCCTCCCATAAGAATCATTGAAGCGTTCAATGAGATATGCCCCTGACTTCACAGGGGGATATTTGTTGGACCCGTCACAACAGGTGATGAGGGCTTCATCGTCCGGCTGCACAAAGAAAGCCAGGGACTGCCGTGTGCTCGAGTCTCCAGCAGGGGGCAGCAAAACCCTATGGACCTGAAAGGGAAAGTGCCATGCAAAAATCAAAGGTGAATTTACCTTTGTGTCCACAGAGACCCGAGTCATATTCACTAGGCACCAAACTGAAGAAAATGAACTGAATTTAAGAAAATAAATGTTTGTTTTCATTTTCTGTTGCAGAATGTTTTGCTACAGTGTGCCCTAATGAATATTATTTTAAATCTTACAAATACTTTGAGCATTTCCTTTAGTCTTCCAGGTGGGTGGGGTTTGTTTGCACTTTTAGGACTTTTCTATTGGTTCCATTACAACAGGCAAATTCAATCAAGCACTGCTTTGAAGTATTCCAAATTATTTTAAATAGTATTTGAACGCAGTTCTGTTTCCACATGCAATAAACCTGTAACATCTTGTATGATCTTATCAGGTAACAGTGTGTCAAATGGAAGGGCAAGTCTCACCGCTGAGAGGAAAACATCACTGGTCCACCTCTGCATCAGGTCAGCTATGTTGATCAGTACTGTCCCAGGGATGCTGGGAGCAGAGATGAACTCCCCTGACCTGGTACGCACCTATGGAGTTGTCATTTTAATATCAGTTTAACCCCATTACTGCTATAACACACATTAGCCATGTTAATAGAATGAAATGGATCCAGGTTCCATTTATTCTACAATATATTTCACCCAGGTCACTTGGTAAATTTGTTAATCTCCAAAGTGTTCTGAAATTGAAGTGACTGCAGGTCTCATTCCCAAACGAATGGGGGAAATGGCAACATCTAATAAGATGGCATTTAGAGGTATGGATAACTTTATTTTTGACAAACTTTGCTATTGGGGTGAACAAATACCATTAAACATACATACAGTGCATTCGGAAAGTATTCAGACTCCTTCCCTTTTTACACATTTTGTTACGTTATAGCCTTATTCTAAAATGGATTAAATAAAACATTTTCCTCATCAATCTACACACAATACCCCATAATGGCAAAGCGAAAACAGGTTTTTAGACATTTTTAGCAAATGTATTGCAAATAAAAATCTGAAATACCTTATTTTCAGACCCTTTGCTATGAGACTTGAAATTGAGCTCCGGTGCATCCGGTTTCCATTGATCATCCTTCAGATGTTTTCTACAACTTGATTGGAGTCCACCTGTGGTAAATTCAAGGTCCCATAGTTGACAGTGCATGTCAGAGCAAAAACCAAGCCATGAGGTCGAAGGAATTGTCCGTAGAGCTCAGAGACAGGATTGTGTCGAGGCACAGATCTGGGGAAGGGTAACAAAACATTTTCGCAGCATTGAAGGTCCCCAAGTGGCCTCCATCATTCTTAAATGGAAGAAGTTTGGAACCACCGAGACTCTTCCTAGAGCTGACCAGCCCAGCCAAACTGAGCAATCGGGGGAGAAGGGCCTTGGTCAGGGAGGTGACCAAGAATCCCATGGTCACTCTGACAGAGCTCCAGAGTTCCTCTGTGGAGATTGGAGAACCTTCCAGAAGGACAACCATCTCTGCAGCATTCTACCAATCAGGCCTTTATGGTAGAGTGGCCAGATGGAAGCCACTCCTCAGTAAAAAGGCACATGACAGCCCGCTTGGAGTTTGCCAAAAGGACCCTAAAGGACTATCAGACCATGAGAAACAAGATTCTCTGGTCTGATGAACCAAAGATTGAACTCTTTGGCCTGAATGCCAAGCCTCACGTCTGGAGGAAACCTGGCACCATCCCTACGGTGAAGCATGGTGGTGGCAGCATCATGCTGTAGGGATGTTTTTCAGCGGCAGGGACTGGGAGACTAGTCAGGATCGAGGGAAAGGTGAACGGAGCAAAGTACAGAGAGATCCTTGATGAAAACCTGCTCCAGAGTGCTCCGGACCTCAGACTGGGGTGAAGGTTCACCTTCAAACAGGGCAATGATCCTAAGCACACAGCCAAGACAACGCAGGAGTGGCTTCGGTACCAGTCTCTGAATGTCCTTGAGAGGCCCAGCCAGAGCCCGGACTTGAACCCGATCTAACATCTCTGGAGAGACCTGAAAATAGCTGTGCAGCGATGCTTCCTATCCAACATGACAGAGCTTGAGAGGATATGCAGAGAAGAATGGGAGAAGCTCCCCAAATACAGGTGTGCCAAGCTTGTAGCGTCATACCCAGGAAGACTCGAGGCTGTAATCGCTGCCAAAGATGCTTCAACAAAGTCTGAATACTTATGTAAATGTGATATTTCAGTTTCTATTTTTAATACATTTGCAAATATTTCTAAAAACCTGTTTTTGCTTTGTCATTATGGGGTATTGTGTGTAAATTCATGAGGGGAAAAAAACAATTTAAATCAATTTTAGAATAGGGCTGTAACGTAACAAAATTGAAAAAGCCATGGGGTCTGAATACTTTCCCAATGCACTGTAGTCCAGTAAAAAAACAAAGTTTTTCCTGCCAGGTGATGTAGCCAGGAAAAACTCCTGCCCCTAATAGACACTGCAGAGGATTCAGTGGTGTCTTGTTTACCTGCAGGCCACCCTCTTGGTTCTAGAAGTCCAGAGGATTCAGTGGTGTATTGTTTACCTGCAGGCCACCCTCTTGGTTCTAGAAGACCAGAGGATTCAGTGGTGTCTTGTTTACCTGCAGGCCACCCTCTTGGTTCTAGAAGACCAGAGGATTCAGTGGTGTATTGTTTACCTGCAGGCCACCCTCTTGGTTCTAGAAGACCAGAGGATTCAGTGGTGTCTTGTTTACCTGCAGGCCACCCTCTTGGTTCTAGAAGACCAGAGGATTCAGTGGTGTATTGTTTACCTGCAGGCCACCCTCTTGGTTCTGGAAGACCAGAGGATTCAGTGGGGTCTTGTTTACCTGCAGGCCACCCTCTTGGTTCTAGAAGACCAGAGGATTCAGTGGTGTATTGTTTACCTGCAGGCCACCCTCTTGGTTCTGGAAGACCAGAGGATTCAGTGGGGTCTTGTTTACCTGCAGGCTACCCTCTTGGTTCTAGAAGACCAGAGGATTCAGTGGTGTATTGTTTACCTGCAGGCCACCCTCTTGGTTCTAGAAGACCAGAGGATTCAGTGGTGTCTTGTTTACCTGCAGGCCACCCTCTTGGTTCTGGAAGACCAGAGGATTCAGTGGGGTCTTGTTTACCTGCAGGCCACCCTCTTGGTTCTGGAAGACCAGAGGATTCAGTGGTGTCTTGTTTACCTGCAGGCCACCCTCTTGGTTCTAGAAGACCAGAGGATTCAGTGGTGTCTTGTTTACCTGCAGGCCACCCTCTTGGCTCTGGAAGACCAGGGTGATGCTGCCGTAGTCAGAGTGTTCTCCACAGCGCAGCTGGCCCTCCTTCACCCTGTCACCCCTCACCGGGGGGTAATACAGAGACCTCAGGGTACTGCTGTTCTCATCACCTGCAGGAGACAACAATCAAGCCTGATTCACACAACAGGGCCGACCCAACTGTATTTTCCTTTCACATTGTCCTTTCAAAGATGGTTCCAGCATTATTGCAACCGTGTCAGATTGTTAAAATACACATTGACGTTGAAAGGGAACCATGATTAATGTGTATTTGTAACATTCTGACACTGTGTTGCAATAGTGCTTTGACAAAGAAGCTTGCTCCAAAACGCTTTAGAAATTAATATCGTTAAAGGGGATAAGCTGCCATCCTTAACTTTATTTTTCAACTGGGCAATTCCACGGTAAAAGAGTGACACAGACTCAGATTTTCACTTTAAAATGTAAGTCTAACAGAATGAGTTTGTGCTCTGTGCCATCATTCTGTTACCAAACTTTGCATCTGCACTGTTCAAGTAAATGTGTTTTTGTTACATTTTGTGTGTACATTGTTAAAAGTAGTCCTTGTACATAGAGTTGTAAGGTTTGTTTAATTTTGCAATCATTGGTTTTTGTTTGACATGCAGTACTAGTCAAAAGTTTGGACACACCAACTCATTCAAGGGATTTTCTTTATTTTTACTATTTCCTACATTGTAGAATAATAGTGAAGACAGCAAAACTATGAAATAGCACATATGGAAGTAACCAAAAAAAGTGTTAAACAAATCAAAATATCCACCCGTTGCCTTGATGACAGCTTTGCACACTCTTGGCTATTTGAAGAATCGCAAATATAAAACATTTTTTTGATTTGTTTAACACTTTTGTTGGTTACTACATCATTTCATATGTATTATTTCATAGTTTTGATGTCTTCACTATTATTCTACAATGTAAAAATAAAGAAAAACCCTTGAATGAGTAGGTGTGTCCAAACTTTTGACTGGTAGCATACATTTTAAAGTAAAGAATCTGAGTCACAGTGTCACTCTGTTACCATGGAATTGCCCAACTTCAGTTTTACATTCCTAGGACTGAGCACCCCTTCACCCAGTTGCGATTGTACATAGATAACCCCCTGAGAGAGAGAGAGCTGTACTCACTCCCTATGTGTCTGTGTACACTCAGGAAGACCTCAGCCTCCAGGCCCAGACTGTAGGCCATCACATGGAGCACCCGGAGACTCAGGTCCTTACAGCGCAGGAAGAACGACGACTGGATCTCACAGAATCCACTCACTCCTTCCCACGATGGCCATTTCTATAGACCAGGAAGAGTTATGTAAGGACAGTGAAATCAGAGCTATAGAAGTGCTCAAAAAAATAAAGGGAACACTTAAACAACACAATGTAACTCCAAGTCAATCACACTTCTGTGAAATCAAACTGTCCACTTAGGAAGCAACACTGATTGACAATACATTTCACATGCTGTTGTGCAAATGGAATAGACAACAGGTGGAAATTATAGGCAATTAGCAAGACACCCCCAATAAAGGACTGGTTTTGCAGGTGGTGACCACAGACCACTTCTCAGTTCCTATGCTTCCTGGCTGATGTTTTGGTCACTTTTGAATGCTGGCGGTGCCTTCACTCTAGTGGTAGCATGAGACGGAGTCTACAACCTACACAAGTGGCTCAGGTAGTGCAGCTCATCCAGGATGGCACATCAATGCGAGCTGTGGCAAGAAGGTTTTCTGTATCTGTCAGCGTAGTGTCCAGCGCATGGAGGCGCTACCAGGAGACAGGCCAGTACATCAGGAGACGTGGAGGAGGCCGTAGGAGGGCAACAACCCAGCAGCAGGACTGCTACCTCCGCCTTTGTGCAAGGAGGAGCAGGAGGAGCACTGCCAGAGCCCTGCAAAATGACCTCCAGCAGGCCACAAATGTGCATGTGTCTGCTCAAACGGTCAGAAACAGACTCCATGAGGGTGGTATGAGGGCCCGACGTCCACAGGTGGGGGTTGTGCTTACAGCCCAACACCGTGCAGGACGTTTGGCATTTGCCAGAGAACACCAAGATTGGCAAATTCGCCACTGGCGCCCTGTGCACTTCAAAGATGAAAGCAGGTTCACACTGAGCACATGACAGACGTGACAGAGTCTGGAGACGCCGTGGAGAACGTTCTGCTGCCTGCAACATCCTCCAGCATGACCGGTTTGGCGGTGGGTCAGTCATGGTGTGGGGTGGCATTTCTTTGGGGGGCCGCACAGCCCTCCATGTGCTCGCCAGAGGTAGCCTGACTGCCATTAGGTACCGAGATGAGATCCTCAGACCCCTTGTGAGACCATATGCTGGTGCGGTTGGCCCTGGGTTCCTCCTAATGCAAGACAATGCTAGACCTCATGTGGCTGGAGTGTGTCAGCAGTTCCTGCAAGAGGAAGGCATTGATGCTATGGCCCGCCCGTTCCCCAGACCTGAATCCAATTGAGCACATCTGGGACATCTTGTCTCGCTCCATCCACCAACGCCACGTTGCACCACAGACTGTCCAGGAGTTGGCGGATGCTTTAGTCCAGGTCTGGGAGGAGATCCCTCAGGAGACCATCCACCACCTCATCAGGAGCATGCCCAGGCGTTGTAGGGAGGTCATACAGGCACGTGGAGGCCACACACACTACTGAGCCTCATTTTGACTTGTTTTAAGGACATTACATCAAAGTTGGATCAGCCTGTAGTGTGGTTTTCCACTTTAATTTTGAGGGTGACTCCAAATCCAGACCTCCATGGGTTGATACATTTGATTTCCATTGATAATTTTTGTGTGATTTTGTTGTCAGCACATTAAACTATGTAAAGAAAAAAGTATTTAATAAGATTATTTCATTCATTCAGATCTAGGATGTGTTATTTTAGTGTTCCCTTTATTTTTTTGAGCAGTGTACAATATAGGATATAAAATATGACATGTTTTGACAACTGTCAATGTATTCCTATGGGTGGCCTGGTGAGGTCTGTTCCAAGATGGAGTTTTATCAGAGTGGTTGAACTCTGTATAATAATAAAAATAATATGCCATTTAGCAGACGCTTTTATCCAAAGCGACTTACAGTCATGCGTGCATAATTTTTTTTTTTTTGTGTATGGGTGGTCCCGGGGATCGAACCCACTACCTTAGCGTTACAAGCGCCGTGCTCTACCAGCTGAGCTACAGAGTGAGGTCAATCACTTTGTACCTTGACCTTAACACTGATAGCAACAACAACCACCTCAGAGAAGTTGGCTGTGTCTACAGCTGTCGCAATAGAGACAGAGACAGACAGACAGACAGGTTGTTTACTATGACTGGATGAAGGGATGCAGTGTTGAAGGCTTCCTTTAGGTCTCCTGGTCTCTTGGGATTTAAACTGTGAATACAGATAGTCCTAACCATTCAATCAATGTACTAAACAAACAGTCATCATTAACACTATACTGAGTGGAGCCTATGGATATATAATATAATACAATACAATAGAATAGAATAGAATGACTAGAATAGACTAGAATAAGGGTTTTGACATGAAAGCACAGCCAGATGTTTTGACTTGACAGTGTGTCTCTATACCTCTCAGTCTCTGAAGACACCCAGCCATGGTTAGGATTATTTGCGAAGCTTTTCCTGCTGAAAGGCAGTTTCATTTCGTCTGGTTGCAGAAAGAATTTCTTGGATATGTTCATAACACCGTCCACCTATAAAGCATAGCCAAATGTTGGTCACCCAAAGCACATAACGCACTCGCACTGACATGCCCAATATATCTAACATCTTTAAAAAAAAAATCAGCTCACCTCTTGTTGCACTATCCCAGTATTCTTCAAATAAACAAATCCCACTTCAGTAAAAGCCGTTTTCAACTGCCTGCTCAGGATCTCTAACTGCTCGCCAGAAACATCGTTTTCCCCTAATTTGTATGCTCCGAAATCAACTACTGGTATCTTCATGTTGGAAATTGGGACAATGATCTGGCTAAACAATGAACCAGTGAGTAGGATATGATTGCACCCAGACAGTGGGGTCGCCGGGAGTGTATTCCTTATGCCAATTCTGTTGAAAAACGTTTTTAAACGAAAACAAATGGAACGAAACGGGGAAGGATCTACCTTGATTTTGTCCAATAGAAACTCTCGTAAAAAACAAAAACGGTTTGCAACTGTTTAGACTAATGATTACACACTAGTTGAGTGAGCGAATTTTTACGTAATCCCTTTTCCTCAGTGTGCGTGAACCATGTGACAACTGTGAGCCAATAGGAAAGCGACCTTCAATTACTGTAGGTTGTGCAATCCTATTATTTCACCTTTGGATGTTAATTGTCTTATATAAAGTTAGCTAAGGTCTCATGTTTGTTTGACTCACGAAGGATAAATACGGTTTTTGTTACGTTTATTACCCCGCAAATACTGAATTATTCACTTTTTACAAAGTTGGTAAATTTGAGTGACAGATTTTGTCATTGAATGACATCTAACATAAACAGTTTTACAGTGTTGTTGACCATTAAAGTCGGTGTGGTTTACTCAAAATAAAGATGCTCGACTTGAAAGGAGGATGGAATATTTATTTTGCAGGTTGTGGGTTCATTGGCATTTACTACGTAGGAGCCTCTAGCTGTATCCTTGAGCAAGTCCCCCACCTCATGGCGAATCCAAAGTATTTGGAGCCTCGACAGGTGCATTGATGGCAGTGGTGCTCACCATTGGAATGCCCATAGGTATGTTGAATACTGTACATTGGTAGTTGGCCGAAACTGTTGAAACGAACAGACTAAATATTACATACATGAAATAATGACTTCTTAATTATTATATAGTCAATATTTAATGTATTTAGTACATAATGATTAGGCATATATGCCTACTATACCTTGTGCATGAACAGGTAGAATGTGATGTCGGATTGTTATTAATGTAATAACAATCTCTAGGGTTCTCATTTATCAACCGTGCATAAATGTCTTACAGAATTATGGCATATGTGGAGATTCTAGTATTTGCGTTTGAAACAAATTATTGGGATTTATCAAACAGGCGCAAATTGATAATTCAGAGCCATACTATATTTGTGAGCTCGTGAACGAGCACTACAACCCCGCCTTGACTGCACTGTGCTGAACTACTCTACTTTTCTTTACTGAACTATACTTTACTGTACACTGTAGTGTAAAGTACCTTAGTAAAAATACTTTTAAGTACTACTTTTTTGTGTTCTTTTTACTTTACTATTTATATTTTTGACAACTTTTACTTCACTACATTCCTAAAGAAAATAATGTACTTTTTACTCCATACATTTTCCCTGACACCCACAAGTATTTGTTACATTTTGAATGCTTAGAAGGACAGGAAAATGGTCCAATTCACACACTTATCAAGAGGACATCCCTGGTCATCCCTACTGCCTCTGATCTGGCATTGACTTATACTTTTACTTTTGATACTTAAGTATATTTAAGCGATTACATTTTCTTTTGATACTTAAGTATATTTAAAACCAAATACTTTTAGACTTTTACTCAAGTCATATTTTACTGGGTAGCTTTCACTTTTACTAGCGTCAATTTCCATTAAGGAGAGGAGCATTCAGCATTGTGGGGAAAACAATTTGAGGTACATACTGTTCTATCACGCGTGCAATGATACATGAGGGGGAAGTAACTTTGTTGTAATATCGCAATCGGAGGTGGCATTTTCACCAAGTACGGATTCCAGCTTTAAACTCTTAGGGCTGGTTTCCCAGACACAGATTAGTAAACTTAATCTTGGACAAAAAAAACCACTTTAAATGGGAAATCTCTATTGAACATGCTTTTATTCCAGAACTAGTCTTAATCTGTGTCTGAGAAACCAGCTCTTGGTGATTTCTGTTCAACAGATAATGTCTGAGATATGCAACAATGGATACATGGATGCACTTTGATTCCTGCAAGAAAACAGTGAGCTCTTTTTTTACTTGCTATTACTTTTTCTAACGTAATGAACATGTATTTCACATCAACGTTTGTTTATTCAAATTATGTATAATTGAAAATGTCTCCATTCATTGGTGTGATGATATTTCCGATCTCTTCCGATCTGAGAGCACCTCTGCCGGTGTGATGGTGACTGAAACAGGCTCTGGCTGTGTGATGGTGATGGAAACAGCCTCTTACTGTGAGATGGTGAATGAGTCAACAGAAGCCACTGCTGAAGAGATTTGGTCCACTAAGACCCTGCTACTTCGGAGGCTCAACCCCCCGTGCAAACACCACTGGTGGCTGGATGTACACAGCATTGAAAACCTACCAGTACCTATTCAAAAAGGTCAGATGTGATACACTCACAGAACAATCACTATTTTTGTATGCGTTTGCTCATATCAATGTTTTCCGTCTGTCTCTGTTGACCTCTGTATATAGAAATGTAGTATAGTACTGGATACTGAACCTTTAAATGTAGTATAGTACTGGATACTGAACCTTTAAATGTAGTATAGTACTGGATACTGAACCTTTAAATGTAGTATAGTACTGGATACTGAACCTTTAAATTTAGTATAGTACTGGATACTGAAACTTTAAATGTAGTATAGTACTGGATACTGAACCTTTAAATGTAGTATAGTACTGGATACTGAACCTTTAAATGTAGTATAGTACTGGATACTGAACCTTTAAATGTAGTATAGTACTGGATACTGAACCTTTAAATGTAATATAGTACTGGATACTGAACCTTTAAATGTAATATAGTACTGGATACTGAACCTTTAAATTGAGTATAATACTGGATACTGAACCTTAAGTCTGGTTTGAAGTCCAATGTTAGCAGGTTGTCTGTTAGCTATGTTTAGTGTTTAGTGTGTGTGTGTGTGTGTGTGTGTGAGGCGTGCAGGGAGAGACATGCAGGCAGTCTGTTTTCCCAGGTGACTGAGCTGCTTCCAGTATGTGTTGCCTCCTACATGCTGATGCCCTGCGCTCTCCCAGTGGAGTCAGCCTACTCCATGGCTCAGAGGTAACTGTGACCACTATTGGGTGGGGTGTGTGTTCCGTTCTCTTGAGTGTATTATAGTTAATACATTATAATACGGAAGTCGTCATAATTACTGTGTAAGTCTATGAAAGGGGGTGAGAACCATGAGCCTCCTAAGTTTTGTATTGAAGTCAGTGTACCCAGAGGACGACGGAAAATAGCTGTCCTCCGACTACAGCATGGTGCTACCCCAGAGATTGCTGTTGAGGCTACTATAGACCTTCATTGCAAAATGTGTTTTAATTAGTTATTTGGTGGCGTGAATATATTTATTATAGTTTAATCTAAAAAGGATCACTTTTGTTATGTTTCACTATTTGTATTTTTATGAAATTCACTGAGGAGGATGGTCCTCCCCTTCCTCCTCTGAGGAGCCTCCACTGATTAGCTCAACCTAAACAAAAGAGAGCACCGTTTAATCTACAGTTTGTTAATTGGAAACACTTTTGAACTGGGTCATCACTCTCCCATGTTGGTGGGATAACATCTTCTTCTTCTCTTGTCTGTCTTCTCCTCAGGCCGTGGAACACATGCAGATAATACATCTGGGAAAAGCAAATTCCGCCGTTGCGGTCAAAGGTCATTACAAGTTACCTTCAGTTATAACATCCTCTTTTATAGACTAGTATTACCATAGATAATAATAACTGTTTGTCGAATTCGCACTTCCTCAAGTAGTCATGCATTGATGTCAATGGGAGACTAAGTGAACATTAGACTGAAGAGGAAGTTAGGATTTGTCCCCATCTGTTTCAAACACTGTGGTGATGTGTTAACTTGTCTTTAGATGGAGGAGCTACAGTAGCAGTGCCCCCTGGAGGTCAAGCATTGCCAGTACTACCAGGAGACAGCCAACCTCTACCCCCTGGTCACCAGCAAGACTTACCTGCACACTCTTAGCAGGCCCGGTAGCTTTTTCTGTGTGTGTGTGTTTGCGTGTGCATATGTGTGTGTATATATATATACACTACCGGTCAAAAGTTTTAGAACACCTACTCATTCAAGGGTTTTTCTTTATTTTTACTATTTTCTACATTGTAGAATAATAGTGTAGACATCAAAATTATGAAATAACACATATGGAATCATATAGTAACCAAAAAAAGTGTTAAACAAATCAAAATATATTTTATATTTGAGATTCTTCAAATAGACACCCTTTGCCTTAATGACAGCTTTGCACACTCTTGGCATTCTCTCAACCAGCTTCACCTGGAATGCTTTTCCAACAGTCTTGAAGGAGTTCCCATGTATGCTGAGCACTTGTTGGATGCTTTTCCTTCACTCTGCGGTCTGACTCATCCCAAACCATCTCAGTTTTGTTGAGGACGGGGGATTGTGAAGGCCAGGTCATCTGATGCAGCACTCCATCGCTCTCCTTCTTGGTAAAATAGCCCTTACACAGCCTGAAGGTGTGTTGGGTCATTGTCCTGTTGAAAAACAAATGATAGTCCCATTAAGCCCAAACCAGATGGGATGGCGTATCGCTGCAGAATGCTGTGGTAGCCATATCGGTTAAGTGTGCCTTGAATTCTAAATAAATCACAGACTGTGTCACCAGCACAGCACCCCCACACCATAACACCTTCTCCTCCATGCTTTACGGTGGGAAATACACATGCAGAGATCATCCGTTCACCCACACCGCGTCTCACAAAGACACGGCGGTTGGAACCAGACCAAAGGACACATTTCCACCGGTCTAATGTCCATTGCTCGTGTTTCTTGGCCCAAGCAAGTCTCTTCTTCTTATTGGTGTCCTAGTGGTGTATTAGTGGTTTCTTTGCAGCAATTCGACCATGAAGGCCTAATTCACACAGTCTCCTCTGATGTTGAGATGTGTCTGTTACTTGAACTCTGTGAAGCATTTATTTGGGCTGCAATTTTTGAGGCTGGTAAATGTAATGAACTTGTCCTCTGCAGCAGAGGTAACTCTGGATCTTCCATTCCTGTGGTGGTCCTCATGAGAGCCAGTTTCATCATAGCGCTTGATGGTTTTTGCGACTCCACTTGAAGAAACTTTCAAAGTTCTTGAAATGTTCCGTATTGACTGACCTTCATGTCTTAAAGTAATGATGGACTGTTGTTTCTCTTTGCTAATTTGAGCTGTTTTTGCCATAATATGGGCTTGGTCTTTTTCCAAATAGGGATATCTTCTGTATACCCCACCCCTACCTTGTAACAACACAACTGATTGGCTCAAATGCATTAAGAAGGAAATAAATTACACAAATTTACTTTTAAGAATGCACACCTGTTAATTGAAATGCATTCCAGGTGACTACCTCATGAAGCTGGTTGAGAGAATGCCAAGAGTGTGCAAAGCTGTCAAGGCAAAGGGTGGCTATTTTAAGAACCTCAAATATAAAATATATTTTGATTTGTTTAACACTTTTTTGGTTACTACATGATTCAATATGTGTTATTTCATAGTTTTGATGTCTTCATTATTATTCTACAATGTAGAAAATAGTAAAAATAAAGAAAAACCCTTGAATGAGTAGGTAAGACTGGTACTCATTTGCAAAGGAAAAGCCATATATCAGACTGGCCAATAAAAATAAAATATTATTTTTTTCTTTGCAACTCTGTCTAAAAGGTCAGCATCCCGGAGTTGCCTCTTCACTGTTGACGTTGAGACTGGTGTTTTGCGGGTACTATTTAATGAAGCTGCCAGTTGAGGACCTGTGAGGTGTCTGTTTCTCAAACTAGACACTCTAATGTATTTGTCCTCTTGCTCAGTTGTGCACCGGGGCCTCCCACTCCTCTTTCTATTCTGGTTAGATCCAGTTTGTGCTGTTCTGTGAAGGGAGTATTACACAGCATTGTACGAGATCTTCAGTTTCTTGGCAATTTCTCGCATGGAATAGCCTTCATTTCTCAGAACAAGAATAGACTGACAAGTTTCAGAAGAAAGTTATTTGTTTCTGGCCATTTTGAGCCTGTAATCGAACCCACAATTGCTGATGCTCCAGATACTCAACTAGTCTCAAGAAGGTCAGTTTTATTTCTTCTTTAATCAGCACAACAGTTTTCAGTTTTCTTGCAACATAATTGCAAAAGGGTTTTCTAATAATCAATTAGCCTTTTAAAATGATGAACTTGGATTAGCAAACGCAACGTGCCATTGGAACACAGGACTGATGGTTGCTGGTAATGGGCCTCTACACGCCTATGTAGATATTCCATTAAAAAATCTGCCGTTTCCAGCAACAATAGCCATTTACAACATTAACAATGTCTACACTGTATTTCTGATCAATGTGATGTTATTTTAATGGACAAAAAAATTGCTTTTCTTTCGAAAACAAGGACATTTCCAAGTGACCCCAAACTTTTGAACGGTAGTGTGCTTGCAATGAATCAGTCCAACAATTTCCGGAGACCTGATAAACCAATCAGAATGTAGCCTTTGATTTTGATCCTCTTGACACAACCACTGTACAGTTCTAGAGGGGAAGTGCTTTGGGAGAAGTTCTTGTTCCTGTATATCAGCAGAATGTGTCCAGTATTTCGTTTTCTACCTAGTTAGGTAGGCTATCCAGTGGCATTGTTTCTGTGGAGAAACATGTTTAATACAAAATACATTTTGTTAAATAGTTTACAGAGGTGGGAAAATGAAGGTCAAATTAATGTCTATTTCGATACGCTGCTTGACAGTATGCTGTCATGCTAAATAAGTTAGAACTTACCTTGATACTAAATAGACTTAATTCATTCCTGGCATTAGTAATTTGATATTCTTCTATACTTAATACCATGGATATTCTTCTTTACTTAATACCATGAATATTCTTCTATACTTAATACCATGGATCTTCTACTATACGTAATACCATGGATATTATTCTATACTTAATACCATGGATATTCTTCTATACTTAATACCATGGATATTCTACTATACTTAATACCATGGATATTCTACTATACTTAATACCATGGATATTCTACTATACTTAATACCATGGATATTCTTCTATACTTAATACCATGGATATTCTACTATACTTAATACCATGGATCTTCTACTATACGTAATACCATGGATATTCTTCTATACTTAATACCATGGATATTCTTCTATACTTAATACCATGGATATTCTACTATACTTAATACCATGGATATTCTACTATACTTAATACCATGGATATTCTACTATACTTAATACCATGGATATTCTACTATACTTAATACCATGGATATTCTTCTATACTTAATACCATGGATATTCTACTATACTTAATACCATGGATCTTCTACTATACGTAATACCATGGATATTCTTCTATACTTAATACCATGGATATTCTTCTTTACTTAATACCATGGATATTCTACTATACTTAATACCATGGATATTCTTTTATACTTAATACCATGGATGTTCTACAATACTTAATACCATGGATTTTCTACTATACTTAATAACATGGATATTCTGCTATACTTAATACCGTGGATATTCTTCTATACTTAATACCATGGATTTTCTACTATACTTAATAACATGGATATTCTGCTATACTTAATACCGTGGATATTCTTCTATACTTAATACCATGGATATTCTTCTGTACTTAATACCATGGATATTCTTCTATACTTAATACCATGGATATTCTTCTGTACTATATCCCTGTGAGGGTGGAATCATGGTCTTAATCACCTGGTTGCATGTCTGACTACAGTAGCTTCTGTCCAACAGGTCTGGCCATTCTCTGGTCCACCCAATCCTTTACAGACTGAAACCAACAGGTCTGGCCATTCTCTGGTCCACCCAATCCTTTACAGACTGAAACCAACAGGTCTGGCCATTCTCTGGTCCACCCAATCCTTTACAGACTGAAACCAACAGGTCTGGCCATTCCCTGGTCCACCCAATCCTTTACAGACTGAAACCAACAGGTCTGGCCATTCTCTGGTCCACCCAATCCTTTACAGACTGAAACCAACAGGTCTGGCCATTCTCTGGTCCACCCAATCCTTTACAGACTGAAACCAACAGGTCTGGCCATTCCCTGGTCCACCCAATCCTTTACAGACTGAAACCAACAGGTCTGGCCATTCTCTGGTCCACCCAATCCTTTACAGACTGAAACCAACAGGTCTGGCCATTCCCTGGTCCACCCAATCCTTTACAGACTGAAACCAACAGGTCTGGCCATTCTCTGGTCCACCCAATCCTTTACAGACTGAAACCAACAGAATACCCATCATTCCACCCAGAGCCATACTGTTTATAGATGTGTCCCAGAGCCATATAAAGAGATGTATCTGTTATGCCGGTTAGGCAGCCTTAGTTGTGGAGCACAGCAGTGTCTTCTCTTTGAGTCAGGAACCAAACCACCATTTCTAATTTAGCGTGGTCTTCATCAGGGTTGGGCAAAATACGGCCCGTAGTGAATTTTATTGTAGAGTATTATTTATTTAAGAAATGACTCCACGCTACACTTCAACGTTGAAAACCAGATAGAAAGTCATATGTAGAAATTATAATGGACCTATATATTTGGAAATAACTCATTTTTCTGGCCCGCAAACCGGTCCAAAAAGAATCTGTGCGGCTCTCCATTGAATTTTAAACATCCTGATGTGGCCCTTGAGTCTAAATGATTACCCCCCCAACCCCGAATTAAAATATTCAGTTTCAATGTGGTAGATATTGCATTCATTGTCTGTATCAAGTTTACAAACTATAATTTAAAGTTGATCAAAGTTTCATATATTCAACTTCTCAGATGCATTCAGATTCCGTTTTCAAATACAGTTCTCTAAATTCAGATTCAAAACCAGAGATAACATCCTGGTACTTTCCCAGCCAGGTAAGAAGGTTGGTGGCACGGTATCAAATACATCAAACACATGTGTTTGATGCCATTCCATTCGCTCCTTTCCAGCCATTATTATGAGCTGTCCTCCCCTCACCAGCCTCCTGTGCAGGTAAGGTAGAGGAACACAGATAGAAGAAATGCTGTCTGTGGTAAACAGAAGCTTCTGGCGGTTTCTGAAGCCAATGTGGCCTGTTGAATTTATTTTCTTCCTATGAATTTGGCTCTAGCTTTTGAACCGTTTTGGATATAAGCTATTATGAATGCTTAGACTCTCAGGAACATGGACCTGCCTTCTGTTCCCATCTATGATGATCACAGGCCACGCAGGACACGTCGGAAGGGAGTGTCACAAAAAACACAATTTTGCTGAATAGTTGAATAGCCCTGTTATAGGTTAGATTTCACCCCCCTTTGACCTCATATTCAGAGATCACAGCACCAATATAACTGACTGGGTTCTAAATCAGGCCTACTGCAAAACAACAACACTTTCTATGACAAACACAAGTAGACAGATCTGTGCCCCATTTAATGAGAGTGCAACAGAGGTGGTTTGGTGATCCATGCATGTGATGAGCAACATTGTCTGAGACCTGAAGACGTGTTAGTTTGACCGATGGGGTTCTAACCCAGGTCTCCTGTGTGCCAGACAATGCAACTTTTTAGGTCTCAGACAAGTTACTCATCACACGAGCGTAGTCACTGAACCACCTGTGTTACACTTCACCCCCCTTTGACCTCCTCGTTGAAGAGACCCATCCAAGTCACAGGACCAATTCCTAGGCTTTAGCTCAGCAGGCTAACACAGTCTTAACCCAGTCATTCACGTTACCCATATAATGACTATCCTTGCCGGAGACTTGAAACTAACACATGTCAAACTAAAACATCTTCAGGTTCTCATCACATAAGCATGGATCACCAAACCAAGCTCTTTTGATGAGTAATCTTGCTGGATCTTAAATACTTGTATTAGTGTAGCAGATCTGTGAAAGTCTCTCCTCAGCCTGAAGTGTTGCCCCTTGCGCAATTTAAGACATTTTTTAAATAAAAAGATGGGTGGGAATGCTTCAGGAGGGCGGTCACATGTGTTTTTGAGGCAGAAGTCCTGAGATCGAGTCACTGTATGAGCTGAATCAGGGGGAAGCTGATAGAATAATTATTAATGACTAATTATTACACCCTGAAACTGTGTTAGAATGTGTGAGTGTAGGACCAGTAAAGACTATGACATTGAGCTACTATTTAGCAATGTGAGTAAGAGTTAGGCCAGACAACAAAGGACAAGGAGAACTGTCTACAGACAACTGAGAAACCAAGATAAAGAGGCCTCCCAATTTAGGGAGGAGAGAAACGGTTAGGCTTTTTAAGGAGTATGAGGATGGCGATAACTAAGGAATGCATGTGTATGTGTGTGTATGTACAGTGGGGGAAAAAAGTATTTAGTCAGCCACCAATTGTGCAAGTTCTCCCACTTAAAAAGATGAGAGAGGCCTGTAATTTTCATCATAGGTACACATCAACTATGACAGACAAAATGATAATTTTTTTTCCAGAAAATCACATTGTAGGATTTTTAATGAATTTATTTGCAAATTATGGTGGAAAATAAGTATTTGGTCAATAACAAAAGTTTCTCAATACTTTCTTATATACCCTTTGTTGGCAATGACACAGGTCAAACGTTTTCTGTAAGTCTTCACAAGGTTTTCACACACTGTTGCTGGTATTTTGGCCCATTCCTCCATGCAGATCTCCTCTAGAGCAGTGATGTTTTGGGGCTGTCGCTGGGCAACACGGACTTTCAACTCCCTCCAAAGATTTTCTATGGGGTTGAGATCTGGAGACTGGCTAGGCCACTCCAGGACCTTGAAATGCTTCTTACGAAGTCACTCCTTCGTTGCCCGGGCAGTGTGTTTGGGATCATTGTCATGCTGAAAGACCCAGCCACGTTTCATCTTCAATGCCCTTGCTGATGGAAGGAGGTTTTCACTCAAAATCTCACGATACATGGCCCCATTCATTCTTTCCTTTACACGGATCAGTCGTCCTGGTCCCTTTGCAGAAAAACAGCCCCAAAGCATGATGTTTCCACCCCCATGCTTCACAGTAGGTATGGTGTTCTTTGGATGCAACTCAGCATTCTTTGTCCTCCAAACACGACAAGTTGAGTTTTTACCAAAAAGTTATATTTTGGTTTCATCTGACCATATGACATTCTCCCAATCCTCTTCTGGATCATCCAAATGCACTCTAGCAAACTTCAGACGTGCCTGGACATGTACTGGCTTAAGCAGGGGGACACGTCTGGCACTGCAGGATTTGAGACCCTGGAGGCGTAGTGTGTTACTGATGGTAGGCTTTGGTTACTTTGGTCCCAGCTCTCTGCAGGTCATTCTCTAGGTCCCCCCGTGTGGTTCTGGGATTTTTGCTCACCGTTCTTGTGATCATTTTGACCCCACGGGGTGAGATCTTGCGTGGAGCCCCAGATCGAGGGAGATTATCAGTGGTCTTGTATGTCTTCCATTTCCTAATAATTGCTCCCACAGTTGATTTCTTCAAACCAAGCTGCTTATCTATTGCAGATTCAGTCTTCCCAGCCTGGTGCAGGTCTACAATTTTGTTTCTGGTGTCCTTTGACAGCTCTTTGGTCTTGGCCATAGTGGAGTTTGGAGTGTGACTGTTTGAGGTTGTGGACAGGTGTCTTTTATACTGATAACAAGTTCAAACAGGTGCCATTAATACAGGTAACGAGTGGAGGACAGAGGAGCCTCTTAAAGAAGAAGTTACAGGTCTGTGAGAGCCAGAAATCTTGCTTGTTTGTAGGTGACCAAATACTTATTTTCCACCATAATTTGCAAATAAATTCATAAAAAATCCTACAATGTGATTTTCTGGAGAAAAAAAATCTCAATTTGTCTGTCATAGTTGACGTGTACCTATGATGAAAATTACAGGCCTCTCTCATCTTTTTAAGTGGGAGAACTTGCACAATTGGTGGCTGACTAAATACTTTTTTTCCCCACTGTATGTGTGTGTGTGTATGTATGTGTGTGTGTGAACTGATGGTCAGGAGAGCAGTTTTAAAGTGGAAAACTACAGCCTGCCTAAAGAGGGGAGGGATTTTTGTATGACGTATGAGTATAAAAGATGGACTCTGAAATTGTGATGGCAGAATTCTCAATGAATAAATCTCTGACTATGCAGACCGAGACTCTGTCCGTTTCTTAAATCCAAAAGACTTACAACCTTTTGGGAGACACACAGAGACACTGAAATAGTTTGTTAAATAATTCCCATAACAGAAGCGGTACTCACTAAGCAGGCAGCTTGGCGTCCTTTACAACGGTGCCAATGGCCTTGGAGCTACAGATGCGCTCACCTTAACCACTGGGGGTCGCTGTGGAGGAAGTTTGGGGGGTAAATGTAGCAGATGGGGATCTGTGAAACTCACTCATCAGCCTAAAGTGTCACCCCTTCCGCAATTGAAGAAACCCTTTTTTAATAGCGTGTTGGCTTAAAATGCTTCAGGAGGGCGGTCACGTGTTTGCGAGGCAGAGGTCCTGAGTTTGAGTCTCAGTATGATCTGAATCAGGGGGAAGCAGTACTCGTTAAGTTAGCAGTGTGTCGTCCTTTACATGAATTTCCTGAACTTATCCCTATAGGCTTTAGCTAAGTTGGCTAAAACAGTCTTGTGACATGCAGGAGACCTGGTTCGAACCCAGTCAGTCACTAGAGCAAGATTAAATAGGGAGTAGAAAGGCTATCCTTAAAAGGGCTATGACAGGGCTATTCAACTAAATTTATTATGGGGACCAAATTGTGTTTTTTGTGACACTCCCTGTCCTGCGCAGCCCTGTGAGGGGAACAGATGACAGATCCATGTTCCAGAGAGTCTAAACTTTCAGGATTGGGGTCATAATAGCTAGAGCCAAATTCATAAGAAGAAAATAAATTCAACATGCCACATTGGCTCTGTTTACCACAGAGAGCATTTTATTCTATCTGTTCTCCTCTACCTTACCTGGCTGGCAAAGTACCAGGATGTTATCTCTGGTTTTGAATCTGAATTTAGAAAACTGAATTTGAAAACTGAATCTGAATGCATCCGAGAAGTTGAATATATGAAACATTTGATAAACTTGAAATAATAGTTTGTAAAGTTGAAACACAGACAATGAATGCAATATCTACCATATTGAAACTGAATATATAAATATTAAATTATATTGATATTGAATTTTAAAACTTTAATGAAATATTCATTCAATTCTGTTTCAAATCATGAAATACAAGTTCAAATTATGAATTCTATTATTCAATTTGTGCATTACAAATGCAAAAATATGAAATTTAAATTCAATATCCTAATACAAATGCAAAATGATAGAATTAAAATACAATTTCTGTTGGCACTGAAATCGCTCCATACAGGTTTGCTGTTGTATTCTTAATCACATCTGTCCCAACTGCTTACTGAAGAAATCCATATGGCTGTACTTCAAATGAAGACATTTACAGCTTGGTTTTGTTTGTATCATTGTGTTTAAACTGATGTAAAGCAAAAACAGGTATAAATACTTTTTATTGTCATCGTTTTGGCTCCAGGTTTTCACGAGACAAGTCTCAATGCAACATGCTAGTAGTGTACATAGCCCAATATTTACTATTAACATGGGAAATGCTCACTTCCTCCCATAAGAGTAGTCAGAGTCAGGCCCCTGTCTTCACCAGGGGATAGATTACACAGGTGCAGTAGAAGGTTAGGAGGTGGTTGACATGACTGTCATAGTTATACAGCTCCACCTACTGCTTATCTGAAAAGCTACTTTGGTCTCTTCTCTAACTCCAACCAAACTAATCGTGGAAACAACTCAGACCTTGCTCAACTTACAGTGCCTTCAGAAAGTATTCACACCCGTTGACTTTTACCACATTTTGTTGTGTCACAGCCTGAATTTAACATGGATTCAAATTATATGTTTTTGTCACTGGCATACACACAATACCCCATAATGTCAAAGTGGAATTATGTTTTTCGACATTTTTACAAATTAATTAAAAATGTTAAACTGAAATGACTTGAGTCAATAAGTATTCAACCCCTTTGTTATGGCAAGCCTAAATAAGTTCAGGAGTAAACATTTGCTTAACAAGTCACATAATAAGTTGCATGGACTCACTCTGTGTGTAATAATAGTGTTTAACATGATTTTTCAATGACTACCTCATCGCTGTAAGTCCCCTCAGTCGAGCAGTGATTTTCAAACATAGATTCAACCACAAAGACCAGGGAGGTTTTCCAATGCCTCGAAAGAAGGGCACCTATTGGTAGATGGGTAAAAAAACAAAAACTAGACATTGAATATCCCTTTGAGCATGGTGAAGTTATTAATTACACTTTGGGTGGTGTATCAATACACCCAGGCACTACAAAGATACAGGCGTCCTTCCTAACTCAGTTGGCAGAGAGGAAGGAAACCCCTTTAGGTATAAAAAAATATATATACAAAAGTATTTGTTGAAACACTGAAGTTGGTATTACCCATAGAAACGCATTGAATAACCAATTCATACATGGAAAAACGGATAGTCCAAAACAAAATCTAAATGAAGTTTGTTTTGTAGTGTCTGTCCTATATCTGAGAGATATAAGAAAGATCAGGAAACTATTTGTTTAAAAAAATATATATATATTTTTAATGACACATTCAACCCCTTTTTTTAGATACTAAACTACTTCCATATAGACTTCCATTCATTTTTATAACTTTTACCGGGCTACCTTCAGACAAGTCTTGTGTGTGCTCGTATGCGTCCTAGAGCAAAACAACCAACATTTACATTTTTTTTACATTTTAGTCATTTAGCAGACGCTCTTATCCCCAGCGACTTACAGTTTAGTGAGTGCATACATTATATATATATATATATATATTTTTTTTTTTTAAATATATATATATATTTTTTTTCATACTGGCCCCCCATGTACAGTACCAGTCAAACGTTTGGACACACCTACTCATTCAAGGGTATTTCTTTATTTTTACTATGTTTTACATTGTAGAATAATAGTGAAGACATCCCAACTATGAAATAACACATATGGAATCATGAAGTAACCAAAAAAGTGTTAAACAAATCGAAATATATTTTATATTTGAGATTCTTCAAATAGCCACCCTTTGCTTTGATGACAGCTTTGCACACTCTTGGCATTCTCTCAACCAGCTTCACCTGGAATGCTTTTCCAAATGTCTTGAAGGAGTTCCCACATATGCTGAGCACTTGTTGGCTGCTTTTCCTTCACTCCGACTCATCCCAAAACATCTCAATTGGGTTGAGGTCGGGGGATTGTGGAGGCCAGGTCATCTGATCCAGCACTCCATCACTCTCCTTCTTGGTAAAATAGCCCTTACACAGCCTGGAGGTGTGTTGGGTCATTGTCCTGTTGAAAAACAAATGATAGTTCCACTTAGCCCAAACCAGATGGGATGGCATATCGCTGCAGAATGCTGTGGTAGCCATGCTGGTTAAGTGTGCCTTGAATTCTAAATAAATCAGACAGTGTCACCAGCTAATCACCCCCACACCATAACACCTCCTCCTCCATGCTTTATGGTGGGAACTACACATGCGGAGATCATCCGTTCACCCACACCGCATCTCACAAAGACACGGCAGTTGGAACCAAAAATCTCCAATTTGGACGCCAGACAAATTTCCACCAGTCTAATGTCCATTGCTCGTGTTTCTTGGTACGAGCAGGTATCTTCTTCTTATTGGTGTCCTTTAGTAGTGGTTTCTTTGCAGCAATTCGACCATGAAGGCCTGATTCACACAGTCCCCTCTGAACAGTTGATGTTGAGATGTGTCTGTTACTTGAACTCTGTGAAGCATTTATTTGGGCTGCTATTTCTGAGGCTGGTAACTCTAATGAACTTATCCTCTGCAGCAGAGGTAACTCTGGGTCTTCCTTTCATGTCGCGGTCCTCATGAGAGCCAGTTTCATCATAGCGTTTGATGGTTTTTGCTACTGCACTTGAAGAAACGTTCAATGTTTTTGAGCCAAGCACGAGCTAGCGAGATCCTATTGGCGCATTCTAGCATGTATTTGCACATTTCCATTAGGGAATGCCTACTCTGTGAAGTGTGTGTGTACAATAACACAATTCGTCCTTGCACTCCTTCTAAACAACGCAATTTTTTGAAACTTTGGCAAAGGGTCAAGTCTCCAGAACTTAGTCCACTCTGTTCGTAACAGATTCTAGTTTTGGGAACAGAAATCTGTATTGAGATCAAATGTTCAATCGATGAGAACATTAGCAGAATGTTGGCCAAAATCCACCTTGTTCCATCTTCTCCCACTGCCGGCCACTGGGCTTCCTCTCACCACCAACCGGATGCTTCACATTTATAAATCCAGTGAAATATCAGTCTCATTGTTCTATCTGTGGTCTCACCTTTCCATAGAAGGCCATATTAGTGTGTAGCTTAAACTGTTCGGACGCTAAAGACAGAAGTTGGCAGATCTGTGGTACAGACTTCAGACGAGTCCTGTGAAGCTTGTGGGGGTCGTAGAGCAAAACAGAGAACCCCGTTGTGTTCGTGAGAGTCTCATGTTTCCAAGGAGGTTTTATAGGCCAAACCGTTTGGACACTACAGATGTTTTCGTGAGAAGACCAATTTTCGGGATGTCCCATGGTCTGACAAACACAGCTGTAGCTCTGCCAAATATCTCTATCTTATACAGACAGATTTGAATAGGGATTTTTTTATTATGCTAGTTCGATTTCTGCGGGGGCGCGGACATCAACTCTAGGGTTTTTTTAAACAGTTACACAGTTTAATAGCTGTGATAGGAGAAAACTGAGGATGGATCAACAACATTGTAGTTACTCAAATACTAGCCTAATTGACAGAGTGAAAAGAAGGAAGCCTTTACAGAATAAAAATATTACAAAATATGCATCCTGTTTGCAACAACACACTAAAGTAATACTGCAGAAAATGTGTCTAAGCAATTCATTTTTTGTCCTGAATACAAAGTGTTATGGCAAATTAAATACAACACATTACTGAGTACCATTCTCCATATTTTCAAGCATAGTGGTAGCTGCATCATGTTATGGGTATGCTTGGAATCGTTAAGGACTGGGGAGTTTTTCAGGATAAAAAAGAAACAGAATGGAGCTAAGCACAGGTAAAATCCAAGTGGAAAACCTGGTTCAGTCTGCTTTATACCAGACACTGAGAGATGAATTTACCTTTAAGCAAGTCAATAACCCTTAACACAAGGCCAAATATTGCTTACCAAGAAGACAGTGAATGTTCCTGAGTGGTCGAGTTACAGTTTTTGACTTAAATGTGCTTGAAAATATATGGCAAGTTGCTACATGGTTGTTGAAGAATCTTGAAAAGAATAATGGGCAAATGTTGAACAATCCAGGTGTGGAAAACTCTTAAGAGACTTACTCAGAAAGACTCACAGCTTTAATCGCTGCCAAAGGTGATTCTAACATGTATTGACTCAGGGGGTTGAATACTTATCTAATCAAGATATATTCATTTTTTATGTTTCATATATTTGTTTTACAAATGTAAGATTTTTTTTCTCCACTTTGACATTACAGAATTTTTGTGTTGATCATTGACAAACAATGACAATTAATCCCATTTTAATCCCATTTTGTCAATACTTTCTAAAGGGACTGTACTTCCTTTATTCTAACAACTCATATTTGAGAAAGTTCATTATTTGATTTATTCCATGTTAAACTTAAGGCCTTAACCTGGAACAAAACTACTTGTCTGTCTCCCTCCCTTCTTTCAACCCCACCCACCCATCTGGCAGAACCAGAAAGTCCATTCCCCTTCCACAAACTCTCTTCTGAGGAAGAAATACTGATCTGAGTCTCTGTGTCATCTGTCTGTGTGAGAGTGAACAACCGTCCAAATGGCTCAGCAGGGAGTTCTGCTCGACCTGGACCAGGACCAGTTCTGTTGTTCTGTCTGTCTGGATCTACTGAAGGAGCCAGTCACCATCCCCTGTGGACACAGTTACTGTAGAAGCTGTATTGAGGGCTGCTGGGATCAGGATGTTTTGAAAGGGGTCTATAGCTGTCCTCCGTGCAGAGAGACCTTCATTCCAAGGCCTACTCTGAGGAAAAATAACATGTTGGCTGAGGTGGTGGAGAAACTGAAGAAGACAGGACTCCAGGCTGCTCCCCCTCCTGCTCTGTGCTATGCTGGACCTGGAGATGTGGCGTGTGATTTCTGCACTGGGACCAGAAAGCAGAAAGCCCTCATGTCCTGTCTGGCGTGTCTGGCCTCTTACTGTGAGACTCACCTCCAACCTCACTATGAATCTCCTGCTTTCAAGAAGCACAAGCTGGTCAAAGCCACCGCACAACTACAGGAGAAGATCTGCTCTCATCATGACAAATTGCTGGAGGTTCCCTGTCGTACCGATCAGCAGTGTATCTGTTATCAGTGTGTGATGGATGAACATAAAGGCCATGATACAGTGTCAGCTGCAGCAGAGAGGACTGAGAAACAGGTAAGACCAGAACTACTTGTTGGTGACTGTCTGATAAACAAATAATTAAAGATACAGTAGGATCTAAGGCTGTTTGAATATGAGAGAATTCAAATGAAATCGATCCTCAGCAGAACAAATATGAACACAAACCTTGAGCATATAGATTTTCTTAACCTAGATGCTTCAAATGTATCACAATTTTCTAAAGTCAAACACCATTATTATTTGTTATCAAACACCATTATCGTTTTGAATGCCCTTTTTTGAGTCAAAAATTCAGTCTGAACTATAATCATTCACATAGCAGCATAATAATACCATATTGCAAAGGGACTTCCTCAAGATTTTAGACATTCCTCTCTATAGGCCCTATATCACAATATTATACTGTTCATCTACTGAACAAATAAAGCTTGATAGCTCATTGAAGAGTGATTCTCCACAGAGGCAGCTGGGGATGAGTCAGCAGAAGGTCCAGCAGAGATTCCAGGAGAGAGAGAAGGAGCTCCAACAGGCTGTGGAGTCTCTCAAGGTGAGTATTGTTGACCAGAGGAGACACACCATTTCACTTCTCTCCTCCAGTCAGAGAGAGAGAGGGGGAGAGAGAGAGGGGCCCGTCTCCAATCCCACTGTGGGAAACAGGCTGCTTGGGCTCCCAGTTGGAAAGATAATAGACTGCTTAAAATGGAGCCTTCTCTCTCTCTCTCTCTCTCTCTCTCTCTCTCTCTCTCTCTCTCTCTCTGTCTTAACAGCACTCTGCACAGGCAGCAGTGGAGGACAGTGATAAGATCTTTACTGAGCTGATCCGCTCCATTGAGAGAAGGCGCTCTGAGGTGAAGGAGCTGATCAGAGCCCAAGAGAAGGCTCTAGTGAGTCAAGCTGAAGGACTCCTGGAGCAACTGGAGCAGGAGATAGCTGAGCTGAGGAAGAGAAGCACTGAGCTGGAGCAGCTCTCACACACAGAGGATCACATCCATTTCCTCCAGGTAACTAAACTGCCTTGTTACATGTGATATGAAAATAAACGTTTCAATCATTCTGTTCTGTTCTGTCTGTGTGTGTGTCTCTCGCTCTCTCTGTCTTTCTCTTTCTCTCTCTCCAGAGTTCTCAGTCTCTCTCCAGTATCAGTGTATCTTCAGACTTAACCAGCATCGTTGTCCGTCCTCTTTAGTACTTTGGAGATGTGAGTAAGACTGTGTCTGAACTGAGAGAGAAACTAGAAGACGTCCTTAAAGGAGAATGGACCAAGATCTCCACTACAGGTGTGTTGAAAATAATAAGAACATAAACTTTAGACCATTGAAAGTTCCCTACTAGTCATATACATGTGGAATATGGTATGATGATAACATTCCCTCTCTCTGTGAATGTGTTTGTGTCTGTAGTGAATATAGTGGATGTTGTACTGCCTCCAGAGCCCAAGACCAGAGAACAGTTCTTACAATGTGAGTCTCTTTATTCTGAAGTAACTAACAGTCTCTTTTTTACTGACACTCCTAACAATCCCTCTAGAAATATATAGAAATAGTAGATCTAATCAAAGACTGGGTAGCTATCTGACTCATCATATTTCTCTGATTTGATCTCTGCTGTGCTCTGATCAAAGACAGGGTAGATACAATATCTGACTTAACTTATTGTTCTAACTCCCCTCATTGGTCTCTGCTCTGCTCTTCTCCCAGATTCCTGTCAGCTCACACTGGACCCAAACACACATACCTCTCTCTGTCTGAAGGGAACAGAAAGGTGACCTATAAACGCTAAGTCCAACCATATCCTGATCATCCAGACAGATTCACAAATGACTTGATGATGCTATGTAGAGAGGGTCTGTCTGTACGCTGTTACTGGGAGGTGGAGTGGAGTGGGGGGTGTGTTATTACAGCAGTCTCATATAAAGACATCAGCAGAACACGGAGAGGTAATACATTTGGACTCAATGACAAGTCCTGGAGTATAAAGTGCAATAGGTGTGGTTATTTGTTCAGACACAATAATGTTGAGACTAAAGTATCAGGCCCTCAGTCCTCCAGAGTAGGAGTGTACCTGGATCACAAGGCAGGTACTCTGTCCTTTACAGTGTCTCTGATACAATGACCCTCCTCCACAGAGTCCAGACCACATTCACTCAGCCCCTCTACCCTGGGTTTTGTCTCTCTGGTACTGTTGAGCTGGTTAAACTGTAGTAGGGTCCACATAGATACTAGTTATGCTGGTGTAGTCTATAGCTGAGCTGGTTAAACTGTAGTAGGGTCCACATAGATACTAGTCATGCTGGTGTAGTCTATAGCTGAGCTGGTTAAACTGTAGTAGGGTCCACATAGATACTAGTCATGCTGGTGTAGTTTATAGCTGAGCTGGTTAAACTGTAGTAGGGTCCACATAGATACTAGTCATGCTGGTGTAGTCTATAGCTGAGCTGGTTAAACTGATCTTTGATCTTCATAGTTGAATTAAAATGTAATGTACTTATTTTTATCAAATGTAATGTTTTAATTGTCTACATTTACATTAATCATGATGTATGCTGTTAATGTAAGTTGGTTGTCATTCAGAACCATTGAAATGTTTTCTCAATTGGTTCTCTGTCTCAATGTCATTTTCCTCAGTATCATGGAACAGGTAGTATTACTTACTTGCTAATTGAACTATATGGGCCGGTTTCCCGGACACAGATGAAGCCTAGTCCTAGACTAAAAAGCATGTTCAATGGAGATGTCCGGGAAACCGACCCTAAGTTTGGCATCTTTTATTCTCCCATACTGCTCAGTCAAGCAACATTAAACCTGTCCAGCAGGTGTGGCTATTAACCAAACAATAAAAATAGCAGATCTCTTGACTTGCCACTCAGTATATCAGTAATGTTCAGAATTGTACTTTAATATCATTGGAGATTGATGGTCTTTTTAATCCACTATCCAGAGGCTGTAACATAACAAAATGTGGAAAAAGTCAAGGGGTCTGAATACTTTCCGAAGGCACTGTAGATGGAGAGCTTCTGGGTTATCAACAGTCTTCCACTAGGCCTATGATCTGGTTCAATTCCCCTTTTTTAACATTATTGTAAAATATATATTTAGACATAGCATATTCTTATTTGCCTGGTCCCAGATCTGTTAGTGTTCTTGCTAAACTGATGGCATGATAGCACATACAGACTGACACTCAGGCTTCAGACTTTTACTGTCTACCTGATCACCTCTTGGCTGTTGCAATCCTCTGTAAATGTGTCTTTTTTTCTCTTTATGTAAAACTGCAGTACTGGCAAACCGGTAAAATCAGAAACTGTGATCATTGTTTATCCATTTATGATCAGATGAGAATATTTAAATCACATCAATCAATTACTGAATCAATGTGATCTTTCAAAATAAAACTCATCATCATGACATTGGAATCGCTCTATTATTGAATTGATTGACACAATTAATCAGCTATTTCCAGTAATGTATGCACCAGTATATCCATTTAGACAAAAAGACAGCACATAATACACCCACACATTATATTGGAGTAGGAAGGAACACAAAGATTTAAGTCTATGACCATCTAAACCAGTGGTATTCAACGTCGGGGTGGCGACTCCTAGTGGGGTTACGGGGGAACAAAAAATTAAGAGTACAGATTATTGTATGGGACAATATACAAACATTTTTTGAGAAAGATCATTTGAAAATTTTATTTTATTGAGTAAATGTATTTATTGATTAAAATGTAATGAATTCATGTATTTTTGTTGATTTAAAAATAGAAATGTACAGTATTTAAGGTTGTGTCATTAGATTTGGGATGGGGTGGGGTCGCAATAAATTAATTGGGAAAAAATGGGGTCCCCAGAAATTCTGGCGGAATAAATAATTGGTATTCAATGAATAAGTTTGAATACCACTGATCTAAACTGACTGTCTAAAACTGACTGTTGAATACCACTGATCTAAACTGGCTGTCAATGAAATGAATACACAGTACTGTACATACAATATATATACAAAAGTATGTGGACTCCCATTCAAATTAATGGATTTGGCTATTTCAGCCACACCAGTTGCTGACAGGTGTATAAAATTGAGCACACAGCCATGCAATCTCCTTAGACAAACATTGGCAGTAGAATGGTCTTACTGAAGAGCTCAGTTACTTTCAACGTGGCACTGTCATAGGATGCCACTTTTCCAACAAGTCAGTTTGTAAAATTTCTGCCCTGCTAGAGCTGCCCGGTCAACTGTAAGTGCTGTTATTGTGAAGTGGAAACGTCTAGGAGCAACAACGGCTCAGCCACAAAGTGGTAGGCCACACAAGCTCACAGAACAGGACCGCCGAGAGCTGAAGCGCGCATAGTGCAAACTTAAAAATTTGGTGGAGGAGGAATAATGGTCTGGGGCTGTTTTTCATGGTTTGGGCTAGGCCCCTTAGTTCCAGTGAAGGGAAATATTAACGCTACACCATACAATGACATTCTAGACGATTCTGTGCTTCCAACTTTGTGGCAACAGTTTGGGAAGGCCCTTTCTGTTTAAGCATGACAATGCCCCTGTGCACAAAGCGAGGTCCATACAGAAATGGTTTGTCGAGATCGGTGTGGAAGAACTTGACTGGCCTGCACAGAGCCCTGACCTCAATGACATCCAACACCTTTGGGATGAATTGGAATGCCGACTGCGAGCCAGGCCTAATCGCCCAACATCAGTGCCCAACCTCACTAATGCTCTTGTGGCTGAATGGAAGCAAGTCCCCACAGCAATGTTCCAACATCTAGTTGAAAGCCTTCCCAGAAGAGTTGAGGCTGTTATAGCAGCAAAGGGGGGACCAACTTCATATTAATGCCCATGATTTTGGAATGAGATGTTCGACGAGCAGGTGTTCACATACTTTTGGTCATGTAGTGTACATAAATAAAGCAAGTGGAAGTCCAGCGCTACAGGGGACAAAGGTAGTGTAGAGGTCACAACACTGTGTCTATGGAGGATGTTGTGGAGGAGCGTTCCATGGTGTCGTAGAATCGCAGGCAGGTCTTGTACTGCAGGAGTTTCTCTGCCAGAAGGCTGCTTCCTACTCCTCTACACTGCACCACACTCAGGTCTAGGTACCTGGGACACAGGGGAGGAGAGACTGCTAGGCTGGATCTGTCTCAATACTGTCACCTGGCCTAATACTGTCACCTGTCTCAATACTGTCACCTGTCTCAATACTGTCTCCTGTCTCAATACTTTCACCTGTCTCAATACTGTAATTTGTCTCAATACTGTCACCTGTCTCAATACAGTCACCTGTCTCAATACTGTCACCTGTCTCAATACTGTCACCTGTCTCAATACTGTCATCTGTCTCAATACTGTCACCTGTCTCAATACTGTCACCTGTCTCAATACTGTCACCTGTCTCAATACTGTCACCTGCCTCAATACTGTCACCTGCCTCAATACCGTCATCTGTCTCAACACTGTCACCTGTATAAACACTGTCACCTGTCTCAACACTGTCACCTGTCTCAACACTGTCACCTGTCTCAATAAGTGTACCTGTCTCAATACTGTAATCTGTCTCAATACTGTCACCTGTCTCAATACTGTCAGCTCTCTCAATACTGTCAGCTGTCTAAATACGTGTACATGTCTCAACACATATACCTGTCTCAATACTGTAATCTGTCTCAATACTGTCACTTGTCTCAATTCCGTCACTTGTCTCAATTCCGTCACTTGTCTCAATACGTCACCTGTCTCAACACTTTCACCTGTCTCAATACTGTCACGTGTCTCAATACTGTCACCTGTCTCAATACTGTCACCTGTCTCAATGCTGTCATCTGTCTCAATGCTGTCACGAGTCTCAATACTGTCACCTGTCTCAATACTGTCACCTGTCCAAATAATGTCACCTGTCTCAATACCGTCACTTGTCTCAATACTGTCACCTGTCTCAATACTGTCACCTTTAATAACTGTCACCTGTCTCAATACTGTCACCTGTCTCAATACTGTCACCTTTAATAACTGTCACCTGTCTCAATACTGTCACCTGTCTCAATACTGTCACCTGTCTCAAAAATGTCACCTTTAATAACTGTCAACTGTCTCAATACTGTCACCTGTCTCAATACTGTCACCTGTCTCAATACTGTCACCTGTCTCTATAGTGTCACCTGTCTCTATAGTGTCACCTGTCTCAATAGTGTCACCTGTCTCAATACTGTCACCTGTCTAAATACTGTCACCTGTCTCAATACTGTCACCTGTCTCAATACTGTCACCTGTCTCTATAGTGTCACCTGTCTCTATAGTGTCACCTGTCTCAATAGTCTCACCTGTCTCAATACTGTAATTTGTCACAATACTGTCACCTGTCTCAATACAGTCACCTGTCTCAATACTGTCACCTGTCTCAATACTGTCATCTGTCTCAATACTGTCACCTGTCTCAATGCTGTCATCTGTCTCAATACTGTCACGAGTCTCAATTCCATCACTTGTCTCAATACCGTCACCTGTCTCAACACTTTCACCTGTCTCAATACTTTCACCTGTCTCAATACTGTCACGTGTCTCAATACTGTCACCTGTCTCAATACTTTCATCTGTCTCAATACTGTCACCTGTCTCAATACTGTCACCTGTCTCAATGCTGTCATCTGTCTCAATGCTGTCACGAGTCTCAATACTGTCACCTTTTCTCTATACTGTCACCTGTCTCAATACTGTCACATGTCTCTATACTGTCACCTGTCTCAATACTGTCACATTTCTAAATACTGTCATCTCTCAGTACTGTCACTTGTCTCAATACTGTCACCAGTTTCAATACTGTCACCTGCCTCAATACCGTCACCTGCCTCAATACCGTCATCTGTCTCAACACTGTCACCTGTATAAACACTGTCACCTGTCTCAACACTGTCACCTGTCTCAATGCTGTCATCTGTCTCAATGCTGTCACCTGTCTCAATACTGTCACCTGTCTCAAAACTGTAACTTGTCTCAATTCCGTCACTTGTCTCAATACCGTCACCTGTCTCAACACTTTCACCTGTCTCAATACTTTCACCTGTCTCAATACTGTCACCTCTCAATACTGTCAAATTTCTAAATACTGTCACCTGTCTCAATACTGTCACCTGTCTCAATACTGTCACCTGTCTCAATACTGTCATCTCTCAATACTGTCACCTGTCTCAATACTGTCATCTCTCAATACTGTCACCTGTCTCAATACTGTCATTTGTCTCAATACTGTCACCTGTCCCAATACTGTCACCTTTCTCAATACTGTCATCTTTCACAATACTGTCACCTTTCTCAATCCTGTCACCTGTCTCAATACTGTCACCTGTCTCAATACTGTCACCTGTCTCAATACTGTCACCTGTCTCAATTCTGTCACCTGTCTCAATACTGTCACCTGTCTCAATATTGTCACCTGTCTCAAGACTGTCACCTGTCTCAATACTGTCACCTATCTCAATACTGTCACCTGTCTCATTACTGTCACCTGTCTAATACTGTCACCTGTCTAATACTGTCATTTGTCTCATACTGTCACCTGTCTCAATACTGTCACCTGTCTCAATACTGTCACCTGTCTCAAAACTGTCACCTGTCTCAATATTTTCACCTGTCTCTATACTGTCACCTGTCTCAATACTGTCACATTTCTAAAAACGGTCATCTCCCAGTACTGTCACTTGTCTCAATACTGTCACCAGTTTCAATACTGTCACCTGCCTCAATACCGTCACCTGCCTCAATACTGTCACCTGTCTCAATACTGTCACCCGTCTCAATACTGTCACTTGTCTCAATACACTTAATATTGTCATCTGTCTCAATACTGTCACCAGTTTCAATACTGTCACCTGCCTCAATACCGTCACCTATCTCAATACTGTCACCTGTCTCATTACTGTCAACTGTCTAATACTGTCAACTGTTTCAAAACTCTCAACTGCCTCAATACCGTCACCTGCCTCAATACTGTCACCTGTCTCAATACTCTTAATAATGTCATCTGTCTCAATACTGTCATCTCTCAATACTGTCACTTGTCTCAATACTGTCACCAGTTTCAATACTGTCACCTGCCTCAAAACTGTCACCTGTCTCAATACCGTCACCTGTCTCAATACTTTTACCTCTCAATACTGTCACTTGTCTCAATACTGTCATCTCTCAATACTGTCACTTGTCTCAATACTGTCATCTTTCAATACTGTCACCTGTCTCAATACTGTAATTTGTCACAATACTGTCACCTGTCTCAATACAGTCACCTGTCTCAATACTGTCACCTGTCTCAATACTGTCATCTGTCTCAATACTGTCACCTGTCTCAATGCTGTCATCTGTCTCAATGCTGTCACGAGTCTCAATTCCATCACTTGTCTCAATACCGTCACCTGTCTCAACACTTTCACCTGTCTCAATACTTTCACCTGTCTCAATACTGTCACGTGTCTCAATACTGTCACCTGTCTCAATACTTTCATCTGTCTCAATACTGTCACCTGTCTCAATACTGTCACCTGGCTCAATGCTGTCATCTGTCTCAATGCTGTCACGTGTCTCAATACTGTCACCTTTTCTCTATACTGTCACCTGTCTCAATACTGTCACATGTCTCTATACTGTCACCTGTCTCAATACTGTCACATTTCTAAATACTGTCATCTCTCAGTACTGTCACTTGTCTCAATACTGTCACCAGTTTCAATACTGTCACCTGCCTCAATACCGTCACCTGCCTCAATACCGTCATCTGTCTCAACACTGTCACCTGTATAAACACTGTCACCTGTCTCAACACTGTCACCTGTCTCAATGCTGTCATCTGTCTCAATGCTGTCACTTGTCTCAATACTGTCACCTGCCTCAAAACCGTCACCTGTCTCAATACCGTCACTTGTCTCAATACTGTCATCTCTCAATACTGTCACTTGTCTCAATACTGTCAGCTGTCTCAATACTGTCACCTGTCTCAATACTGTAATTTGTCTCAATACTGTCACCTGTCTCAATACAGTCACCTGTCTCAATACTGTAACCTGTCTCAATACTGTCACATTTCCAAATACTGTCATCTCTCAATACTGTCACTTGTCTCAATACTGTCACCTGTCTCAATACTGTCACCTGTCTCAATACTGTCACCTGTCTCAATACTGTCACCTATCTCAATACTGTCACCTGTCTCATTACTGTCACCTGTTTAATACTGTCACCTGTTTCAAAACTGTCAACTGCCTCAATACCGTCACCTGCCTCAATACTGTCACCTGTCTCAATACTCTTAATAATGTCACCTGTCTCAATACTGTCACCTGTCTCAATACTGTCACCTGTCTCAATACTGTCACCTCTACATACTGTCACCTGTCTCAAAACTGTCACCTGTCTCAATACTGTCATCTGTCTCAATACTGTCACCTGTCTCAATACTCTCTATACTGTCACCAGTCTCAATACTGTCACCTGTCTCAACACTGTCACCAGTCTCATTACTGTCACCAGTCTCATTACTATCACCAGTCTCATTACTGTCACCTGTCTAATACTGTCACCTGTCTCAATACTGTCACCTGTCTCAATACTGTCACCTGTCTCAATACTGTCACCTGTCTCAATTCTGTCACCTGTCTCAATACTGTCACCTGTCTCAATATTGTCACCTGTCTCAAGACTGTCACCTGTCTCAATACTGTCACCTGTCTCATTACTGTCACCTGTCTAATACTGTCACCTGTCTAATACTGTCATTTGTCTCATACTGTTAACTGTCTCAATACTGTCACCTGTCTCAATACTGTCACCTGTCTCAATACTGTCACCTCTACATACTGTCACCTGTCTCAAAACTGTCACCTGTCTCAATACTGTCATCTGTCTCAATACTGTCACCTGTCTCAATACTTTCTATACTGTCACCTGTCTAATACTGTCATTTGTCTCAATACTGGCACCTGTCTCAATACTGTCACCTGTCTCAATACTGTCACCTGTCTCAATTCTGTCACTTGTCTCAATACTGTCACCTGTCTCAATATTGTCACCTGTCTCAATACTGTCACCTATCTCAATACTGTCACCTGTCTCATTACTGTCATTTGTCTCATACTGTCACCTGTCTCAATACTGTCACTTGTCTCAATACTGTCACCTGTCTCAATACTGTCACCTGTCTCAATTATGTCACCTCTCAAAACTGTCACCTGTCTCAATACTGTCACCTATCTCATTACTGTCACCAGTGTCATTACTGTCACCTGTCTAATACTGTTATTTGTCTCAATACTGTCACCTATATCATTACTGTCACATGTCTCACTACTGTCATATTTCTCAATACTGTCACCTCTCAATACTGTAACTTGTCTCAATACTGTCATCTCTCAATACTGTCACCTGTCTCAATACATTCGCCTGTCTCAATACTGTCGCTTGTCTCAATACTGTCACCTGTCTCAATACTGTCACCTGCCTCAATACTGTCACCTGTCTCAATACTGTCATCTTTCTCAGCTGCACAGACTATATTGATACTTTGTTCAGGTCACATCAAGGGGTCAAGGAAATTCTCCAATTTGTTTAACTGAAAATGTTGAAGTCCAAGACTGAAATAACTCTAATGGCTTCCTCTCCTCCTCATGTCCTCTGTCTCATCTACAGTGACTATATTGATACATGAGAGGTTCTCATACTGTACCTGGAAGATATCCACCAGAACACCAGAGTGTTTATGGTCATCAACATGGCTAAGAAGAAGAAGAAACGTTCCAGATTCCCTTCATGCAGTGTGTTTGGGTAGAAGTTACCTGTAGTTGGACAGGAGAACAGTGCTATCAGTGGCCATAGGACTGAATCACCATAATGCAGACAGAACCCCATCAACCATTCCAACATGAATGTATGTTCCTCTTCAGTTTCTATGGTTATGATGATGCATCTGTTAGTGAAGCCTTTACCTCCAGAGAGTAGGTAGACCAGCTGGATGATGAGGGCTCCCAGGAAACAGCCCCCTCCGTAGGACAGGGTGAGGAAGTGCAGGGAGATGCCTCTGATATGACTGGGTGTCAGGTGGAAGGAGATCACAGAGCCTGGAACAGAGAAGAGAGGAAGACTGGGAAGAGAAAGAAGCATTCATTTGGTTCAAACGTCTCTTGTATGTCTCTAATACACCAGTAGGGGGCATCCTAACCCTAGCTTCCAGAGTTCAGAATACTATCCTCCATGTTGGCAGTTGGTTCCAACACTCCACATTCTAACTTCATCCCAACTACATATGGTGTCCATTGACATTGTAAATCTCCAACCCAGTTTGTCTCTGTGTACGAACAGTGTAGCAGCAATAGGTGTGTCAGAAATACGTGCTGGCTCTCTGTCACTCACAGGCAGGGGTGACGAGGGCCTCAGCCAGCCCCAGTAGGATGTACTGGGGAGCCAGCTGGAAGCAGGCCATGGAGGACACCTGGAGCACCTTCCCTGACAGGGCCTGCTCCGTCAGAGGATAGCCCTTCCTGTGGACCTCAGACAGGCCCGCTACCAGGACAGACAGGGCCGCACACGCATGGCCCAGCGCTGAGAGAGGAGAGGAGGGGAGAGAAACAGAAAGAGAGAGAGGGAGAGAGAGAGACATTAACATTGACTGACTCATTAATGAGGATGGTATTTGTGCATGTGTGTGCATGCTTGCGTGTGTGTGTGCCTGTATGTATCTCTGTGTGTGCCGTGTGTGTGTGTGCTTACTAATGACTCTGGCGGGGGAGAAGGGTGTTTTCTCCATGGACAGGTAGCAGGAGGTGACACACTCCATGAGAGGGGCCAGCAGCAGCAGAGGTAGGATGCTGATGACGTTCATGGCACCGATGGGCAGGAGGAAGCTGTTCAGGTGCAGGTTAGAGTTCATGGTCTGAATGTAGTAACCTGCTGGAATCTGTGGGAGAGGTCAGGGTAACAACAGATTCTAGGACAACTTTTTGGAGCATAAATAAACATTATAGATTTGCCAGTTTTACCCCCAACATCTGAAAAATGATGTATTTGCACTTGCCAATGACCTGAAAATGCTCTAAAAATCTCCTTTTGAAGCATGTCAATGTAGAGCCCTGATATTCTCCATTACATTGACCTGCCTGAGTGATGCAGGCCCGGTACAGTATCTGCAAGCCATACAGGGGAAAGAGCCTGGCCAGGACCTTGACGTTCTCCACGTGCGTCTCACTGTAGCACCCCCCGTTGTTCTCCTTGGCGCGGTCCAGCCAGCTGGCCACGCCCCCACTCAGGTGGCGGTAGTGCAGGCAGCACATCTTCAGAGAGTTCAGGAACACCCCCAGAGTGGTCAACAGGGAACTGCCTGCACAACAACCACATCAATACTAGAATAGACCACAACAACCACATCAATACTAGAACAGACCACAACAACCACATCAATACTATAACAGACCACAACAACCACATCAATACTAGAACAGACCACAACAACCACATCAATACTAGAATTGACCACAGCAACCACATCAATACTAGAATTGACCACAGAAACATAGGTACATACACTGTAACACAAAGGTGAGATAGTCTGTGTGTGAGGTTGAGGTTGTGTTACCTTTCTTGGGCCTGCAGGTGAGATTGAGGTTGTGTTACCTTTCTTGGGCCTGAAGATGAGGTTGTTGCGGACCATGTGTATGGTTATGAGCATCAGCAGCACAGACATGAAGGGGATGAGGAATCCCAGGTTGTTGGCCACTGACTGCTGGATGTAGGCGATACCCAGAAACACTACCGTCGAGTTCAGGTTCACCAGCCAGTAGAACCTGAGAGGACAATATAACAACCAGGGATGAGGGGAAACTTTTTGGAATTAAATGCAGGCCCTGTGCTCTCCACATTAATCTTGGTACCCATAACCAAATCAGCTAGTCACTGAGAGACTATTTATCAACACACCATCCAACACAACATCCATACGGCGCCTCCAACCACATTTTCGGATCAAGCATAACTTGGCTTTAAAGCCACTCTACAACTAGGGCCACATCCTAGTTAAGCAGTACACCTTGCTGCAGTCAGCTCTCTATGCCTGTTTGGTGAGCCACCATGCGGCTGGTTGTCACCAACCCAGCCACTATCTCAAACACTATGGACCTCTTGATGAACTCTTTTGATGTAGTTTTGATTGGTATGGTGGCCAAAGACATTTCAGTTATAGTTTTGACTTAAAGGGATACTTCAGGATTTTGGCAATGAAGCCCTATATTTACTTCCCCAGAGCCAGATGAACTCGTGGATACCAGTTTGAAGGAAGTTGCTAACTAGCATTAGCACAATTGCTAACTAGCGTTAGCGCCAAAACTGGAAGTCCCGAAGTATCCCTTTAAAGTGATTATGCGCTGAAGAGAGCTAGTTATTTTATTTTGCCTTTTGAAAGTGATTTGTGAAACATTTAGTTTTAATAAAACTTATTTTCAACTGGTCCTTTGCCTCCAGTGGTCATGCCCTGAAAACACCCTGCATACAGAGTATTCTACTACCAGGGATGGGCAAACATTTTAAAAATAAAATTACAAAATACAGATACAAAATACCATAAAAATCAATGTATCAAAAATAATACTTGTATTTTGTAATGTATTTAATTAAAAATACAAAAATACATTTGCAAGTATCCAGCCCGAACAGCAACAACATTTTCAGTAACGGTTCCAAAACCTTTTTTCTTTCTGTGAGCAAGTTACTCTGGATAAGCTAAATGACTAAAATGCAAGTGCAAATGTGAAAATGAACATACCAAATTAACTGCAAAGCACACTGGGTATTATTATTCGGGGCGGAGCTCATTAGAATAATCCTCAGCGTGCTCTGTAGTTATAAAATGTACATTTACATTTTAGTCATTTAACAAATGCTCTCATCCAGAGCGACTTTCAATTGATGCATTAGTACTCATCTTAAGATAGCTGGGTGAGACAACAACATATCACAATTGTATCAAGTACATTTTCCTTCAACAAAGTATTTATCAACATTTTTACATATACATGTATATTTACTTCATTTAGCAGACGCTCTTATCACACCACCAGACTATTCTGGGGGGGGGTACACAAAATGTGAACCGCTATAAAACAAAATGGCATAGAAAAGTATTTACTATTTTGAAAATACAAATTACAGTAGTGTAGTTCAGCCCAGCATAATTCAAATGACCTATACTCAGAAGTAATTCAAATACGTATTTCAAATATATGTAACAGAACTACTAACTATCTCTGCCTACTACGCAACACTCTGTTACACTTCCTTATCAAAGAAACCATACCCCCTCTACATACAGAGTTCACAGTCAAGTAGGAAGCCACTCCCTGTCCTCTGGTGTAGAGTTCCATGAAACAGAAAGTAATCTTTGTTATTCTGTTGCTCAACCATTGGGTGAAAGCACTAAAATGGCTGACAATCTAGAACTGTTCTGTTGCTCCATCTGTCTGGATCTGATGAAGGATCCGGTGACTACTGCCTGTGGACACAGCTACTGTATGGGCTGTATTAAAGAAAGCTGGGATCAGGATAATCTGAAAGGTGTCTACAGCTGTCCACAGTGCAGACAGACCTTCTCTCCAAGGCCTACTTTGAAGAGAAACACCGTGCTGGCTGAAGTGGTGGAGAATTTGAAAACAGCAGATTTCCAAGGTACCCCTCCTGCACACTGTTATGCTGAACCTGAAGATGTGGAGTGTGACGTCTGCGAAAGGAAAAAACTCAAAGCTGTCAAGTCCTGTCTGGTGTGTCTGGCCTCTTACTGTGAGACTCATCTCCAGCCTCACTACCATGTGCCCCCACTAAAGAAGCATAAGCTTGTCAACGCATTGACAGATCTACAGGAGAAGATTTGCCCAAACCATGACAAACTGCTGGAGGTTTACTGTCGTACCGATCAGCAGTGTATCTGTTATCAGTGTACAATGGATGAACATAAAGGCCATGATACAGTGTCAGCTGCAGCAGAGAGGACTGAGAAACAGGTAAGATGCTGAATAGTACTCTCCCATGATATACAGTATACTTGTTTACATAAAGAATTGCATTGTTATCGGACGGATCAAACCACACAACATTAATGTCAACCGATCCAACAAAAACTAGAATCTATTAGCATGCCTTCAATGTAATATCCACCATTAGAGAGTAGCAAGTTCAACATAAGCCAGCACACTAAAACATAAAGGGCGGGTTTCCCAGACACCAATGCAACCTAGTCCTGGACTAAAATGCAAGATTAAAGTGGCATTATGTAACTTTTTCGTCGACCTCACCAAATTAACATAGAAATGTGAGTTATAGATCTGTCATTCTACTTGAAAGCAAGTCTAAGAAGCGGTAGATATGTTCAATGTGCGCTATTTCTATGCTTCCTGCGCTTAAATTTTGTTTTGGGGTCTTTTACTTTCGGTTTTGTACACCAGCTTAAAACAACTGAAACAACAATATTTTTGGTTATGGAAAATATATTTCACAGCGGTTTAGATTGTACAATGATTCTCTACACTATACTTGCTTATTTTGTCACATAAACTGAAATTAGGCGAACTATTAGAATTTTATGAACCAGGAAATGGCGGAGCGATTTCTGCATAGTGCAACTTTAATAGATAATCTCAATTGAAAATGCTTTTTAGTCCAGGATTAGGCTTGATCTGTGTCTGAGAAACTACCCCATAATGTATGCAACTTTTATCAGTAAGATAAGTATGTTGAACTCTCAAAGACCTTTCCTTTTGGTATGGCAGAGTTTTTATTAGTAAAGTATGTTATGTGTTTGGTATGGTAGAGTTTCTCCTAGTAAAGTATGTTATGTGTTTGGTATGGCAGAGTTTCTCCTAGTAAAGTATGTGATGTGTTTGGTATGGCAGAGTTTTTATTAGTAAAGTATGTGATGTGTTTGGTATGGCAGAGTTTCTCCTAGTAAAGTATGTTATGTGTTTGGTATGGTAGAGTTTCTACTATTAAAGTATGTTATGTGTTTGGTATGGTAGAGTTTCTACTATTAAAGTATGTTATGTGTTTGGTATGGTAGAGTTTCTACTATTAAAGTATGTTATGTGTTTGGTATGGTAGAGTTTCTACTATTAAAGTATGTTATGTGTTTGGTATGGCAGAGTTTCTACTAGTAAAGTATGTTATGTGATGTGTTTGGTATGGCAGAGTTTCTCCTAGTAAAGTATGTTATGTGTTTGGTATGGTAGAGTTTCTACTATTAAAGTATGTTATGTGTTTGGTATGGCAGAGTTTCTACTATTAAAGTATGTTATGTGTTTGGTATGGCAGAGTTTCTCCTAGTAAAGTATGTTATGTGTTTGGTATGGTAGAGTTTCTACTATTAAAGTATGTTATGTGTTTGGTATGGTAGAGTTTCTACTATTAAAGTATGTTATGTGTTTGGTATGGTAGAGTTTCTACTATTAAAGTATGTTATGTGTTTGGTATGGCAGAGTTTCTACTAGTAAAGTATGTGATGTGATGTGTTTGGTATGGCAGAGTTTCTACTAGTAAAGTATGCTATGTGTTTGGTATGGTAGAGTTTCTACTATTAAAGTATGTTATGTGTTTGGTATGGCAGAGTTTCTACTAGTAAAGTATGTGATGTGATGTGTTTGGTATGGCAGAGTTTCTACTAGTAAAGTATGCTATGTGATGTGTTTGGTATGGCAGAGTTTCTACTAGTAAAGTATGCTATGTGATGTGTTTGGTATGGCAGAGTTTCTACTAGTAAAGTATGCTATGTGATGTGTTTGGTATGGCAGAGTTTCTACTAGTAAAGTATGCTATGTGATGTATTTGTGAGCAGCAACAGTTGGGAGAAACACAGGGGGAAGGGAAGCAGAGAGCCCAGATGAGAGAGAAGGAGCTGCAGGAGCTGAGACATGCTGTAGATGCCATGAAGGTGAGTTTAAATCAAGGTTCAAATGATGGGGGTGTCAATGGTGCTGGGGCTCTGGGTTTGGGGAGCCAAGAGGAACAGGGGGTTTACAGTCCTGGTGAGAGCTGTGTTTTTGTGTCCTAACAGGAGTCTTCATGGGTAGCAGTGGATGACTTTGAGAGAATGTGTACCACGCACATCCTTTCATATATCCGCTCCAATGAGCGAAGGCGTTCTGAGGTGAAGGAGCTGGTCAGAGCCCTGGAGAAGGCTGGAGTGAGTCAGGCTGAAGGACTCCTGGAGCAACTAGAGCAGGAGGTCACTGAGTTGAAGAGGAGAGATTCTGAGCTGGAGCAGCTCTCACACATAGAGGATCACATCCATTTCCTCCAGGTGACGTTACTCTCTGCCTTAGACAATGTTGTCAGTGAAGTGTGTTTGAGCTCCAGAAGTCTTTGACTCAATTCATTGTCAATTTATTTTCAGAGTTTCGATTCTCTCTGTGACCCTCCTGGACCAAAGGCCTTTCCTAGCAGTTTTGAAGCAGTGAAGAAATTTGTCTCTGAACAGAAAGAGAGAATGAAAAATATATGCAAGGAGGAAACCGACAAGATGTGGAATTGTCTCGAAAGAAATATGTGTATGGCGAGTAGAATCTTATCTACACTGAACAAAAATATAAACGCAACATGTAAAGTGTTGGTCCCATGTTTCATTAACTGATATAAAAGATCCCAGAAATGTTCCATACACACAAAAAGGTTTTTCTCTCAAATGTTGTTTAAAAATGTGTTTTCATCGCTGTTAGTGAGCATTTCTCCTTTGCCAAGATAATCCATCCACCTGACAGGTGTGGCATATCAAGAAGCTGATTAAACAGCCTGATCATTACACAGGTGCACCTTGTGCTGGGGACAATAAAAGGCCAACCTAAAATGCGCAGTTTTGTCACACAACACAATGCCACAGATGTCTCAAGTTTTGAGGGAGCATGCAATTGGCATGCTGATGTCAGGAATGTCCACCAGAGCTGTTGCCAGAGAATTGAATGTTAATTTCTCTACAATAAGCCACCTCCAACGTTGTTTTGGAGAATTTGCCAGTACATCCAACTAGCCTCACAACCGCAAACTACGTGTATGGCGTTGTGTGGGCAAGCGGTTTGCTGATGTCATCATTGTAAACAGAGTGCCCCATGGTGGCGGTGGGGATTATGGTATGCGCAGGCATAAGATACGGTCAACAAACACAATTGCATTTTATCGACGGCAATTTGAATGTACAAAAATACCGTGATGAGATCCTGAAGCCCATTGTGAGGCATTATATCTGGATTCCCAGTCATGTGAAATCCATAGATTAGGGCCTAATAAATGTATTTCAATTGACTGATTTCCTCAAATAACCGTAACTCAGTAAAATATTTTAAATTGTTGCATGTTGTGTTTATATTTTTGTTCAGTATAATTTATACATATAGTATGTCAGGTGACAATCATAAAATCATTATTAAGGTGGTTGAATTGCAGTGAGAAGTAATACATAATGGTTTAACTTTCTCTTGGTACATTTCTGGTTACAGTAATAAGAGTTTCATAATTCTATGGTAAAAGTTCTGTGACAGTAACGCTCCATCTGTCTTCATAGTGACAAAACCATCTTCACCATCTATGCAAGTGGACAGTACAATAAGTACATTTTTGAATGGTGAGTAATAATTATTTTGTAATAATTGCACAAACACACATGGACTCTCAGCATCCCTCTTTATGTCCTGTCCTATCTCCCTGCCTCTGGCTCGCTTCTTCTTCTTTGGTATAATGGCGTTCACAACAATTATCTGTGCATTCCGTCACCTACTGTGGATAATAAAGATGAAATAATGCGTTGTAAAATAATAATAATACAAAAAATAAATATATATATATTTTTTTTAAATTATAATAAAAATGAAATAAATAAAATCTCTCTCTATATATATATACAGTGGGGAGAACAAGTATTTGATACACTGCCGATTTTGCAGGTTTTCCTAATTACAAAGCATGTGGAGGTCTGTAATTTTTATCATAGGTACACTTCAACTATGAGAGACGGAATCTAAAACAAAAATCCAGAAAATCACATTGTATGATTTTAAAGTAATTATTTTCCATTTTATTGCATGACATAAGTATTTGATCACCTACCAACCAGTAAGAATTCCGGCTCTCACAGACCTGTTAGTTTTTCTTTAAGAAGCCCTCCTGTTCTCCACTCATTACCTGTATTAACTGCACCTGTTTGAACTCGTTACCTGTATAAAAGACACCTGTCCACACACTCAACCAAACAGACTCCAACCTCTCCACAATGGCCAAGACCAGAGAGCTGTGTAAGGACATCAGGGATAAAATTGTAGACCTGCACAAGGCTGGGATGGGCTACAGGACAATAGGCAAGCAGCTTGGTGAGAAGGCAACAACTGTTGGCCCAATTATTAGAAAATGGAAGAAGTTCAAGATGACGGTCAATCACCCTCGGTCTGGGGCTCCATGCAAGATCTCACCTCTTGGGGCATCAATGATCATGAGGGAGGTGAGGGATCAGCCCAGAACTACATGGCAGGACCTGGTCAATGACCTGAAGAGAGCTGGGACCACAGTCTCAAAGAAAACCATTAGTAACACACTACGCCGTCATGGATTAAAATCCTGCAGCGCACGGAAGGTCCCCCTGCTCAAGCCAGCGCATGTCCAGGCCGGTCTGAAGTTTGCAAATGACCATTTCGATGATCCAGAGGAGGAATGGGAGAAGGTCATGTGGTCTGATGAGACAAAAATAGAGCTTGTTGGTCTAAACTCCACTCACCGTGTTTGGAGGAGGAAGAAGAAGGATGAGTACAACCCCAAGAACACCATCCCAACCGTGAAGCATGGAGGTGGAAACATCATTCTTTGGGGATGCTTTTCTGCAAAGGGGACAGGACGACTGCACCGTATTGAGGGGAGGATGGATGGGGCCATGTATCATGAGATCTTGGCCAACAACCTCCTTCCCTCAGTAAGAGCATTGAAGATGGGTCATGGCTGGGTCTTCCAGCATGACAACGACCCGAAACACACAGCCAGGGCAACTAAGGAGTGGCTCCGTAAGAAGCATCTCAAGGTCCTGGAGTGGCCTAGCCAGTCTCCAGACCTGAACCCAATAGAAAATCTTTGGAGGGAGCTGAAAGTCCGTATTGCCCAGCAACAGCCCCGAAACCTGAAGGATCTGGAGAAGGTCTGTATGGAGGAGTGGGCCAAAATCCCTGCTGTAGTGTGTGCAAACCTGGTCAAGACCTACAGGAAACGTATGATCTCTGTAATTGCAAACAAAGGTTTCTGTACCAAATATTATATATATACACAGTGCATTCAGAAAGTATTCAGACCCCTTGACTTTTTCCACATTTTGTTACGTTACAGCCTTATTCTAAAATTGATTAAATTATTTCCCTCATCAATCTACACACAATACCCCATAATGACAAATCAAAAACAGTTTTTTATCAATTTTTGCAAAAAAACGGAAATATGACATTTTCATAAGTATTCAGACCATTTACTCAGTACTTTGTTGAAGCACCTTTGGCAGCAATTACAGCCGTAAGTCTTCTTGGGTATGACGCTACAAGCTTGGCACACCTGTATTTGGGGAGTTTCTCCCATTCTTCTCTGCAGATCCTCTCAAGATCTGTCGGGTTGGATGTGGAGCGTCGTGGCATAAATATTGTCAGGTCTCTCCAGAGATGTTTGATCGGGTTTAAGTCCGGGCTCCGGCTGGACCACTCAAGGACATTCAGAGGCTTGTCCCGAAGCCACTCCTACTTTGTCTTGGCTGTGTGCTTGGGGTCATTGTCCTGTTGGAAGGTGAACCTTCGCCCCAGTCTGATGTCCTGAGCACTCTGGAGCAGGTTTTCATCAAGGATCTCTCTGTACTCTGCTCCATTCATCTTACTCTGCTCCAAATCATGGGGCGGCAGGTAGCTTAGTGGTTAAGAGCGTTGTGCCAGTAACCGAAAGGTCGCTGGTTCTAATCCCCAAGCCGACTAGGTGAAAAATCTGTCGATGTGCCCTTGAGCAAGGCACTTAACCCTAATTGCTCCTGTAAGTCGCTCTGGATAAGAGCGTCTGCTAAATGACTAAAATGTAAATGTAAATCTTTCCTTCGATCCTGACTAGTCTCCCAGTCCCTGCCACTGAAAAACATCCTCACAGCATGATGCTGCCACCACCATGCTTCACCGTAGGGATGGTGCCAGGTTTCCTCCAGACGTGACGCTTGGCATTCAGGCCAAAGAGTTCAATCTTGGTTTCATCAGACCAGAGAATCTTGTTTCTCATGGTCTGAGAGTCCTTTAGGTGCCTTTTGGCAAACTCCAAGCGGGCTGTCATGTGCCTTTTACTGAGGAGTGGCTTCCGTCTGGCCACTCTACCATAAAGACCTGATTGGTGGAGTGCTGCAGAGATGGTTGTCTTTCTGGAAGGTTCTCCCATCTCCACAGAGGAACTCTGTAGCTCTGTCAGAATGACCATTGGGTTCTTGGTCACCTCCCTGACCAAGGCCCTTCTCCCCCAATTGCTCAGTTTGGCCGGGCGGAAAGCTCTAGGAAGAGTCTTGGTGGTTCCAAACTTCTTCCATTTAAGAATGATGGAGGCCACTGTGTTCTTGGGGACCTTCAATGCTGCAGACATTTTTTGGTACCCTTCCGCAGATTTGTGCCTAGACACAATCCTGTCTCGGAGCTCTACAGACAATTCTTTGGCCTCATGGCTTGGATTTTGCTCTGACATGCACTGTCAACTGTGGGACCTTATAAGTTAGGTGTGTGCCTTTCCAAATCATGTCCAGTCAATTGAATTTACCACAGTTGGACTCCAATCAAGTTGTAGAAACATCTCAAGGATGATCAATGGAAACAGGATGCACCTGTGCTCAATTTCGCGTCTCATAGCAAAGGGTCTGAATACTTAAGGTATTTATTTTTTATTTTTAATACATTTGCAAACATTTCTAAAAACCTGTTTTCACTTTGTCATTATGGGGTATTGTGTGTAGATTGATGAGAAAAAAAAAATATTTAATCAATTTTAGAATAAAATATGGAAAAAGGGAACGAGTCTGAATGTACTGTGTATATACACAACCTATCACTAACAACATTTAAATTAAACTAAATCAGCCTGCTTTCTAACAACATTCTAATCAGGTCCCTACACAGGCTCAGAAGGACATTTCCTGGCGACAGTAGTCCTTGCAGTGCTTCTGCCGTGAAGTCTTGGAGGCCCCAAAAAACGTCTTGCCTGCAGATATAATGATGTCCAGCTTCTTGGACACTTGTGCAGTACAATTAATAACTGTGGCTATAAATGGTACAAAATCCACCTTCTTCCAAATAAGTGTATCCAGATCACTTGATTGACGTATAACATTTGCAACTGGTTGCGGTGCATCCACCGCCATATCTTCTTCAGCACTGTGGCCTCTTTTTAATTAAATGTTTCATAATTTAGCCGACGTTCTTATCCAGAGCGACTTACAGGAGCAATTAGGGTTAAGTGCCTTGCTCAAGGGCACATTGACATATGTTTCACCTAGTTGGCTCGGGGATTCGAACCAGCGACCTTTCACTTACTGGCCCAATGCCCAGCTGTCCACTTCATGTGTCGATAATTCCGCGAGCCACAATGCACACTCCTTTTGCTCTTTAGATACAAACCATATCAACACCATACCACTCCTTGTTACTTTGACGGCATCCACTTTTCCCAGCGTCTTCTTCACCATCCTCGTGACTTCAAAAGTGTCTCGATGTACTCGGGGTACTCGACGTGCTTTCAGCTTTAAACAACACTTCTGCTTCCTCCAGCTCAACCTCTCTCTCCGAAGCCTCTGTTCTTCTTCTTCTCCAAGCACCTCCTTGTTTCTCGATGCCACAATATTATATATATAATAATATATTAATAATGATGCTGAGCACGGCTTACTTTTTTCACTCCCGCCTCTCTCTCTCTCAACCTCGCCCTTTCTCTCTCTTTCTCTCTTTGCCTCCTCCCATCTCTCTCTCACACACACACACACATACACACACACACACACACACACACAGCACTGACCTAGTATCTTGTACGACCTCTTTTGCAGACTATCGAAGCATGGAAGTGGATCCCAACACAGCATGTGCAACCCTCTCTCTGTCCAACAGAAACAAGGATATAGCATGGAGTGACAAGGCCCAGGCCTATTCAGACCATCCAGAAAGGTTTACTTACTATCACCAGGCTCTGTGCAAAGTGGGTCTGGCTGAAACCTGCTACTGGGAGGTAGAGTGGAGCGGGGGCATCGTTGATGTGGCGGTCTCATACAGAGGGATCAGCAGGAAAGGCTGGGGCAATGACTGTTGCTTTGGACACAATGATCAATCCTGGAGTTTGGTCTGCTCTCCCTCCAGTTGTTCATTCTGGCACAATAATAACAACAAAACCAAAATCCCTGTCCCCCGCTCCTCCAGAGTAGGAGTGTACCTGGACCACAAGGCAGGTACTCTGTCCTTCTACAGCGTCTCTGACACAATGACCCTCCTCCACAGAGTTCAGACTATATTCACTGAGCCCCTCTACCCTGGGTTTGGAGTTGATTTAGGATCATCTCTAAAGATATGCCACCTGCCAGCATGACCATGATCTAACAACACTCAAACCCCTCCTAACATGTTATGGTTCTGGTACACTAACCCTAGGCTTGCTCTATTGGGGTTTTATTTATTTTATTTTAGTTAAACATGCTCTGCCTTTGTAAAAAGCACTGTTAAAAAGGAGTGGCAATTTTTTTGATTAAGGGCTCGTAAGTAAGCATTTCATGGCACATATGACAGATAAAATGTTATTTTATTTAGATGTTTTATTCCAGATATTGACCACTCAATTTCTGTCTATATTAGTAGATGGGCAAGTACTTATGGCTTCATATGTGTTTTTGATCAATGTCAGATGAATAAAATCAAAGTAAGATCAGTATGACTTTGACTCCCTGTTTTTGCAGACTTTTTCAAGTCTGTCCAATACAACAGGTTAAATGTGTATCCTCCCTCTCTGAATGGTCAAGTTACTAGTTTAGTTACTGTTTCAAGGCATCACCTCTACCATGTATAGCACATACACACCCCTCTATAACGCAGCAACCCACCAGTTGAAGAAGGAGAGTAGCTGGTGCTGGTCGTAGCCCTGTAGTTTGTATGCCCCCATGGGACAGAGGATGGCACGGATGCCGCCGATGCCCAGGGCAGCTGCCAGCAGGCCAGTGTAGAACAGGATGTGCTGCTCCCGGTGCTCCAGCTGGTGGATCATGTTGTGTGTGTCGATGTAGAAGTCCTCGAACGGGAACGCCACCACTGGGAGCATGGCTGTGCCTGAGGTAGGACGTGGGAGTGGAATCAGATTTTCATTAGAGGGATTTTATTTGGATTGGGAAAATGTACAGGGGTTGGTAGAAGTAGGCACACATTTGAAAGTGCAGCCATGTACATGACAGTGATAGCAGAGCTGGTGAATACTGAAACAGAAGGAAGTTTAATTTAGAATGTAAGATAAGATAAAGGTAAGTTAACGTTTTTTTGCATCATCTTAGATGCACGTTTTTTTTTACTAAGATGCTAGCTCCAGTAGCTAAGTGTCTCGAATGATTTTCAAATATCTCTATACGCACTGTCAGACTCAGATCAGTCAGTTTAGGAATAACATAACCAGTTACCAAATTCCAAACTGTCGTAAAATCCAAACTTGCAAAATCAAGGTAGCTAATTGCTAACTAGCTAGATGAGCTAGGCTAGTTGATCTGAGCCACGAGTCTATGACAAACAATAGGCTACTAAATGTACTGATAATTAATGTACTGCAATCAATGCGCCATTGTATGTGGCATATTAGCTTTCAAGACTTAGACCTCAATACATAGCTAGCTATCTAGATGATTTGTCTACTTGGCGCCACTCACAATACCCTTATGTTATGTGTTAAGTCTCATTGAATCTAACGTTAATTGAGATGCAAGTTAGGCTAGTCAGGTAGACTGAGGCTAGTTAGATAGGCTGTGGGAGTCATTCAGGAGACAGAGAGAACCCATTAGGTGTTGGGGTATAATAAACAGTTATTTTTACAAGCAGGCATGGTCCTTAGAGATGTCGCTAGAGAGGGTGGACTCCCATGGTCAGTTGGCAGAGGCCTACACTGGGGGTCAACTGTAGTTACACCACTATATCTAATATTACAGAACTTATTTCCTCAGAATCACCTCATTTTCAGTTGCCTAACACTTTGTGACAACTGCTGTTGTAAAAAGGGCTTTATAAAATTAATTCTAAATACACTGCTCAAAAAAATAAAGGGAACACTTAAACAACACAATGTAACTCCAAGTCAATCACACTTCTGTGAAATCAAACTGTCCACTTAGGAAGCAACACTGATTGACAATACATTTCACATGCTGTTGTGCAAATGGAATAGACAACAGGTGGAAATTATAGGCAATTAGCAAGACACTCCCAATAAAGGACTGGTTTGCAGGTGGTGACCACAGACCACTTCTCAGTTCCTATGCTTCCTGGCTGATGTTTTGGTCACTTTTGAATGCTGGCGGTGCTTTCACTCTAGTGGTAGCATGAGACGGAGTCTACAACCCACACAAGTGGCTCAGGTAGTGCAGCTCATCCAGTATGGCACATCAATGCGAACTGTGGCAAGAAGGTTTGCTGTGTCTGTCAGCGTAGTGTCCAGAGCATGGAGGCGCTACCAGGAGACAGGCCAGTACATCAGGAGACGTGGAGGAGGCCGTAGGAGGGCAACAACCCAGCAGCAGGACTGCTACCTCCACCTTTGTGCAAGGAGGAGCAGGAGGAGCACTGCCAGAGCCCTGCAAAATGACCTCTAGCAGGCCACAAATGTGCATGTGTCTGCTCAAACGGTCAGAAACAGACTCCATGAGGGTGGTATGAGGGCCCGACGTCCACAGGTGGGGGTTGTGCTTACAGCCCAACACCGTGCAGGACGTTTGGCATTTGCCAGAGAACACCAAGATTGGCAAATTCGCCACTGGCGCCCTGTGCTCTTCACAGATGAAAGCAGGTTCACACTGAGCACGTGACAGACGTGACAGAGTCTGGAGACGCCGTGGAGAACGTTCTGCTGCCTGCAACATCCTCCAGCATGACCAGTTTGGCGGTGGGTCAGTCATGGTGTGGGGTGGCATTTCTTTGGGGGGCCGCACAGCCCTCCATGTGCTCGCCAGAGGTAGCCTGACTGCCATTAGGTACCGAGATGAGATCCTCAGACCCCTTGTGAGACCATATGCTGGTGTGGTTGGCCCTGGGTTCCTCCTAATGCAAGACAATGCTAGAGCTCATGTGGCTGGAGTTTGTCAGCAGTTCCTACAAGAGGGAGGCATTGATGCTATGGACTGGCCCGCCCGTTCCCCAGACCTGAATCCAATTGAGCACATCTGGGACATCATGTCTTGCTCCATCCACCAACGCCACGTTGCACCACAGACTGTCCAGGAGTTGGCGGATACTTTAGTCCAGATCTGAGAGGAGATCCCTCAGGAGACATCCGCCACCTCATCAGGAGCATGCCCAGGCGTTGTAGGGAGGTCATACAGGCACGTGGAGGCCACACACACTACTGAGCCTCATTTTGACTTGTTTTAAGGACATTACATCAAAGTTGGATCAGCCTGTAGTGTGGTTTTCCACTTTAATTTTCAGGGTGACTCCAAATCCAGACCTCCATGGGTTGATACATTTGATTTCCATTGATAATTTTTGTGTGATTTTGTTGTCAGCACATTCAACTATGTAAAGAAAAAAGTATTTTATAAGATTATTTCATTCATTCCGATCTAGGATGTGTTATTTTAGTGTTCCCTTTATTTTTTTGAGCAGTGTAGTTTACACATTAGGGCTGAATTACTTCTGAGCTCTCTACTTCTCAGATCCCAGTATGAAAATGTATGCACTCACTAACTGTAAGTCGCTCTGGATAAGAGCGTCTGCTAAAATGACTAAAATGTAAAAAAAATGTAAAGTCCCTACTTCTGAGCTCCCTACTTCTGAGCTCCCTACTTCTGAGCTCCCTACTTCTGAGCTCCCTACTTCTGAGCTCCCTACTTCTGAGCTCCCTACTATTACTGTGTGTTGGGCTGCAGCTCTGAGATGAGACAGCAACTTCAAACAATGAGTCATCATAAGTAATGGGGTTGGTTTGAGCTCACATCCAGAGTCCAACTGCTAACATTGAGCACACGCAGTCCTCTGATGCATTTCTCACCCAAAGCACTCAGACCCATGTATTTATATACATGTCTCTAGACCGAAACTGGCCTTACAGCTGAACTGCTGAAATGGCCATGGTAAGAAATGATTATATTTCGAATGAAGGAGTAGAAAACCTTTGTTGGAACCCATAAAACTAGCAATGTAATGCAGTGCAGTCCACACTCCACACATCTTCTCCTTCAATGCAAATGTATTGTAAACTCAGAACCTTAATCCCCATCCCCCCACCCTGTAGTTTCTCTAAGAGACTATAATCCACAGAAATTATTCTGCATTAAGAGATAGATAATGATTAGGCATTGAGAAAATAAAGCTTTGAAAACAGTAAAAATGATGTTACATGAATTAAATCAGTTTGACCAATAAGTATTCCCTATACCAATATAAAAGGATAAGTGTTCAACATCAATGTTCCAAACTTCCCCCTCCCCTTGAAAACAAACAGGAGCACCTTACCAAAGAGGTGGAGAAGAGCGCACAAGTAGAGCACCTTGGTTCTCCCAAGGCAGGTCTCAGCAAACCATCCCACCAGCACAGGAGTGAGTGTGCTGGCCCCAACAAAGCACAGGTTGACGGTAGCAGCCTGGTAGTGATCATAGCCCAGCTTGACCGTACAGAACAGGATCATGTTACACACGATCCCAAAGAAGGTGAACCTCTCAAACAGCTCCACCAGCAGGATGCAGATGATGACTTGGAGCTTCTTGCGGGTCTTCTGGGGACAGTTCTGGGGCAGCCCCCTGCTCGGGCACGGGGTCATGGAGGGCCGACACAGCTGGTGGTGCCCCACTTCCATGGAGGGCCGATGCAGCTGATGGTAGTGCCACCCCTCTTCCGGCAGCCCTTGGAGGTCCACTGCCACCATACTGCCTGTCTGCCTGGTTATCTGGCTTCCTGGCTGACTGAATGCGTCTTAGAGAATATTACAACAGAGAGAGAACACTCCTCAAAAGAGGAGTTACTTTAGAATCCAGGGCTGGAATTATACACCTTTCTGTGAGTGCTCTGGAACCGGGTGCTCTGTACTTGATCCTGTGGTGGCTCAGATGTGTCTGCTGACTAGGATGGTAAGGTTCCAGCAGTAGTTTGATTGGGGGCCACCACGTGCAAATTATGCAGTGCCATGTGTTCCCTGTGACCCATACGCAGGTGTGAGTGATAAGAGATATTTAGGAAGTGTCCCTGACATATTTTCTAAATGAGCTTCAGGGTATTCTCAGGGTATACTAATATTGTTGTTTTGAGGGATCCTCTGTTACAAAACAGAGATGTGATAAAGGGATAATGGGGCTTCGATGGCTTCTGTAATGTTTATAGTATATTGCTACAAATAATGATGGAGTTATGAATAACTGATAGTTAATAAATCATTTGTTTTCTATATTTATTTTAAAAAATCCGAAATTATTTCCTAAAATATCAAAGACTATAATTCTGGGTGCTGTGTTTTGTTATCAAACCCTTTGGACAACAGTGCATTCTCTGGCTGTGCCCCCACCTCCACCCAAAAAGGCTACCAAAACAAATGTTACATGTTTATATCAAATCAAATTACAGACAATTGAAATAGAGGCCAACACCATTACAGACACCTGAAATATGTCACACTCAACTGTTTGAGCAGTCTTCCAAAGTGAAAGTTAATTTAGGTTCACCCTGAAGAGGTGCTGCCACAATTAGACAGCTGGTGTGAAGTGTGAGACCTTGAAGAGTCAGCATGTCTCCAAGCTGTTTGCACCTCTCCTCTGACAAGCAAGGCTGGCTCTGATATAAACTGATATAAACTAGTCATCCTGGAATTATGCTGCATTCATGTAGGCTGCCTGCTGACACCATCATCATAGGAACACCATATGGAAATGCCCATATAATTACATTATAACTTAATATAGGATCTCCCTAAGGGTTGGCCTGGCCCATAGAAAAATAATCGCATTGTACATTTTCCAATATTTACCGCCTTTTAAGAAGATAAAACGGTCTATTTCCATGTCCATCAACTTTTTCATGGTTGTCACTACAGCCACAATCTATCTTCTTAAATTCTGATATGAAACCTAACCTTAACCCTACATTGAACATCACTGCTAACCTTATGCCCATCCCTAACCTTAAATTAAGACCGAAAAGCACATTTTTACTATAGCCAATTTTGACTTTCTGGTTGTGGTAACAACCCTCGCCTCATGATGTCGCTATGGTTACCACACAGCGTCTACAAGGAGCGTCACGTTCTGCTTTGGTGATTTGCTAGACATTGCGTGTAGCTCAGTTGGTAGAGCATGGCGCTTGCAACGCCAAGGTTGTGGGTTTGTTTCCCACGGGGGGCCAGGGGGGCCAGTATGAAAATGTATGCACTCACTAACTGTAAGTCGCTCTGGATAAGAGCGTCTGCTAAATGACTCAAATGTATCATGGGAAAATAAATTGTTTGTAATCCCAACCAAGTAAACAGAAGGAAAGAGAAACACCCAAATGTTTCTTGGATAGTCTAGCTAGATAAAATAAAATGAATTCATAAAGCCCTTTTCATCCACCGCAGGTGCCTCGATCTGGCTCTGATGCCATGGTGCCAGGACCGGCTGATAACCTAGTACACACTGAAACGGAGACAGGTTAGTGGAGGAGTGGCGGAGGGAGTTTTGGGCCATCTCTGCCCAGGGGATGAAAACCGGCCACTCCCCCGGCCGGTCCTGGCAATAGGACCGCAGAAACCTACCCACATCCTGGTTAACTCTCTCCACCTGCCCATTACTCTCGGGGTGAAAACCTGAGGTCAGGCTGACCGAGACCCCCAGACGTTCCATGAACGCCCTCCAGACCCTCGATGTGAACTGGGGACCCTGATCAGACACTATATCCTCAGGCACCCCGTAGTGCCGGAAGACGTGGGTAAACAGGGCCTCCGCAGTCTGTAGGGCCGTAGGTAGACCGGGCAAAGGAAGGAGACGGCAGGACTTAGAAAACCGATCCACAACTACCAGGATCGTGGTGTTACCGATAGGTGTGACCACGGCCATTGTGGAACGGGTAGGGGTTGTAATTTCCCTCTGGGCAGGTGTCTAGGTGCCTTGCACTGGGCGCACACCGAGCAGGAGGAAACATAAACCCTCACGTCCTTAGCTAAAGTGGGCCACCAGTACTTCCCACTAAGACAGTGCACTGTCCGACCGATGCCAGGATGACCAGAGGAGGGTGACGTGTGAGCCCAACAGATCAATCGATCGCGTACATCAGACGGAACGTACAGATGCCCAACTGGACACTGGGTGGGAGTGGACTCCGTACGTAACGCCCGCTCGATGTCGGCGTCAACCTCCCATACCACCGGTGCCACCAGGCAAGAAGCCGGAAGTATGGGAGTGGGATCCGTGGACCACTCCTCTGTGTCATACAGCCGGGACAGTGCGTCTGCCTTAGCGTTCTGGGAACCTAGTCTGTAGGATAGGGTGAAAACAAAACAGGTGAAAACATGGCCCACCTTGCCTGGTGAGGGTTCAGTCTCCTCGCCGCCCGGATGTACTCCAGATTGCGGTGGTCAGTCCAAATGAGGAAAGGGTGTTTAGCCCCCTCAAGCCAATGCCTCCACACCTTCAGAGCCTTGACAACAGCTAACAGCTCCCGGTCCCCCACATCATATTTTTGCTCTGCCGGGCTGAGCTTCTTCGAAAAGAAAGCACAGGGGCGGAGCTTTGGTGGCGTACCCAAGCGCTGAGACAGCACAGCTCCTATCCCAGCCTCGGACGCGTCCACCTCTACTATGAATGCCAAGGAGGGATCAGGATGAACCAGCACGGGAGCCGAGGTAACAGAGCCTTCAGGTGACCAAAAGCCCTGTCCGCCCCAGCTGACCACTGCAGTCGTGCCGGTCCCCCCTTCAGCAAGGAGGTAATGGGAGCCGCTACCTGACCAAAGCCCCGGATAAACCTCCGGTAGTAGTTGGAAAACCCAAAGAACCGCTGCACCTCCTTCACCGTGGTTGGAGTCGGCCAATTACGCACGGCTAAAATGCGGTCATTCTCCATCTCCACCCCTGACGCGGACAGGTGGTACCCTAGGAAGAAGACGGACTGTTGGAAGAACAGACATTTCTCAGCCTTGACGTACAGGTCATGCTCCAACAGTTGACCAAGCACCTTACGCACCAGGGACACATGCACGTCGCATGTAGCAGAGTATATTAGAATGTCATCTATATACACCACTACACCCTGCCCGTGCAGGTCCCTGAAAATGTCGTCTACGAAGGATTGGAAGACTGATGTAGCATTCATCAACCCGTACGGCATGACGAGGTATTCATAGTGCCCAGAGGTGGTACTAAATGCCGTCTTCCACTCATCCCCCTCCCGGATACGCACCAGGTTGTAAGCGCTCCTTAGATCCAATTTGGTGAAGAAGCACACCCCGTGCAATGACTCTGTCAAACTGGCTATGAGAGGCAGTGCGTAACTGTACTTAACAGTGATCTGATTTAGATCTCGATAGTCAATGCACGGGCGTAAACCTCCATCCTTCTTCTTCACAAAAAATAAACTTGAGGAGGCAGGTGAAGTGGAAGACCGAATTTATCCCTGTCCCAGAGATTCTGAGACATATGTTTCCATAGCCGCCGTCTCCCCCTGAGACAGAGGATACACGTGACTCCTGGGAAGTGCTGTGCCTACCTGGAGATTTATCGCACAATCCCCCTGTTGATGGGGTGGTAGTTGTGTCGCCTTCTTTTTACAGAAAGCGAGAGCCAAATCGGCATATTCGGGGGGAATGTGCATAGTGGAAACCTGGTTTGGACTCTTCACAGTAGTTGCACCAATGGAAACACCTACACACCTCCATGAGCACTGACGTGACCATCCCTTGAGAGCCCTCTGTTGCCACGAAAGAGTGGGGTCATGAGAGGCCAACCAGGGAAGCCCCAACACCACAGGAAATGCAGGAGAATCGATCAGGAAGAGACTAATTCTCTCCTCATGACCCTCCTTCATTTTCATACATAGTGGAGCTGTGACCTCCCTAATCAGGCCCGACCCTAAAGGAAGACTATCTAAGGCATGTACAGGGAAGGGCACATCAACAGGAACAATAGAGATCCCTAATCTACGGGCCAATGAACGGTCAATAAAGTTCCCAGCTGCTCCTGAATCTACTAGCGCCTTATGCTGGGAATGCGGGGAAAACTCAGGAAATTCTATGCATGCACACATGTGCGCAACAGGGAGCTCTGGGTAAGTCGGGTGCCTACTCACCTGGGATGATCCACCAGTGCCCTGCCTGCTGCCTCGACTCCCTGAGGAAACCTCCCCAGCACCGACCAGCAGTGTGCTCTCTGCGACCACAGTTGGTGCAGGAAACGCCCCCCCCCTCCGGTCACCCTTAGAGCAGCACCTCCGAGCTCCATAGGGGTAGGGTCAGAGGTGCTGGGGAATGGAATGGACAGACCCTGATCCGGACGTCTGTGGGTGGCCAACAGGTTATCCAGCCGTATAGATAGATCCACCAGCTGGTCGAGGGTAAGGGTGGTGTCCCTGCATGCCAGCTCCCGACGAACGTCCTCACATAGACTACACCGGTAATCGTCAATCAGGGCCCTCTCATTCCATCCCACGCTGGCCGCCAAGGTCCTGAAGTCCAGTGCGAAGTCCTGTGCGCTCCTCTTCGCCTGTCTGAGGTGGAACAAACGTTCCCCCGCCGCTCTCCTCTCAGGTGGATGATCGAAGACCGCCAGGAAGCGGCGGGTAAAATCCTCATAGCGAACCAACACTGCGTCTATTCCTCCCCATTTGGCGTTGGCCCACTCAAGCACTCTCCCCGACAGACAGGAGATGAGGGCGGACACGCTCTCGTATCCCGAGGGAGCCGGGTGGATGGTCGCCAGGTAGAGCTCCACCTGGAGCAGGAACCCCTGGCACCCGGCAGCCGTCCCATCATATGCCCTCGGGAGCGAGAGCCGAATCCTACTGGGTCCAGGTGACGGAGGGGTGGACATCGGTGTGGGTTGACCTGAAGTTGATGGGGGTGTGGGAAAACCCCCTCTCTCCCAGCGCTCCATGGTCTGCAACACGCGATCCATAGCTGTGCCAAGATTCTGGAGCATCGTCGCGTGCTGCTGGACGCGCTCCTCCACTGGTACCGGAGGACTGGCTGCACCTGCTGACTCCATTCTTGGTGCGTGTTTCTGTCATGTGTCAAATGTGCAGCGGTAGGACGGAGTCAGGCGCAGGACACAGAACTAAAAAATAAACCATACTAATCTCCACACAGGGAGAACACACCAGCTCACATAAGTGTATGACACAAAACAACGAACAAACACGCACAAAACCATGTGGGAACCAAAGGGTTAAATAGGGAAATAATCATAATAATAATAAACAAATGGAAAAATAAATAGGTGGCAGCTAGAAAGCCGGTGACGACGACCACCGATAGCCGCCCGCACAAGGAGAGGCACCAACTTCGGCGGAAGTCGTGACAGTCACTTAGAAATGTCCTTGTTTTCTAAAGAAAAGCCATTTCTTTGTCCATTAAAATAACATCAAATTGATCAGAAATACAGTGTAGACATTGTTAATGTTGTAAATGGCTATTGTAGCTGATTTGTAATGGAATATCTACATAGGCGTACAGAGGCTCATTATCAGCAACCATCAGTCCTGTGTTCCAATGGCACGTTGTGTTTGCTATTCCAAGTTTGTCATTTTAAAAGGCTAATTGATCATTAGAAAACCCTTTTGCAATTATGTTAGCACAGCTGAAAACTGTTGTGCGGATTAAAGAAGCAATAAAACTGGCCTTCTTGAGACTAGTTGAGTATTTGGAGCAATTGTGGGTTTGATTACAGGCACAAACTTTTGAACGGTGGTGTATATTGCCTGTTTTGCATGTTATTTAGGCATTAATACATGTCACATATCAGTTTGCAAACAATGTAAAAAAAAAAATGGAGTTAATAAAGCCGCATACAAACATGGTCTCTTTTTTGCTTTCTTGAGTAAGGCAGCTCCAAAATGCAGGTGTTTCAGCCCAGCTCAGTGCTTTCTGTGGTGGTGGTGCAGGAAAATATGGAGCATAGGGGTTGGTAATGTTCTCTAGTTGCACCATGATTGGCTCAGTGTTCTGTCACTCATGCGGACACTATGTCACCACAAAATCTACGGAGAGAGCACGAAAATTCAAGCCCCTTGGATGCCGCCATAGAGTTACATTAGAAGTGCCCATCCAAGAATGCTCAAGGTCATTGGCCACAGATAAAATGAAGTCAAATCACGTTATATCTACTGTAGCTTTGATTGGACTGATCATGTCAACATCATACTTTCAAAGTCTTAGCTAACAAAAGCTAGCAGTCATCATCATGAATCAAGTCGACAATCTACATTTACATTTACGTCATTTAGCAGACGCTCTTATAATAATAATAATATGCCATTTAGCAGACGCTTTTATCCAAAGCGACTTACAGTCATGCGTGCATACATTTTTGTGTATGGGTGGTCCCGGGGATCAAACCCACTACCTTGGCGTTACAAGCGCCGTGCTCTACCAGCTGAGCTACAGAGGACTTATCCAGAACGACTTACAAATTGGTGCATTCAATTATGATAGCCAGTGGGACAACCACCCTATTTTTTTAGAAGGATTACTTTTATACTATTCCAACAATGAGTGGTTTGGAAAGAATCAGTGGCTAACTGCAAACATTGCAAAGCAATCACTAGCCTGCTTTTAAGTGGAGTGGGTGTGTGGTCCAAATCTGGGGTTAAGGGTCTCTTTTCCAAGCTTAAAAGGATAAACATTCAACGTTGGCCATGCTGTCAATCCAGCATGACTTCTGCCGTGTTCAAAACAACTGGAAACTCGGAACTGGGAAATCTCAGACTTCAGTGAGTTCAAGACTACTGGGAACTCCGAAAAAATACGTTTTTAACCATCATCCAACTCGGAATTTCAAGTCGGGGACTCGGGCCTCTTTCTAGAGCTCTGACCTGAAGATCACTGACGCCATGATTCAACCTTGTTTTTTCAGAGTTCCCAGTTGTCTTGAAAGCACCATAAATCCAGAGAAATTTGCCCACAAAGGACCGCCGCGCCACCTTCCTGTTCAATGGAGCACAGCACAACAAGGTGAGTCCAAAAATGTATTCTATGCTGTTGCATAATTGATGTAATATGCCAGGGAGATATGTATACTGTAGCTAAGAAAGTAATACTAAGTGTATGTTGTGTAGTAAGCTGTTAGTAGCCCATGTGCCTCACCATTATAATTTGGTCCCTTTTCCCCCTCATAATTTAGCCTACTGTTCTGACTTGGTGGTGCACATGTAGCCTATAGCTTGTTTTAGAGAAATGTCATAATAAAATATTGTAAGAGCTTTCATTGTCTGCTCATATGCCCCCATTATTTATCGTACGGTTCTGACTTGGTGTACAGGGAGAATACTGTAAGAACAGCCCATGTTCTGAATTCTGTCGCTGTACATTTCAAAAGTGCTGAACAAATAGTTATATTGACTAAGTCCGTCCTAGCTCGCTCATTAATGTCTTAATCAAAATTACAGATTGCCTCTTATCTACTCGTCGTCCCCTTATGCCATAGTTTGTACATCTCAATTGTCAGTAGAAACCACATTTGTTTAAGCAAGTCAGCCATATCAGCTATGTTTTTTAAAAGGCAGTTGAGGCTGAATTAACTGTTTCGCTGCCAGACAAGGCTTCGCTGATAGCCAGGTGTAGCGGTGGTAAGGTGTTGGGACTGCTGTTGGGACAGCTTTATGTAGCCCCTAACAGTTTGTGGGCACCGTTTGTCACCATTCTAGTGCAATTAATGTATTGTTTAGTGTTGTGTTGTGTTGTGTAGTGGCTTTGCTGGCATGCATCGAAATATATATACAGTGGGGAGAACAAGTATTTGATACACTGCCGATTTTGCAGGTTTTCCTACTTACAAAGCATTTAGAGGTCTGTAATTTTTATCATAGGTACACTTCAACTGTGAGAGACAGAATCAAAAATCCAGAAAATCACATTGTATGATTTTAAGTAATTAATTTGCATTTTATTGCATGACATAAGTATTTGATCACCTACCAACCAGTAAGAATTCCGGCTCTCACAGACCTGTTAGTTTTTCTTTAAGAAGCCCTCCTATTCTCCACTCATTACCTGTATTAACTGCACCTGTTTGAACTCGTTACCTGTATAAAAGACACCTGTCCACACACTCAATCAAACAAACTCCAACCTCTCCACAATGGCCAAGACCAGAGAGCTGTGTAAGGACATCAGGGATAAATTGTAGACCTGCACAAGGCTGGGATGGGCTACAGGACAATAGGCAAGCAGCTTGGTGAGAAGGCAACAACTGTTGGTGCAATTATTAGGAAATGGAAGAAGTTCAAGATGATGGTCAATCAGCTTCGGTCTGGGGCTCCATGCAAGATCTCACCTCGTGGGGCATCAATGATCATGAGGAAGGTGAGGGATCAGCCCAGAACTACGCGGCAGGACCTGGTCAATGACCTGAAGAGAGCTGGGACCACAGTCTCAAAGAAAACCATTAGTAACACACTACGCCGTCATGGATTAAAATCCTGCAGCGCACGCAAGGTCCCCCTGCTCAAGCCAGCGCATGTCCAGGCCCGTCTGAAGTTTGCCAATGACCATCTGGATAATCCAGAGGAGGAATGGGAGAAGGTCATGTGGTCTGATGAGACAAAAATATAGCTTTTTGGTCTAAACTCCACTTGCCGTGTTTGGAGGAAGAAGAAGGATGAGTACAACCCCAAGAACACCATCCCAACCGTGAAGCATGGAGGTGGAAACATCATTCTTTGGGGATGCTTTTCTGCAAAGGGGACAGGACGACTGCACCGTATTGAGGGGTGGATGGATGGGGCCATGTATCGCGAGATCTTGGCCAACAACCTCCTTCCCTCAGTAAGAGCATTGAAGATGGGTCGTGGCTGGGTCTTCCAGCATGACAACGACCCGAAACACACAGCCAGGGCAACTAAGGAGTGGCACCGTAAGAAGCATTCAAGGTCCTGGAGTGGCCTAGCCAGTCTCCAGACCTGAACCCAATAGAAAATCTTTGGAGGGAGCTGAAAGTCCGTATTGCCCAGCGACAGCCCCGAAACCTGAAGGATCTGGAGAAGGTCTATATGGAGGAGTGGGCCAAAATCCCTGCTGCAGTGTGTGCAAACCTGGTCAAGACCTACAGGAAACGTGTGATCTCTGTAATTGCAAACAAAGGTTTCTGTACCAAATATTAAGTTCTGCTTTTCTGATGTATCAAATACTTATGTCATGCAATAAAATGCAAATGAATTACTTAAAAATCATATAAAGTGATTTTCTGGATTTTTGTTTTAGATTCCGTCTCTCACAGTTGAAGTGTACCTATGATAAAAATTACAGACCTCTACATGCTTTGTAAGTAGTAAAACCTGCAAAATTGGCAGTGTATCAAATACTTGTTCTCCCCACTGTATATGCCCTACTAAGACTTACATGCTAAAATCGCCACTGTATAAGAGTTGAGGCCACATCATTCTTCAAGATGTACAAACGTTCATAGATGACCAGCAGGGTCGAATAATAATCACAGTGGCTGTAGAGGATGCAACAGACAAGGTAGCACGTCCGGTGAACAGTTCAGGGTTCCATAGCTGCAGGCAGAACAGTTGAAACTGGAGCAGCAGCACGACCAGGTGGACTGGGGACAGCCAGGAGTCATCAGGCCAGGTAGTCTCAGATCCTGAGAGAGAGAATTAAAGGGAGTATACTTAAGTTCACACAGGACACCAGATAAGACAAGTAGAATTTCACCAGATAGGACAAGGAGAATTTCCCCAGATCGGACAGACTGACCCTAGCTCCCCGGCACATAGACTATCGCAGCATAGATACTGGAGGCTGAGACAAAGCATGCGTAGCCAAGTAAGTAACTAGCTCATTTGCTAACTGGCTAACGTGGTACCTAGCTAGATAGCTAACTAGCAAAGGGAGGCTAGTTTACAGTAATTTATCTAAGCATGTTCAACAACAGTCTGCTAGGCTTGCTAGGGCTGCTCGGCCCTGCACATAGCTTGGATAACTTTAGTAATGTGTGGTGAAGCTGGTGGGTCTTTGAAGCTCTGCTTTGGCTGTCTGGTCTGTAAATGTTCAAGTAGCCATGTACATGATGCTCGCTAGACTAACGTTAGATACTGCTGTTCATAGGAGTTGCAGATCAGTTTTAGGATCACCTTTGCAGAGATTTGCTTTGTTGCTGACATATCTATATTTTATCAAATTGTTTAAACTGTAATTCATTTCCTTCTCTGTGACTGCACAATATATCAGTGTGAACATCCTCCAAGAGTTTCAGCTGAACTCCTCTGAAGATGTACCAGGACAGTGGCAGGGAATGTGGACTATGACTCGACAGGTGACCCCACCTACTCTTTGCTCTCCCCAATCTACCACCACGACAGCTATGAGAGTGATGAGGACCTGTCTGCAGTTCACCACGCCCATCAAACAGACACCTCAGCCAAACGGAGTAAAGATGCCAGACCCCTGACACCCATCAGATATGGTTGGTGTACAATAGCAGTGTTACCCAACTCGACTCAGCAGACAGTGAACTAAATTGTTATTAGAGCCACCTGCTGTTTAGCTAGGGTCGATCCCCTCATCAACAAATAAGGGGATAGTTCACCCAAATCACAAAATGTGACATTGGTTTCCTTACTCTGTAAGCAGTATACGGACAAGGTATGACAGCAATCCATTAGGGCCGGGACGATACCAGTATCGTGATACTCGTTAGTATCGTGGCAAGGAAACAAAACATGAAGGGGATATGATTTCTTTAGGAAAACAGCCCTAAAGTTGGAAACAAATAGCATTATGTTGTCATCCAGAGTTACATGTATTTATTTTCCAAGCTATAGCACACAATATTCTCCATACAGCTGGTTTTTAAAGAACCAAAGAGTATGATCTGCTTCGTGTTTTAATTTTTGCCATGGAAAGATGATCCACCACAGAAGCCCCCAGAGAGGACAGCAGTGACCGAGGCAGAGGATCCAGAGGCATCTCTCTCTGCATGGGAGAGGTGGCTGGTCTGGAAAGCCAAAGAGCAGCGACTCAGAATAGAAAAAGGAAGCAGAGGAGGTGCACTGCCATATATCTTTTTAGTTTCTTCTTCAGTTCGGCATCTCTTGTTTGCATTTGAGTCAGAATTTGATCATTTAGTTGTTGATAATTATTAATATTTTCAATTCCGTAAATTAGGGCCGCAAATGTCTCCACATGGAGCAACTGAGTGTGACTGGGACTGGCAAGTGTTCTTTGTTAGAAGCGCCTACTGAAGGAGCGGAATGAGGAACAGGAGAGAGAGCAGAAGAAGAAGAAGATGGTGGTGGAGAAAAGATCCAGGAGTGGCTGCAGATGAAGAAAGAACCCCCTTATTTTCACCCAGTTATTAACCCAATCCCAGAGAGGAACCGTGCAGTTGTGTGCTTTCTGATGCATCTGGGCACCTAAAGGTGGGAGGAATGTTTGTGTTATTGTTTGCCATCTCCAGGAGAGACAGCTGAATGAGAGCAAGGAGCAGAAGGAGATGCAGAGGGAGATTGAAAAGAAAGCAGAGGAGAAGTACAGAGAGTGGTTACGGAGGAAGGACCTGGAGAAAATACAGTAGGTTCCTTAACTGTAGCCTTGAGGAATTATTCAGATAATTATTCAGAACAGTAAACTGAAAAAGAGGAAAACGAATTAAATGTTCTGTTGCTTTGCTCTCTACATTAGCATGCTAGCCATTTGCTAAATATTCCAATTCTCTCTCTCCTCATGCTAACTAATCAGCATCAACACACAACTAAACCATGTTATTGAAGTATACAGCAGTTTGTTACTCTGAATACAAGTTGATGTGAACTTGTGGAACTGAAGTAAGGCAAATTCCTGTAAATGCAACTTGAAGTTGAGTTTGAATGTTTCTGACAACATAGTGTTGGTTTCCATGGAAACTAGTATGAGCTGTTCAGGTGCTGAGATTGGAGCGCTTGTGTTGTAAGAGGAGGAGGCAGCCAGGAGAGGGAGCGCAGACAGCGAGCAGAGGAAAACTTTAAGGAATGGCTTTGTGCCCAGGACAAGAGTCGACCCAGTCCCAAGGTACCCGGCTGCCTACGAGGTAACGTAATGGTCTTCCCCTTGTTTAGGGTTGTTCTTTGTGTCATATTCACCTTGTGGAATATGGCAATTATGAGGGAATTAAGTCAAGGTCAGAATACAGCGTACAGTGGGGAAAAAAAGTATTTAGTCAGCCACCAATTGTGCAAGTTCTCCCACTTAAAAAGATGAGAGAGGCCTGTAATTTTCATCATAGGTACACGTCAACTATGACAGACAAAATGAGGAAAGAAAATCCAGAAAATCACATTGTAGGATTTTTAATGAATTTATTTGCAAATTATGGTGGAAAATAAGTATTTGGTCAATAACAAAAGTTTCTCAATACTTTGTTATATACCCTTTGTTGGCAATGACACAGGTCAAACGTTTTCTGTAAGTCTTCACAAGGTTTTCACACACTGTTGCTGGTATTTTGGCCCATTCCTCCATGCAGATCTCCTCTAGAGCAGTGATATTTTGGGGCTGTCGCTGGGCAACACAGACTTTCAACTCCCTCCAAATATTTTCTATGGGGTTGAGATCTGGAGACTGGATAGGCCACTCCAGGACCTTGAAATGCTTCTTACGAAGCCACTCCTTCGTTGCCCGGGCGGTGTGTTTGGGATCATTGTCATGCTGAAAGACCCAGCCACGTTTCATCTTCAATGCCCTTGCTGATGGAAGGAGGTTTTCACTCAAAATCTCACGATACATGGCCCCATTCATTCTTTCCTTTACACGGATCAGTCGTCCTGGTCCCTTTGCAGAAAAACAGCCCCAAAGCATGATGTTTCCACCCCCATGCTTCACAGTAGGTATGGTGTTCTTTGGATGCAACTCAGCATTCTTTGTCCTCCAAACACAACGAGTTGAGTTTTTACCAAAAAGTTCTATTTTGGTTTCATGTGACCATATGACATTCTCCCATTCCTCTTCTGGATCATCCAAATGCACTCTAGCAAACTTCAGACGGGCCTGGACATATACTGGCTTAAGCGTGGTCCTCTGTAGCTCAGCTGGTAGAGCACGGCGCTTGTAACGCTAAGGTAGTGGGTTCGATCCCCGGGACCACCCATACACAAAAAAAATAAAATATGTATGCACGCATGATTGTAAGTCGCTTTGGATAAAAGCGTCTGCTAAATGGCATATTATATTATTATATTATATTATATTATATTATTATATTAAGCAGGGGGACACGTCTGGCACTGCAGGATTTGAGTCCCTGGCGGCGTAGTGTGTTACTGATGGTAGGCTTTCTTACTTTGGTCCCAGCTCTCTGCAGGTCATTCACTAGGTCCCCTCGTGTGGTTCTGGGATTTTTGCTCACCGTTCTTGTGATCATTTTGACCCCACGGGGTGAGATCTTGCGTGGAGCCCCAGATCGAGGGAGATTATCAGTGGTCTTGTATGTCTTCCATTTCCTAATAATTGCTCCCACAGTTGATTTCTTCAAACCAAGCTGCTTACCTATTGCAGATTCAGTCTTCCCAGCCTGGTGCAGGTCTACAATTTTGTTTCTGGTGTCCTTTGACAGCTCTTTGGTCTTGGCCATAGTGGAGTTTGGAGTGTGACTGTTTGAGGTTGTGGACAGGTGTCTTTTATACTAATAATAAGTTCAAACAGGTGCCATTAATACAGGTAACGAGTGGAGGACAGAGGAGCCTCTTAAAGAAGAAGTTACAGGTCTGTGAGAGCCAGAAATCTTGCTTGTTTGTAGGTGACCAAATACTTATTTTCCACCATAATTTGCAAATAAATTCATTAAAAATCCTACAATGTGATTTTCTGGATTTTTTTTCTCTCAATTTGTCTGTCATAGTTGACGTGTACCTATGATGAAAATTACAGGCCTCTCTCATCTTTTTAAGTGGGAGAACTTGCACAATTGGTGGCTGACTAAATACTTTTTTTCCCCACTGTATCTGTTGACACAACTCTGCCACACCTCCATTTCTGCGATCTCCACCCCAAACAAATTCCTGGCTGACCCATGCGTTGCCCATGCTAAAGTTCAAGGTCAAAATACCCATAGAGAAAAAGGTGCATAAAAAGGAAATTAAGTTCCATTTACGCTTAACTCAGGTCTGAATTCTCCCCTAACTGTATTTCTCTGATACAGTAAAAAAAATGCTAACATGGTGAAATCAGTAGAGAGCTGTAGAATATTAATCAATAACAGGAGATACGGTGTCGGTCGGTGGGTGTGTGTGTGTGTGTGTGTAGTCAATAACAGGATGTGTGTGTGTAGTCAATAACAGGAGATGTGGGTGAAATATAAACATTCCTCAGGCTACAGTGCTTAATGTGGAACCATCATGTGACACACACATACACACATACACACTGAGGTAGAAGATGGTGGCCAGCCATGGTGCACAGCGCCTTTCACACTCACATGCATTGTTCTGTGTCCAGCTTTGCCATGTGCCTCTGTGGGCTGAGATGACAACGAACCAGTGTGTGGGTAGAGAGAGAGAGAAGAGGGGGTCTCTGATTTCCAGAACAGTAGACTCTTCATCACTCCACTTAACATCTCCCTGAGAGGTCATTGTATGGATTGAGGTCAAATGGATTCATTACACAGAGTAAATTAAATCAACCCTCATTAACAAGATGTCTATAAACAACAAGATAACTCATGTAAAATATACTGGTTCAGAACTTTAGTGAAAAAGCACAGTTAGAAATATATGGCAAATAGAAATCAAAACTGTATACTCTTCAGAGATAGATGGGAGGGGTTGAGGGTAGCTGAAGGATGGGATTAAAAACAAACAAAAGATAACTATTGTAAAATACATTGTGTCCGTAAAATGTATATAGTATGTATAAGCTAGAAGTAGAAGCCCAAGTGTTGTTGTCCATTAGTTTATTCCAATTAGGGGAGGGGTGGTAGGGTTAGGGGAAAATAATAAAGGAAAAAATATGTTTTTTAAATACATATGCTGTTGGAGGTCAACATTTGATTTAGTGTGGAATGAGCTCACTTAGGGATATATATATATATATTTACCAATAAAATATATGGGGGTTTGGAAAGCATGCAGACAATTACATTGATGGATGCTACAATCTATCTGCAATATTAAAGCTGATTTACCCCCCCTCCAAAAGAAAATAAGATGTTTAAAATGCTTAAGTGTTGTCTTGTGTTTTTGCCTGCTTTTTACTTAGCTGTTATCGTGTGGTTTTGAATGCACTGGAATGTGTTAGTTGTCAGGAGGTGGCAACAGTGAGAGGGGCAGGCCGTGTGTGTCTGTTCATGTGTGTTTCTGAGTGTTTTATATGCAGCTCTCTGGGGTCCAAATGCCACCTGTCAAGACAAAATAGTTGAGTGTTTCCATTTCTTTAGGAGCAGCTATAGGAGGAGTGATTCCCTCTGTTGAACGATGTGTACCTAGTGAGCCTTGTAAGAACCCAGAGACAAGTCTTAGATGTGACCGCTGCGACTGATAAACAATGAACTTCTCACTGACTAATCCCTCCTTCCTGTCCTCACAGACCTGGGACCTTGCCTAGAAAACTACAATTCTCAAGATGCAGCGGTGCAGGTGGCCAGACAACTGGAATTCGCACCTGCCAGGAAAGGTAAGGGGTGTACCTTAGCGGTCTGTGAACCAATGAGAGTGGGGAGAACAACAGAGTAGAGAGAGGGATATGGTATGAAAGGCATAAGTACACTAACTGCACAGGGAAGCAGTTGGAAGAATGAGCACAAAGAATGTGAGTGATTTGGATGTATACAACCTATCGAACAGGGTAAATAGGACTTGAAACGTGGACCTTAAAAAAATCAAAAAATCAATAATAATCCAACACTTGAGGACTAGCATTTTATATGTGATATTGTTTATACTGTGAATGAATCTGTTGCAGGTCAACATTTGATTTAGTGTGGAATGACCGCACTTTGGGAGATGGACACCTGAGAAAATATCTGAAGAGGTGCCGAGTAGGGAACACCTGTAGAGGTAGAGGATATAGCCTACTGAATGAAGCCTTATCTTCAATACTTCTTCAGCAATTTATTTTCTGCATAGGAACCTTTATTTTATTTTTTTAGTTCCTGAGCTTTCCCAAGACAATCTGAATAGAAGTGACACAGTTTAAGTAGGAAGTGTTCATGTACTTCTTTAGCTCCTCTTGAGGAAGAGTTCTCCCCATGTTTCTGACCAGGATGTAACCAATCTCTGTCAACAGTTTCAACTGTTATTGACACAGCTAACAACATACACATTAGAGAACCAGTTCTATCACTGCTGCAGGGCATCTCAGCCTGGCCCTAGTTTAGTGGTGTCTCTGACTGGCCCTGTGGCGACCCCTCACCATGCAGTCCTCTGGGCCGGAGCAGGACGACTCCTTTGACTTCCTCTTTAAGATTATCCTGGTGGGAGACTCAGACGTGGGGAAGACCTGCGTGGTCCAGAGATTTAAGTCTGGTGTCTTCATGGAGAAACAGCAGAACACTATCGGGGTGGACTTCACCGTCAGAACCATGGTCATCAATGGCAGGAAGGTCAAGGTAAGGTGCATGTGTACATTTTCCATTTTTCTAGGATAATCAATGATAAGTACAGGACATTTTGTCTTTGCTTTGTCAGTGTTTATGTTGTGTCAATAGGCCTAGCTATCTCAACTGTCTTTACACTGTGTGAATCCTTCTGCCTCTGCTGTCTTCGTCGGGCAAAGAAGGATTCAGCATATACTTTTTTTGTCTTTTAAGGAACAAGGGTGGTCTAACTAACATTCGATCGCCCCGCTGCGTGAGTTTTCTGGGTGTGTCAAGTGACTACAATTGAGTATATGGATAGTATAAGTGTTTTCCTAGGTGCATGTTTGTCTGTGTATTTGGAGGAGGGAATGGAGATATTATGGACTTTAAAAACATATCTTCCATAAATTAAACATGTGACAAACCTCCCTGTACCAGTTTCTCCCCCACAGTGATGTATAGAAGTTTTAAAAAAAGTTTTAAAAACACAGTCCCTTCCCTGTTAAGGGTTTGCCGAAGCGACTAGGTAAAAGCAATATGGTGATGTCTCCAGCTGGCTTTCTAATGTGCTTAGGGGAACATTCTCCATGCTTACACCGATCTCGTTCCACCGAAGGGTTGGGGAAAGGGCTAGGGGTGCTTTTTCAATGGACCCTTTGTTCCTTAGCTGAGTGTGTGTGTAAGGAATTGGTGTACTGTGCGTGTGTGTTCTCCAGCTGAAGCGTGTGTCGTCTCGTCTCCTCAGCTGCAGGTGTGGGACACAGCTGGACAGGAGCGTTTCCGCTCCATCACCCAGAGTTATTACCGTAGTGCCCACGGCGCCATAGTGGCCTACGACATCACACGCCGGCCAACCTTTGACTCTTTGACACACTGGATCCAAGAAGTGGAACAGGATGGGGCTGCTAGCGTTGTGCTCATTCTCATTGGTGGGTGGGAGAGACACAGGAAAAACATGGCTTTAGATCAACTCTGTTATAAAGCCTACTGAACAGTTATGACATAACAGATGTGGTGCTCATCTTCACTGGTGGGTGAGAGAAATGTCAGACACACACACAAAAAGATGTAATCTTCCAAACAATCAACATTCATCAACAGAAACTAACATAGAAAGACACATTTCCTTCTGTAACTTCCTCTGCTCTTCTCTTCTAGGGAACAAGTCAGACCGGCAGTCGGAGAGACAAGTGCTGTTTGAGGATGCCTGTACCCTGGCTGAGGGGAGGGGTGCGCTGGCCGCCCTGGAGACCTCGGCCAAGGACGCCCAGAATGTGGAGGCAGCCTTCCTGCTCATGGCCCGGGAGCTGATGGTGAGGAATGGCCTCGCTGTCACAGACCAACACTCACAGGCCTCCCCACACTTCTCCTCAAACTCCCATCCAATCCATGGCTCCGATCCTACAGACAGGAAATCATGTTGTTGAGAGAATTGACGGGAAGCGTGGGAGACGTTGTGGTGCTGATAACCTGTCTGGAATCAACGTTGCCTACACACTGTCCCTTGACACTTGTAGATGTAAAGCCACAAAGCCCACTAGTTTTAGACTGCTTACATCTATAGGTGCTGCCAAGAAATGTCTTAGGATAGGGGATGTGTGTACTATATTGTGTGGATGTGATAAATGTGCATTTGGAAAGTATTCAAACCTTTGACTTTTTCCACATTTTGTTACGTTACGGCCTTATTCTAAAATTGATTAAATTGTTTTTTTCCCCCTCATCAATCTACACACAATACCCCATAACCACAAAGGAAAAACAGGTTTTTAGAATATTTAGCAAATTTAATCAAAATAAAAAACTGAAATATCACATTTACATAAGTATTCAGACCCTTTACTCAGTACTTCGTTGAAGCACCTTCGGCAGCGATTACAGATCCTGTTGGAAGGTGAACCTTTGCCCCAGTCTGAGGTCCTGAGCAGGTTATCATCAAGGATCTCTCTGTACTTCTCTCCGTTCATCTTTCCCTCGATCCTGACTAGTCTACCAGTCCCTGCCGATGAAAAACATCCCCACAGCATGATGCTGCCACCACCATGCTTCACCGTAGGGATGGTGCCAGGTTTCATCCAGACGTGACGCTTGGCATTCATGCCAAAGAGTTCATTCTTGGTTTCATCGGACCAGAGAATCTTGTTTCTCATGGTCTGAGAGTCCTTTAGATGCCTTTTGGCAAACTCCAAGCGGGCTGTCATGTGCCTTTTACTGAGGAGTGCCTTCCGTCTTGCCACTCTACCATAAAGGCCTGATTGGTGGAGTGCTGCAGAGATGGTGGTCCTTCTGGAAGGTTCTCTCATCTCCACAGAGGAACTCTGGAGCTCTGTCAGAGTGACCATCGGGTTCTTGGTCATCTCCCTGACCAAGGCCCTTCTCCCCCGATTGCTCAGTTTGGCCGGGTGGCCAGCTCTAGGAAGTCTTGGTGGTTCCAAACTTCTTCCATTTAAAAATGATGGAGCCCACCCCAGAGTTGTGCCTCGACACAATCCTGTCTCGGAGCTCTACGGACAATTCCTTCGACCTCATGGCTACGTTTTTGCTCTGACTTGCACTGTCAACTGTGGGACCTTATATAGACAGGTGTGTGCCTTTCCAAATAATTTCCAATCAATTGAATTTACCACAGGTGGACTCCAATCAAGTTGTTGAAATATCACAAGGATGATCAATGGAAACAGGATGCACCCGAGCTCAATTTCGAGTCTCATAGCAAAAGGTCTGAATACTTATGTAAATAAGGTACTTGTGTTTTTAATCTTTAATACATTTGCAAAAATTTATTTTAAAACGTATTGCTTTGTCGTTTTGGGGTATTGTGTGTAGATTGATGAGGGAAAAAAACGATTTAATCAATTTTAGAATAAGGCTGTAACGTAACAAAATGTGGAAAAGGTCAAGGGGTCTGAATACTTCCCAATGCGCTGTAGGTTTAGGAGTACTGTACTGATGATGGCGACTATCACTGCCACTGAAGTTGTTTTCACTTTTAACTTTCACAAGTTTACCAGTAATTTTAAACGTGGCTGCCAGTAGTCATAAGCACCTCATTATTGTTAACATACTATTATTGTATAAACAATGCCAGTACTTAATAACCAAACGTGTTGAAAGTATCCCTAGTCACCTGTGGTCTATTTTACGTGGGGGGAAAAAAATGACTGGTTTCAATGAATACTCCTGTTTGAGCTTTTACCTTTTTTTTTTTTTTTTATTATTGTCCTTCAGTTTGTCAAATACAGTGTTGCATTTATGACAATTCCACAGTCTCACACGTCTTTCCCTCAGAACTTTTGGCCAATTGAACATAGCTAAAAATGTTGACACCCCTGCATAAAACATTCAATAACAAATCCCATAAAAATAAATCATTTCATAAAATATCACAAAATGCTTTACATCCCCACAATGTCCTGCCTTCACATGCTAATGGCTATTGTAAGACGCTCCAAACGTTACTTGGAACACAACCAGATATGTAGCACCTGTTTAGTTAATGGTAAATGGAACAACTAGCCTTGCATCAATTGTGGAGCCCATCGAAGAACATTCCTGGACTTAAACTGGTCACTTGCATGAAGTTGTTCCTGTGATTCTGTAACAAGCCTGGATAGAGACATGGCAGACAGATATAAAGGGAAACTGTATATCTTAAAAGCTAACCCATCACAGTAAAATAACTGGCCTATCAACAGTGTATTTCATGTATTCAGTCCACTGATGCTGCTTCAAGTTGACTAAGAATATTAATCAAGCCAAAACAGACAGCATTACACATTCAAACAGGCCCACGGGTGATTTTGTTTCTCCCCACCAGACGCGTTCATGACACGCAGATTAAAATACCAAAACCAACTATATTAATTTGGAGACGGGTCAAAACACACATGAAACATTCATGGACATTTAGCTAGCTTGCTATCGCTAGCCAATTTGTCCTGGAGATAAACATTGGGTTGTTATTTCACCTGAAATAAATATAGAATTTTGACCCATTTTGAGTCATACAAAATTGACAATGAATCCACAGATAAAAGGGGAAACCTTGTAGTTAATCTCTCCTCGTTCATTTTTCAGTCACCCACGTGGGTTAGTATGCTCGAGAAAACCACTGAGTAGATGGGAGCGCCGCCCGCAGTTTGGATTAAATGATGGAATAACATGCATGTGTACATTTATTTTGCAACGCTCGCAGCATGCAACTTGGCAGGTCTAGTCAGCATGCTACACTCCTTAGAACAGGGCACGTAACAGTCAGGTAAAAGTTAGGGAAATCTCAATGGCAGTAAATGTGCACAGACATTCTAGACTTTTGCTGTATGAGTGACTGTACTAGTATGGCCGAGTGAGGCGGTTGAGGAGGACGTTGCTTTCATATGTGAACTTGTATTTTAGAAGTTTATTGGTCACAGAGGGGTCTCTGAACTCTTAGACCCTGTCCTAACCCAAGAGGATGCGAGTACACAGGCAGCACAATAGATGTTTTGGCCACTAATTTGTCTTTTGACCAATTGGATCAACTCTGAAAAAGATCTGATGTGATAGGTCAAAAGACCAATTAGTGAAAAAATGTTTTGGGGGGGGGAATTGGGCTGCCTGTGTAAACACAGCCTTATAGACCCAGACATTGAGGGGCTGTTAATTTACTTGGCAGGCAGTGCTGTGAACAGGGTACGGGACAGGACAGTATTGCGACTCAGGCCCCTCCTACTCCAGAGGCCATCCCTCCTGCTGGAACACCAGCTCCACAGCCTCCTTCACATCCTGCACCATGAAGGATGGCTGGGTCAGGTTGGGGTCGAAGCGGAAGTCCCTGTGACCGTGGAAGATCTGATGCTCTGTAACCGTATGCCTGGGGTCAGGTGGCAGCTCCTGCTGGTCCCGGCTGTACACCCCCGTACACACCAGGATGGAGCTGCACCCCATAGGGAGGGGCTCCTCGCCCCCGTACACCCCTGTAACGCCTCCCATCTCGGCACAGGTCATTTCGTGGGCGTCCTCCAGGGGTTGGCTCTGAGGCTCCCCCCCTCCCCCCCCTTTGAGCTGCATCAGGGCCCGGGTGCGGTGGCAGGACTGTAGGTAGCGGTTGTAGAGGTTGGCGCCGTAGATGTCTGCCATGGGGTTGTCACTGAGGGAGAGACGGGAGGGAGGGCAGAGAGTTAAGGAACTTGAGTTAAATAGTCAAGTTGGAATGCATAGATGTGACCCAGGCCTGATTGAAACAGTATCTACGCCGGGCAGGCAGTCTCACCCAATGGCGTAAACAGTATGTAACCCAGGCAGGCAGTCTCACCCAATGGTGTAAACAGTATGTAACCCAGGCAGGCAGTCTCACCTGATGGCGTAAACAGTATGTAACCCAGGCAGGCAGTCTCACCCGATGGCATAAACAGTATGTAACCCAGGCAGGCAGTCTCACCCGATGGCATAAACAGTATGTAACCCAGGCAGGCAGTCTCACCCGATGGCATAAACAGTATGTAACCCAGGCAGGCAGTCTCACCCGATGGCATAAACCGTATGTAACCCAGGCAGGCAGTCTCACCCGATGGCATAACAGTATGTAACCCAGGCAGGCAGTCTCACCCGATGGCATAAACAGTATGTAACCCAGGCAGGCAGTCTCACCCGATGGCGTAGAGTCTCTCCACAGGCTCAGTCCAGCCCAGACTCTCAGCCTGCTGTCGGATGAGCAGCTCAGCGTAGTTATAGGTCACCACACTGGGCTTTCCGATCAGAGCTTCATACTTCAGCTCACAGCCAGTCACCTTCTTATACAGACTCTCGAGACACACCAGGAACATGCCGTGACCAAACCTAGCAAACAGGGACATTTACAGTTGTTTTCAACAATTTGGCTACAGGTTCACTGAGACTGAGCTAAATCGCCTTGATGGTATGCTCAGTGTAAGTATGTGTTCCCACCTGGGGTTCTTGGCCTCAGCCACCCACATCAGGTCCATGTTACAGGCCAGCACTGGGATGTGAGGGTACTGCAGTGTTGTCAGGGCATTCCCAGGCTTCCCATTGGTTAAGAGCACGTCCATTATTAGCTGGAGGTTGGTCTCCCATCTGACTGGCTCGCCAAACAGAATGATGGCTAAAAAAAAACAAAGTTAAGACAGTCAATCAGTCAAAAGTCAATCTTCTGTAAGTTTAAAAATGTTTTATTTTTATATTACCTTCTATCGGGGGTAACTCTTTACTTGGTGGAACCTGTAAGATAATTCAACACTCTGTAAACATGCTGGAGATACGAACGGTAAATCCATAAGAACGTATGCATCATAAAGGTCTAATTTAGCTCTCTATTCTCCTCTTTCATACCATTATTAGTTTGTTCCTGCTGAACACAACCCAGGTCACACCCTTTCACCCCCAACTAAACCCTCACCATGTCTTTGGGTCTTCTGTTGTGATCCACCATGTCCTGGAGAGGATAGGCATCCCTCAGCATGTCTATGGTAACAACATTCTGAAATCCCAGACTGGTGTTGGATAGGTTAAAGGTCAAACTGAAAATAACAGAACATTAAAACAGAGCAAGACAATGCAACACATTCATAGAGGGAGAGCAGCACAACAGTGAGCATTTAAAAAGGTTATGCTGGGATTAAAGGGGCAATCTGCAATTTCTACTTTTAAATTATTGGTCTTTTAAATTAATGATATACCCCATTGATTCTTGAAGAATATAACTTATAAATGCCTCACGAGCTTAGTTCAACTGTTGTATCCCATCAGAACCCAAAATATAGGCTTGTTTTACTCCACTGTTTGTAAACAATCACTAAAGCCTCAAAACATGGTTTGAACTACAATGTATCATGGATGGTCAGTCCTTGCATCAGAAACGATGTCTATGAATTTGAGAGTGGTTACAATTCTCCAGCCCCATCCCTCAGCTGTTTACTGCAACAGTGGGGGGTTCATGCTTTGTTATTGTTGGAACTGCAGATTGCCCCTTTAAACTGTCCTACTGTTTACCAAACAGTTGAAGCCAAAATCTAGACAAAGACCTCATCTTTCTTGGACTACTGAATGGCTCAGGAAAACAAATGTGTGCCTATTTTGCCCAATAGATGTCTTCTATTGTATTACAGTCTGCACATCAGTTTTGATCGCAGTGTACATTTTACATAGTTGGCTGTGAAAGGACATCCCTTTAGAGGACAATAGAGACTTAATCTATACATAGTGTACTGCTCTTCACCACTTTTAAAATGACTGAAATGTCACTGCTGCTCTGTTACATAGATCATCTATCTCTCTTCAAAATGTCTAGGAGAGAGTCACCCCCATGATCACTGCTCTGCCTGGAGATTAGTAAGGATACTTGTAAGCCACTTCCAGCACTGGGCCCTGACCTGACACCAGCACACACATGTTGTGATATTGACTGAACATACGCAAAGGACTGTGGGACAGCATCACCTGGTCTGGAGACACCTGTGGGGGAAAACACAAGCAAAACAATCAGTAAAGCACAGAACCAGTTAGTGCAGGATTGTTGGCTGCAAGATGCATCCCTGACCTCCACCTCCAGTAGGTGAGACATGACAACATGACCAAGACGCATCCCTGACCTCAACCTCCAGCAGGTGAGACAATATGACCCAGATGTTAGTGCAGGATTGTTGGGTGCTATATGACAATATGACCCAGATGTTAGTGCAGGATTGTTGGGTGCTATATGACAATATGATGCATCCCTCACCTCCACCTCCAGCAGGTGTGACAGTTGTTCAGCTTTGGTCTGCCTCATAGAGTTCCCTGCGTTGGTCACAAACACCACAGGCACCTTGTACTTCCCTTTCCTGTCCACCAGGTTCCTGAAGATCTGTTTGGCTGCAGGGATGGGTGTGCGGCCCCGCACCAGCACCCCATCGATGTCGAAGAGGAGCCCGAACAAGTTGTGGCCCTGTGGAGAAATAGGAATGGTGTGTGACGTGCAGCCTTTCTTTAGTGGACTTTGAGACTTGATGGTTTACAGTAGTGGTCTCGCATCCTTGTATGTGTGTAGGCCTTAGGTCTACATGCCGGACCACCCTCATTTTCTTTATGGTAGGCCTTTAAGGTGGGTTAGTAGTGGGATTAGTCTGCAGTGATACAGTGACCAGCCCAACAGTTACGCAACAGCAATGTCCTGAACTGGTTCCCTTCTGTAAGGGGGCTGTCCAAGCCAAGGACAGGTAAAGACAGACAGTGAACATACTGTATCATAGTGGTGTGTTTACATGTACTATATTCTGTCCCTATCAACCAGCTCTTTCAAGTTTCAGCCGGTTGGGAGTGGTATTTTTAGGACAGTCTTGGCAGGGACTGTGGGTAATTAATGACAAGCAAGTGTAAAGGTGACACAAGGGAAACTGTCTAGCTAATCTTGCCAACTCGGATGAAAATATTATGTCAGTGGTTTACCATGCAAATGCCATTATCAAAGTCACCAGATTGGATAACTGTGCGTTTGAAACTGAGATTTGTAGCTAGCTATCTGGAATGTGAATATTGAGTGACCACACTTTGAATCAAAGTTTGATTATGGTAACTAGTTAGCTAGCTAACTATAAACGAATCAGAATCAACAATGAAATATTCGACTTACATTGCTGTAACTCCGTGATGACAAATACGAGATATAAAGTTGTTTGCCTGCTCCTGCGTGACTTGATTTCAGGAGTCGCCAACCAAATTTCAAAACGTTAAATCTTTGCAGAAACTCTGCCATTTCCTCTAACGCGTTAACTAGCAAGCGTAAGCTAGCTAAAACAATTGCTACAGACAAAAAAACAACAGCAGTGACGTTACACACTACCAAGCGCTAACTAGCTACAGCAACTACATAACTAGCTATATCATACACGACAGTAGGAAAGTGAAAAGTGTGCCATCTCTAAACTTGATAGCTAGCTGCCATATAAATAACAGATGGCCTCACTTCGTCTAGCTAGCTTTCTGTTAGTGTCAACCCATACCGCGCTTGCGCACATCTCAATTTGATGGAAGTGACGTCGCCTACATCGAATTGAGCCAATGGGCTTTTTTTCTAAAATAAAGTTTCGATTCATATTTTGATTGCGGTCTGTTTCTGTTCAGAGGAAACATCAAACATGTTTAATGCATCTAGCTCACTTAATTGTGCATTTGGTTTGTAAACAGCCATTTTCAATCTAGTTATTACAATTAATTATTAAAAAAAACATCTTTATTGATCAAAATGAAACACCCACTCGTTCTTTCAAAGCAACACACAATAGATAAATCAGTAGTGAAAAACAAGTGTGTCTAGGATGAACTTTGTTTTGTGCACATTGTTCATGCTGTTCTGTTTGTATTTAATTACTGTATCAATGTAAAAGGAAATGTAATACATGTCATACACACCAAGGTCTCCTTGGCCTAAAACCTAACCTAAAACCTAATCGCAAACAAAGTTCTGAGACATTCGTGAGACATTCTAGATAGGCACATGTGCTGCATCTCATATCATCAGGTGTCAGACAAAAATACTAGCCAAACTCAAACTTAGCATGTCGAAGGGGGAATACAGGATCATGATGAGTAGGGCATTCTAAATTAACTTGTCCAACAACAATGTAAAATTATTCAGTTTCCTGTTTCGTGGCTACTGAACAGTACCCTGATCCCCAGTGGGCCAGTGTGCGCTGTATCTCAGCTGTATCGGAGGTCGTTCTCCAGGCCGTAGATCTTGGCCTTCAGGGTCTTCAGCTCCCCCTGGACCTTCTTGGTCCGAGCGTTGGTCTGATGCACCTCGTGTAGGATGGCCAGGTCCTGATTCGGGCCCACGTTCAGGGTCACCTGAAACACACAGGTACCACACTCACACGTGAGCCCACACATAGAAGCTAAGTAAACATCCAACCAGGTAACACACCTAGGTCTACGATATACACCCCCTACTCACCTTGAAGAGTTGTTTCTCCACATCTTTGAGTTTCTGTCTGAGGTGTTTGATGTCGGTCTTGAAGCCCTCCACCTCCCTGGCCCTCCTCTTCTCCAGGGCCTCATACCGCTGGGTCGTCATCTGAAGACGCTTCGCCATCTTGTCCGACCGATCCTACGCACAAAGGTGAGCAAAACACAGTGGCGTAAACTCACACACAAACACAAGGTGCTTCTACATCTGCATTGCTTGCTGTTTGGGGTTTTAGGCTGGGTTTCTGTATAGCACTTTGTGACATCTGCGGATGTAAAAAGGGCTTTATAAATAATAATAAAACATTTGATTGTATAACAACACAAACACAATAATTTAGCAAAATATAGTGTAGTCAGAATTATTCATATCAAGTAAGGATTCGTGGCTACGCACCTTGAATATCTCCCTGCCCATGTCCCCCTCCTCTCTGATCTGAGCCAGGTCTGTCTCCAGGGTAACACACTGCTCCCTGTACATTTCAGCCAGGCGGTGGGCCTGCTTCAGCTCTTCCTGCACTGCCTGGGGCCACAGGAAATAGCAGTACACAACAATGCTCTTAACACCACAGGAAATAGCAGGACACAACAATGCTCTTAACACCACAGGAAATAGCAGGACACAACAATGCTCTTAACACCACAGGAAATAGCAGTACACAACAATGCTCTTAACACCACAGGAAATAGCAGTACACAACAACGCTATTAACACCACAGGAAATAGCAGGACACAACAATGCTCTTAACACCACAGGAAATAGCAGGACACAACAATGCTCTTAACACCACAGGAAATAGCAGGACACAACAACGCTCTTAACACCACAGGAAATAGCAGGACACAACAATGCTCTTAACACCACAGGAAATAGCAGGACACAACAATGCTCTTAACACCACAGGAAATAGCAGTACACAACAATGCTCTTAACACCACAGGAAATAGCAGTACACAACAATGCTCTTAACACCACAGGAAATAGCAGGACACAACAATGCTCTTAACACCACAGGAAATAGCAGGACACAACAATGCTCTTAACACCACAGGAAATAGCAGGACACAACAATGCTCTTAACACCACAGGAAATAGCAGGACACAACAATGCTCTTAACACCACAGGAAATTGCAGGACACAACAACGCTCTTAACACCACAGGAAATTGCAGGACACAACAACGCTCTTAACACCACAGGAAATTGCAGGACACAACAACGCTCTTAACACCACAGGAAATTGCAGGACACAACAAGGGCTGTGGCAGTCATTACATTTTGTCAGCTGGTAACTGTCATGCAAATAACTGCCGGTCTCAAGCCACTGATGCGGACCATTGGAACATTTACATTTTTAAAAGTCTAATTAATCCATTTAATATAGCTTACACCATCACAAATCCATTATTTATTTTAGGCAGATCTAAAGAAACATTATGATATGAAGAAAATGTAGCCTATTTCAGAAGAACAGAATAGCATATTCTGAGTCGTCCTTCTGTTAGACCCTGATCTGGCTATGCCATATGGCTGTGGGCTACACTAGTTCATTTAGCTGACAAGATTTGCTTAGAATTCCCATGTTATTATTTTAGAGTAAGAAGAATACAATTGAACATAGATTAATAAAATATAAAATATATTTTTCCCCAAACAATTTCAGAGGGAGTTTGCACATGCGGCTATTCTGTGTTGAGCGGTTAACAAAGTGATCATTTGAAACAGGTCCTCCTATATGCTTAATTTAGAGTTATTTATGCAACTTTAGTTGTGATACAATCATTGGGCTATATGTTTTGATTTCTAATACATTCTAAGGCTGCATGATGCGACTAATAATGATTTGAAAAAAGTCGCATTAAAAGGCATGCGTACTGCTCTGTTTGTTCCACATGCTACACACTTCAGTCTCTCATTCACAATTTGACACTTGATCATTTTCTCAACCATTAGACTATTCTCAATTTAATATGGTCTTTATATATGTGTAGAATTATTATTTGTATTTAGAATGGCCCACAAAAAAATAAAATATATATATTCCGTAGCCTTAGTAAATGCAGGAATCGCTTCCTGCGGTTATGGTCACTTGGGGGGAAATGCCCCCCTTAAGGGAAATTTCTATTTCCTAACAGAAAAAAGCAAAGTTTGGTAAGATTTAGATATGTGCATACTATACTATATGCTTTATTTTGGCATTTTTGAGTAATTGACTCTTAAAAGCTAAAGTCTAGGTATCTTATTTTAATCTATTTGTAAGTCGCTCTGGATAAGAGCGTCTGCTAAATGACGTAAATGTAAATGTAAAATGTAATAAATCAAATATTGGAACAAATGACATTGCACATCTCTCTATTAATATCCTCACTATGATGAGGTTCTGATGTACAGACCCTCTTTTTATTTTCACCATTCCTGTCCAAATAATCCTAAAGTATCTCAAAATTGATTGTGTAGCTGATAGATTAATTTGTATTTTAAGAATAATGACTAAAGGATTTCACCCCAAATACAGTATAAATGTGTAAACTGTGTTACAATTATCAACCCACTAACAGAGGGGGGGGGGGGGGGGGGGGGGGCGGGACTAAACATTCCAGGGTAAAGGAGAAAGGTGGAAACTGTTTAAGAAAGCCTCCTAAAGGTGGGCGGAGCAAAGTGCCTTTGTGTGTCAAGAGGTATAAAACAGGAGGGTATGGGTTTTGGCGCCAGAGCTCTCCATGAATAAAGATACAGATAATCCTTGTTGGTTGTGGACCTTGAATCATTTATGATTAAAACCAGAGCCTTACAACCTCTGGTAATGATTCAAGCTTAGGTTGAATTAGAGATAGGAATTCTCTTAACAGAGTGGTCCTTTGAGCGGAGCTTAAATACGTCTTTGTCGTTCTAAAGACACCGAAACCGTGCACGGGCGGATGATTGCATCCGTGGAGAATAGTCCTGGCCTTCCACGTTAAGGTTATAAACAGGCCGGTGATTACTCTTATGAACGATAAAGACGTTAACGAGTTTGAAAAAGCATTTAAATCCAAACTGCAAGGAAAAGGTCAGTAATTTTTATTCATGGATTTTGGTGAAATGATTTGAACTTGTATAAGAATAAGTAATTCTTGTGAAGGGCAGAGAATAGTTACCAAAATCTCAAAGGAAGTAATAATTATTACTAAATGGGGAGGGTCCGAAATTGACCCTCGGTAAATAGCTATTACCAAAATAATCTAGTCCGAAATGACCCGGGGTGAATGGCCATCACCAATGTAAACTAGTTTTTATTGAGATGGTACTGGGTACAATGTTACAATAAACAGGGAGGGGATGATTTTCGTCGTGTGCTATGGATACATTAAACAGGTCAAAAGTCGCGTAAACAACTGGGGATTTGCTATAACTCTGTAAACTGGAGCAGTTACGACCTCTAGGTTACAAATAGGTTTGGCAAATGATTGTATAATGTTGTGTACGTGTGAGATTTATGAATCAATCGGAATACGTGATAATTGTTTCAAGGAAGGAGCTAAAAATAAGTCGCGTGAGAAAAAATTGTTATCTGACTCTTTTCATGAAACCGGAGTTTTAAATAAAAAACTCTGGGTTAGGGGTTAAATAATTTTAAATGGTTAATTACAAAAGCAGATCATACATTGGCTCAAGAGACGCACTAAAATAATAGCTCCTAGGAGAATAATTCTGGGAATTATTACTAAACGGGGGGATTTCTTATTTTTCCACCATGGGAAATAAATCTTCTAAAGAGGTCCGAGAATTAACGGGGGATGAAAGATATATGTTAGGAAGAGATCGAAGAAATATGTTTTATGGATCCATTTGGGAGAAGAGGTACAGATTTATTGGGCATCTAGATTAAAAATGTGAAGTTATGATTGCATGTAAACTGTGGAACGGATTTGAAAAAACAGCGAGGGGAGGGGCTAGAGACAGCGAGGGTATTTTTTAAGCGCGAAAGTGCTTTAACAGTAACAAAGGAATATTTAACCATCGTGACTGCAGGGGTAAAGGAAAGGGCAGTGTCGGAGATAGGACAGTCTATTTTTTGGTTCAACGGGTAAAATGTTTGAAAAAATTATTCGTGTCGATTAAGAATTGGCTAAAAACACCACGAAGCGATTATTTGAGAGGTACCTATAAAATTCCAACGATGCATATGTATTAACTTTCTCACTCAAACGTAGACGTACGTCATGAGTGAGAAAGTAGAGAATATTTACATTTGCATTTTTGGTCATTTGGCAGACGCTCTGGTCCGGAGCGACTTGCAGGAGCAGTGGGGGTTGGGTGCCTTGCTTGGGGGCACATCGGCAGATCTCATTGGAATGTTGCTAAGGGGGAGCAGTAGTGAAGTTAGGCAGTATTTAGGTCATAGAAGGGAGCTACCAAATTAAGTTGAGCCTGGCTATCTTTGATTGTTGTTTTTCAATTGAGTTTTTCAAATAAAAAAACAACACACCTAGCATGATGTTTATAAAGGGTTGTTATGTTGAATTTAGGGGATTTTCAACAGTTCATAGGTGGTGTTTGCTATGCTGTGGGATGGAATTGTTTGTTGGTGGATATTTGAACCTAAATTAATGCAATAAGCTGCAGTAATCAGAGGAATGTACAATCTAAGGCGAGACAGCTATTGCCTAGATCATTGATTTAGCAATAGGATCAGGAAGATAGGGACTAGAGGAAAAAAAATTAAAATAAATAGATGAAGAATTATGAGCTTTTTGGTGATGATAGACTGCTGTAAAGCTTGGGTACTCCATTATGTACTGCATACGGGTAAATTAAGTGATCTTATCTATGGGAAGGCAATGGCAGCCCATGGTAAAATCATTTAGAACTCTAAGGAGGCATACATATATCAGGGATGTTACCCAAATGGTAGAGAGTAAAGAGGAATATGACATTGGTCGTGATTTAAAGATGAGGTTTTTTTTGGTGGGCTATTAGATATAACTGGGTTAATCACGAACATAGAGGTTTTTATTCTTTGTTGCTAGGCAGAAGACTTAGGTGACCTAAATATGGAATTGTCATCTCCAACAATCAGTCTTCAGGTCAAGCCCGGGAGAGCCGGGGTAGAACAGAGTTTGAACTAAACATAAGTGTTTTTACAAGATAAGAGATTGATTGATTGGATTACTAATTGATTCTGAACTGAATGAAAGTCGAATTTAGCCGCCATAAAGACAAAGGAAGTGGGAGGAGCAATAAAGAAGCAAATGACAATCTCAAAAATGAAAGGCATGGCAATTGGTTGATAAATTACCTAAGGGAATGTTTAGGTAGGTGGTAATATTGACACATGAGCAGAACTATGTGTCAAGAGGGGGGAAGAGGCTAATTGTAGGATTAAATAATATACGAAGGAGAGGACAAAATACTTTAAAAAACAATGTTTTTTAGATACAGTCTAGAAAGAGAATGCAGTCAGAAATTGTTAGATTAATCTGAACATGTGTGAAGATAGTTTATTAACCACACCCGTATGTCAGAGGATTTGTGCCCCACAGGTGAACTAAAGGAGAAGGTGACCCACTATCTAACCAGGTGACTGGTGAGCATCCAGTCACTAGAAGGAAAACTGGAAGCAGGCCTGTTGGGAAGGGCCCTATCAGGTTATATTGGTCACCGCCTTTGCCATTAGAATAGCAGAGAGAGGAACCTGGGTCCATGTTACCCACTGCAAGAAGGTAAGACCACATACAAGCACCACTTAGCACACGCAGAGTTGGAGAGCAGAACTAGACCAATAGGGTCCGGGGATCACCTCTGTCAACGAAGATCTCCTACCCCGACCTATCATCACTGTAGTGTGTTCTTAGGGTGTGAGTATGGGGTGGTACCAAGCAGAAGGACTAAAGGCAGGAGAGGGTTGGCGGTTTTTGGGAATATGGGTGACCCTGAGCTGCATCATAGTCTCGGCAATAGTCTTGGTATGTCAAGATCTACCACCACCTCGCACCAATTACGCTATGGCCTTACCATTATTAAGAAATAAAAGGGAAGCGACCCGACATACTGACCGTCAAGGACAAGTGATCTACAAAATAGGAGTCAGAGAAGGGTGGGGAGTAAGATTCAAAATTAGGATTAGGGATCTTATCAGGACGGATAAGCAAGCAACGTGGGATTATAAAATCCCATTGTATTTATGTTCAGCTCCCTCGGCGGATTGTTCCTGGGCTCAGGTATTCAGACATACTTCAGACATACTGGGGGACGGAGATATGAGACGGGGGGGGGGCTGGACGTCCAGATGGAGGATAAGAAGGTATAACGACATCCCCACGGAGATGGTAGTAATAATAGTAAAGGTCACTAAAGAGGACATGAAAATAACTTACTGGGCTTGCGCGGACGAATACGGATGGGATACTTGTCTAAGATTACATTTGATGGAGTCAAAAGATATGGAGGGCACAGGTACTGTCATTAATCCATTAATAGCAATAGACCGAGTAGATCAGTCAAGGGATGACGGAGTCAATTCGACTAACCCGTCCACTATGAAAGATTTTCTCCTCCAAGAATGGAACCAAGGGGAAGTGGAGGGGGTCCCTGATGAGAATCTCTGGTTAAAGTGGATGAAGTACACCGCTAGGGCCTTGGGGGAGAACAATTGTTATACATGCTCAATTGGGCGACCGACAATGTTGACCGCCTCAATGCCAAAGGCAATGTTTCCCTGTGTATTAGACCTGGGGTCCAATCAAAAAGAGCCAAATTGCACAGGGATTGGGCTGGCAAAATTGACATACTCGGCCAGCCCACCTAGATTCACTTTAACTCCTGGCGAATACCAGTGTTACAGACATAGAAATGGCACCCGTAACTTGGGTGATTTTGATGGCTGTAAAGAGATAATTAATGTGACTGATTTAGATAAGGAAGGGAGGGGAAAAATTAGGAACCTTACCATCCCTCTGACTGATGTGTGGTGGGCATGCACTAACAAAGGGAGCATTCGACAGACATTACCAGAAGGATGGGTGGGTACTTGTGCACCAGTATTGTTGGTCCGTCCAAACCTGTAAGAATTAGTCATCAAAGACCAGTGACAGGAAGAATAATCAGGAGGAGGAGAAATATAGGTCAGGAAGGAAATAGCCCAATTTGGAAAGATGGTATAGGCATCCCCAGGGGTGTTCCAGACGAATACAAAGCTATGAATCAAATATGGGAGGGTTTTACCACAACATTTTTCTGGTGGGTGACAAACAAAAATGTTGATTGGATACATTATATCTATTACAACCAACAACGATTTATTGACCAGACTAGAGATGCAGTAAAGGGGATCTTCGAGCAATTATCCGCCATCCCGCTCATAACTTAGTAGAGGATGGTTCTAGATCAGGCAGAAAGGGCCGGTGTCTATAGAATGATAAGCCATTGTTGCACATTTATCCCTAACAACACCACACTGGATGGGACAGTCACCAGAGCTCTTACAGAATTAACTGCACTAAGTGAAGAATGAACTGAGAACTCAGAAGTTAGTACATCGTGGATAGGGTGGTTTGAGGAAATATTTGGTAAATGGAAAACCATAGCAGCCACCATCTTAGGAGCGGTCAGTGTTTGTATGGGTATTCTTGTATTATGTGGTTGTTGTCTTGTTCCCTGTGTCCGAGGATTGGTGAATCAGGCGTTGGTGAAATGCAGTATCTAAACAATGATGAAAGATGGACTGACTCCGGACTCTGACCAGGGGAATGTGAAAAAACGATCCTCCAGGCTTGGTGGATGACGAGGATTTGGACCCTGAAAGACCGCAATTGGATGAAATGTTTATTAGTTCTGACGTGATCTCTGAGATTTATCCTGAATATGTAATACATTTATCCTGAAAATGAAACCATTTAGTCAAAGGGGTGGATTGATAGATTAATTTGTATTTTAAGAATAATGACTAAAGGATTTCACCCCAAATACAGTATAAATGTGTAAACTGTGTTACAATTATCAAGGGTAACACAGGGGGGGGGGGGGGCGGGACTAAACATTCCAGGGTGAAGGAGAAAGGTGGAAACTGTTTAAGAAAGCCTCCTAAAGGTGGGCGGAGCAAAGTGCCTTTGTGTGTCAAGAGGTATAAAACAGGAGGGTATGGGTTTTTGCGCCAGAGCTCTCCATGAATAAAGATACAGATAATCCTTGTTGGTTGTGGACCTTGAATCATATATGATTAAAACCAGAGCCTTACAACCTCTGGTAATGATTCAAGCTTAGGTTGAATTAGAGATAGGAATTCTCTTAACAGTAGCAAAGAAGTGACTTTTTTATTTTATTTATTTAACTAGGCAAGTCAGTTAAGAACAATTTCTTATTTACAATGACGGCCTACACCGGCCAAACCCGGACGACGCTGGGCCAATTGTGCACCGCCCTATGGGACTCCCAATCACGGCCGGTTGTGATACAGCCTGGAATCGAACCAGGGGGGTCTGTAGTGACGCCTCAAGCACTGAGATGCAGTGCCTTAGACCGCTGCGCCACTCTGGAGCTTATAGATGATTTGGAAAATGCTAACATACAGTGCATTCGGAAAGTATTCAGACGCCTTGACTGAGAATGCCAAGAGTGTGCAACGCTGTCATCAAGGCAATGGGTGGCTATTTGAAGAATCTCAAATATAAAATATATTTTGATTTGTTTAACACTTTTTTGGTTACTACATGATTCCATATGTGTTATTTCATAGTTTTGATGTCTTCACTATTATTCTACAGTGTAGAAAATAGTAAAACTAAAGAAAAACCCTTGAATGAGTCTGTGTGTCCAAACTTTTGACTGGTACCAGAGCATATGAGCGGAGTGGAGCGGGAGCGAGCGTGGAGCGTGAGCGGACGGATTTTGAACAGAGCGCAGAGCGGCATTTTTAAAAGGACGGAGCGTCGCCCTATGTCCCGCTCCAATTTCGCTCGCTCACACCACGAGTCTGAAGCATGCTCAAGCCTGACCCAGAATCCATCTGTTTAATTTAATTTGTGTCGTCCATGAATTTGTATTTTATAGAGCGAGAGGAGCAGCAGCAGCAACAAGAGAAAAGGGTTGAGGAATTCAAAAGTTTATTCACTGCACGCAAAGGCCCAACCATAACAAGGGAGAGAAAAAGAGAGCTGGATGTAGCATTTTTTGAAATGATTTTCATGGACTATGAACCGCTGAGTAAAGGAGAACGCGAAGGGATGCAACACTTCGCCAGCGCAGCTCAACCGGGCTACACCCCCCCCAAGAAACTATGATAAATCAGTACTTTACTTTGTCAAATTTACATCTGAGATGCCCCATTCACATGCTTCAGCTGGCGATCAAAAACGCCTTTAACGAGCACGACAACATTAATAGGCTGTTAGTGAAAGTCGGGCACCTGGTGAAAAGTGTACGCAAGAGCACAGAGGAAACCGACCAATTAGGTGTCCGCCCCACAAATGCCTGCGCCATTCGATGGAGCAGCCAGCTGCGGATGATTCAGTCGTTCATCCGGTTGTTCCAAAAATACCCGTTATGGCAAAACAAACTCAAGTCTAATGTTGCTAACATCACCCTGAATCAAGTACGGCAGCTGACGCACCTTGTCAGTGTGCTGACACCACTAGCAGATCTCACAGACAAAATGCAGAAGGAGCTGGGGAACCTGGGGATGATCCTCCCTGCTGTCACAGAAATCAAATCCCTGCTCACCGATTACACTCACGCTGCACTTCCAATGGGCATCGCTGCTTTTGCAGAAACATTGGCAAACAACGTGTCAATTCGCTATGGAATATACTATACTGATTAACATCTCATTTTAGCGTCAGTGTTAGATCCCCGTTTCAAGACAGAATGGATAATCCGAGATGAGTCTGTATGCAACAAATTCGGGGAGATAAAGTAAGGCTGTGGTTTAAGCTAAAAGTGAAATACATGCAGATTTTGTTCCTTTTTTGGAGTGAGCGGGGGCGATTTGAGTGGAGCGCGATGCAAACTGCGTTGAGCGCTGAGCGATAATGAGCGGACTGGCCTGATGTGGCTTTGAGCGGGGGGAGCGGAGGGGTGAACAGCTCCGTGAGCGAGGAGCTGAGATTCTCACCGCTCCACTCCGCTCATATGCTCTGACTGGTACTGTATATATATATATATACACAGTGAGGGGAAAAAAGTATTTGATCCCCTGCTGATTTTGTACGTTTGCCCACTGACAAAGACATGATCAGTCGATAATTTTAATGGTAGGTTTATGTGAACAGTGAGAGACAGAATAACAAAAAAAAAATCCAGAAAAACGCATGTCAAAAATATTATAAATTGATTTGCATTTTAAATTAGGGAAATAAGTATTTGACCCCTCTGCAAAACATGACTTAGTACTTGGTGGCAAAACCCTTGTTGGCAATCAGAGGTCAGACGTTTCTTGTAGTTGGCCACCAGGTTTGCACACATCTCAGGAGGGATTTTGTCCCACTCCTCTTTGCAGATCTTCTCCAAGTCATTAAGGTTTCGAGGCTCACGTTTGGCAACTCAAACCTTCAGCTCCCTCCACAGATTTTCTATGGGATTAAGGTCTGGAGACTGGCTAGGCCACTCCAGGACCTTAATGTGCTTCTTCTTGAGCCACTCCTTTGTTGCCTTGGCCGTGTGTTTTGGGTGATTGTCATGCTGGAATACCATCCACGACCCATTTTCAATGCCCTGGCTGAGGGAAGGAGGTTCTCACCCAAGATTTGACGGTACATGGCGCCGTCCATCGTCCCTTTGATGCGGTGAAGTTGTCCTGTCCCCTTAGCAGAAAAACACCCCCAAAGCATAATGTTTCCACCTCCATGTTTGACAGTGGGGATGGTGTTCTTGGGGTCATAGGCAGCATTCCTCCTCCTCCAAACACAGCGAGTTGAGTTGATGCCAAAGAGCTCGATTTTGGTCTCATCTGACCACAACACTTTCACCCAGTTCTCCTCTGAATCATTCAGATGTTCATTGGCAAACTTCAGACGGCCCTGTATATGTACTTTCTTGAGCAGGGGGACCTTGCGGGCGCTGCAGGATTTCAGTCCTTCACGGCGTAGTGTGTTACCAATTGTTTTCTTGGTGACTATGGTCCCAGCTGCCTTGAGATCATTGACAAGATCCTCCCGTGTAGTTCTGGGCTGATTCCTCACCGTTCTCATGATCATTGTAACTCCACGAGGTGAGATCTTGCATGGAGACCCAGGCTGAGGGAGATTGACAGTTTCTTCCATTTGCGAATAATCACACCAACTGTTGTCACCTTCTCACCAAGCTGCTTGGCGATGGTCTTGTAGCCCATTCCAGCCTTGTGTAGATCTACAATCTTGTCCCTGACATCCTTGGAGCGCTCTTTGGTCTTGGCCATGGTGGAGAGTTTGGAATCGGATTGATTGATTGCTTCTGTGGACAGGTGTCTTTTATACAGGTAACAAGCTGAGATTAGGAGCACTCCCTTTAAGAGTGTGCTCCTAATCTCAGCTCGTTACCTGTATAAAAGACACCTGGGAGCCAGAAATCTTTCTGATTGAGAGGGGGTCAAATACTTATTTCCCTCATTAAAATGCAAATCAATTTATAACATTTTGACATGCATTTTTCAGGATTTTTTTGTTGTTATTCTGTCTCTCACTGTTCAAATAAACCTACCATTAAAATTATAGACTGATCATTTCATTGTCAGTGGGCAAACGTACAAAATCAGCAGGGGATCAAATACTTTTTTCCCTCACTGTGTATATATACAGTAGGGAAAAACAAGTATTTGATACACTGCCGATTTTGCAGGTTTTCGTACTTACAAAGCATGTAGAGGTCTGTAATTTTTATCATAGGTACACTTCAACTGTGAGAGACGGAATCTAAAACAAAAATCCAGAAAATCACATTGTATGATTTTTAAGTAATTCATTTGCATTTTATTGCATGACATAAGTATTTGATCACCTACTAACCAGTAAGAATTCCGGCTCTCACAGACCTGTTAGTGTTTCTTTAAGAAGCACTCCTGTTCTCCACTCATTACCTGTATTAACTGCACCTGTTTGAACTCGTTACCTGTATAAAAGACACCTGTCCACACACTCAATCAAACAGACTCCAACCTCTCCACAATGGCCAAGACCAGAGAGCTGTGTAAGGACATCAGGGATAAAATTGTAGACCTGCACAAGGCTGGGACGGGCTACAGGACAATAGGCAAGCAGCTTGGTGAGAAGGCAACAACTGTTGGCGCAATTATTAGAAAATGGAAGAAGTTCAAGATGGCGGTCAATCACCCTCGGTCTGGGGCTCCATGCAAGATCTCACCTCGTGGGGCATCAATGATCATGAGGAAGGTGAGGGATCAGCCCAGAACTACACGGCAGGACCTGGTTAATGACCTGAAGAGAGCTGGGACCACAGTCTCAAGGAAAACCATTAGTAACACACTACGCTGTCATGGATTAAAATCCTGCAGCGCACGCAAGGTCGCCCTGCTCAAGCCAGCGCATGTCCAGGCCCGTCTGAAGTTTGCCAATGACCATCTGGATGATCCAGAGGAGGAATGGGAGAAGGTCATGTGGTCTGATGAGACAAAAATATAGCTTTTTGGTCTAAACTCCACTCGCCGTGTTTGGAGGAAGAAGAAGGATGAGTACAACCCCAAGAACACCATCCCAACCGTGAAGCATGGAGGTGGAAACATCATTCTTTGGGGATGCTTTTCTGCAAAGGGGACAGGATGACTGCACCGTATTGAGGGGAGGATGGATGGGGCCATGTATCGCGAGATCTTGGCCAACAACCTCCTTCCCTCAGTAAGAGCATTGAAGATGGGTCGTGGCTGGGTCTTCCAGCATGACAACGACCCGAAACACACAGCCAGGGCAACTAAGGAGTGGCTCCGTAAGAAGCATCTCAAGGTCCTGGAGTGGCCTACAATGTGATTTTCTGGATTTTTATTTTAGATTCTGTCTCTCACAGTTGAAGTGTACCTATGATAAAAAATGACAGACCTCTACATGCTTTGTAAGTAGGAAAACCTGCAAAATCGGCAGTGTATCAAATACTTGTTCTCCCCACTGTATATATATATATATATATATATATATATATATATATCACTTTTTCTATACGACAAAATATTAGTACCGCAAAATAGTTTTGTTGGAGTGACTTAAAAAGTTGAGATGATACAGATTATATTTTTAGTTGAGCAAGACAAGGCATCCAGGGAAAGTGTTGAAATTATTTTGGGTGACAAAGTGGTTTCTGTGAGAATTACAGGAGGGGGGCGTTTAACTCCAAGCCACCCTACGTTTTTAATATGCCAGGTAGGCTACACCATTTGTAAAGCGGATTAATGTGCTTAATTTTAGCAGAAGAGAAAGCTGGGATCCTATTTTAAATAGTGGCCAGTCGATTCCACAATGACTGGCCTTATAAGAACACCTTTCACTATGCTCTGTAGGCTATGGGCTCTCCAACCCTGTTCCAGAGGTCCGAGGCCTATAGGCTACTCTTAGGGTTATTTGGCCACTTCAGTTGTGATACAAACCTTATCTAAACATATAGGCCTATAGGCTAGGCTACGTGATGCTTGCGTCTATGATTTTTAAAAAGTTGCAAAAAATGCATGCGCTGTTTCTTGCCTTAGACTGCACACGCAGGGTATCATTCACAAGTGATAACATTCTCACCCATCAGACTATTCTCAATTTAATCTCGTCTTTACATATAATATGTGTGACATTAGTTTTGATTTAGAATAGACCATTATCATGCACCTGTTTAAACAGGGGCAGGGAAAAAAAGACATAATCCGTATGCACTTAAATAGGGAATGGAGGACGCTTTTCCCAAGGTTCATTTTCATGCCAGCCAGGTAGGCGACTCCGGTTGTAAAGCAAAGCAATGTGCTTAATATTAGGAAAGTTCCTAAATAAATATTGTTAGCCTATAGAAAGCTGATGGGATCTTCCTCTTTTTAATAGAGGCCATCAGAACTGTTTTCTCACGCAATTGCATAGCCTATAGAAATGTTATGCAACATGGGATTATAGGAACACATTTCATTCCATGCATCAACCAGCTATGAGGAGCTGGCTCTCGCTGTGCAACAGATGATGATCATATTCCACTCCAACTCTGAACGCCAGGGCTCTAATGAAGTGCTTGATTAGATTTTCGATTACATTTGCATTGATGTCAGAGTGATTAGAGAGACAATAGAGCGCTGAGTACCAGGCCATTAGCAAGTTTGGTAGGCTACTAATGACCATCAGAGCGCAGTTTTGGAGAAGCCTAGTTACCGTGACGGTCACGTGGAATTTGACAGCGGTAATATGGTCACCGTAACAGCCACGCTTTTAACACCACTTTAAAGAGACCCTCCTTTATTTGAGGTGTTGGGTGGGACATGATCCCAATTATGTAAGACCTCTGATCTGAAGCATGTGTACCACTACTCACCCTGATCTCCTCCCTGTGGACGTGCTGTGTGTCAGGCTGGGGCTGGGTTAGGAGCAGGGCCATGCTGCTGCTGTGTCCTCTGGATCCTGGTCCCGGCTGCTCCCTCCCGTGACCATCACTGGCTTTCCTCAGACGGTCCTGGGTTGAGTCCAGCTCTCGCAGCAGCCGGTCCTTCTCCACCATCCAGCCCTTCTCCTGGGCCCGCGTCTCAAACTTCAGCTGTAGGAAGTCCCTGGTGCTCTCGTACAGCAGGTTCTGGGTCCGGTCCAGCCTGGGAGGGAGAGTAGAGAGGGACAGGGAGCGGGACAGAAAGGAAGGGAGAGAACATGTATTCGGGATAGTGGTACGTGAACTAGGATGGGCATTTGACATTTTCTGACTGTTCGAGTACTCAGATGATTTTTTTCTGAGTACTCAGGCCCACACTGGAAAAAAACATGCGCATTTATCTATATGCCAACAACAATGCCTAATATAACATAGCCATTACAGGATAACAAATCTGAATTGCTAAATTGCCCCATATACACTGAGTACACCAAACATAAAGAAAACATTCCTAATATTGAGCTGTACCCCCTCTTTTCCCCTCAGACCAGCCTCAATTTGTCAGGGCATGGACTTTACAAGGTGTCAAAAGCATTCCACATGGATGCTGGCCCATGTTGACTCCAATGCTTCCCACAGTTGTGTCAAGTTGGCTGGATGTCCTTTGGGTGGTGGACCATTCTTGATACACACAGGAAACTGTTGAGCGTGAAAAACCCAGTAGCGTTGCAGTGCTTGACACAAACCAGTGCGCCTGGCACCTACTACCATACCCCATTCAAAGGCACTTAAATATTTTGTCTTGTCCATTCACCCTCTGAATGGCACACATACACAATCCATGTCTCAATTGTCAAGACTTAAAAATCCTTCTTTAACCTGTCTCCTCCCTTTCATCTACACTGATTGAAGAGGATTTAACAAGTGACATCAATAAGGGATCATAGACACTGACTTACAGTCATGCGTGCATTTTTTTTTTTTTTGTGTATGGGTGGTCCCGGGGATCGAACCCAATACCTTGGCGTTACAAGCGCCATGCTCTACCAGCTGAGCTACAGAGGACCACAACTAATCCCAAACCATCTCAATTGGGTTGTCGGGTGATTGTGGAAGCCTGGTCATCTGATGCAGCACTCCATCACTCTCCTTCTTGTTCAAATAGCCCTTACACAGCATGGAGGTGTGTTTTGGGTCATTGTCCTGTTGAAAAACAAATGATAGTCCCACTAAGCGCAAACCAGATGGGATGGTGTATTGCTGCAGAATGCTGTGGTAGCCATGCTGGTTAAGTGTGCCTTGAATTCTAAATAAATCACAGACAGTGTCACCAGCAAAGCACACCATCACACCTCCTCCTCCATTCCTTCACGGTTGGAACAACACATGCAGAGATCATCCGTTCACCTACTCTGTGTCTTACAAAGACACGGCGGTTAGAACCAAAAATCTCAAATGTGGACTCATCAGACCAAAGGACAGCTTTCCACCGGTCTAATGTCCATTGCTCGTGTTTCTTGGCCCAAGCAAGTCTCTTCTTCGTATTGGTGTCCTTTAGTAGTGGTTTCTTTGCAGCAATTCGACCATTAAGGCCTGATTCACGCAGTCTCCTCTGAACAGTTGATGTTGAGATGTGTCTGTTACTTGAACTCTGTGAAGCATTTATTTGGGCTGCAATCTGAGGTGCAGTTAATTGCTGATTTCTGAGGCTGGTAACTCTAATGAACTTATCCTCTGCAGCAGAGGTAACTCTGGGTCTTCCTTTCCTGTGGCGGTCCTCATGAGAGCCAGTTTCATTATAGCGCTTGATGGTTTTGCGACTGCACTTGAAGAAACTTTCAAAGTTCTTGACATTTTCCGCATTGACTGACCTTCATGTCTTAAAGTAATGATGGACTGTAATTTCTCTTTACTTATTTGAGCTGTTCTTGCCATAATATGGACTTGGTCTTTTACCAAATAGGGCTATCTTCTGTATACCAACCCTGCCTTGTCACAACAAAACTGATTGGCTCAAACGCATTAAGGAGGAAAGAAATTCCACAAATTAACTTTTAACAAGGCACACCTGTTAATTGAAATGCATTCCAGGTGACTACCTCATGAAGCTGGTTGAGAGAATGCCAAGCGTGTGCAAAGCTGTCATCAAGGCAAAGGGTGGCTCCTTTGAAGAATCTCAAATATAAAATATATTTTGATTTGTTTAACCTCTACGGAATCGGTGTCCCGTATAAGGGACGGTTGAGCTAACGTGCGTTAATATGATTAGCATGACTGTTGTAAGTAACAGCAAACTTTCCAGGACATATACATGTCTTATATGGGCAGGAAGCTTAGATTCTTGCTAATCTAACTGCACTATCCAATTTACAGTAGCTATTAAAGTGAAAAAATACCATGCTATTGTTTGAGGAGAGTGCACATCAACAAAAAATGTATCACGGCAACTGGTTTGATACATTCACCTCTGAAGGTAAATAATGTACTTACATTCAGTAATCTTGCTCTGATTTGTCATCCTAAGGGTCCCAGAGATAAAATGTTGCATAGTTTTGTTTGATAAAATCAATTTTTATTTTCAAATGTAGGAATATGTAGTTTGAACCCCTGCTGTCTCTGGCTCCACACCCACCCCGCCCGGCCATCTAGATATGTGAAAGTTAGTGTATAAGCTAATGATCCATCATGTATGACATTCCTGGGAGTGTATAAACTTACATTTTGTATTACTATATCATTTTTGTATGTTCTCTATAGTTATGTACTTGAAAATATATCATCTGACCAATTCGGCACATTTGGGCAGACTTGATACAAAATTGTCCAGTATTGCAACGCTTCACTGGATCAATCTGAAACTTTGCACACACACTGCTACCATCTAGTGGCCAATATCTAAATTGCGTCTAAACTGCAATATTATATTGTGGCCTTTCTCTTGCATTTCAAAGATGAAAAAAAACAAAACAAAAAAAACATGTTTTTTGGTTTGTATTATCTTTAACCAGATCTAATGTGTTATATTCTCCTACATTAATTTCACATTTCAAAGTGTTTCCTTTCAAATGGTATCAATAATATGCATATCCTTGCTTCAGCTCCTGAGCTACAGGCATTTAGATTTGGGCATGTCATTTTAGGCGAAAATTGAAAAAAGGGGTCCGATCCTTAAGAGGTTAACACTTTTTGGGTTACTACATGATTCCATATGTGTTATTTCATAGTTTTGATGTCTTCACTATTATTCTACAATGTATAGTAGGTGTGTCCAAACTTGACTGGCACTGTATATACTGTTCCTTAAAGTATATTTTTAGAGAGTACTATTGTTACTGTCCCCACTACAACAACAAAAATACTTAAATACAATGTAATTTTGTCCTTGAAACATTTAATTGAAATACTGTAGAATTCCATTCATTCCTATGGAGGACTGCTCCTGCTGGGGAGTGCCAATATGGATGTCCAGTGGCTTCCAAGCCTCTTAATGGCCAATACATAGCATCAGCACCAGGGTTTATATACATCATTGAATATAACAGAATAAAATGGAACATAATATTTTTCTAAATGAAAAAAAGTTGACAGTACGAAGTGATGCGCATCTCGCGTCGAAACAGTTATTCTCAAAGAGTTATAATTTGAAACGGGACTCAATTTGGCGAGTTCAAAGACAGTTTTTTAATGTCTTATTTTCGATATACAGACGTTCAATTTAGTATATTTAGCCTGTTCTTTGGAATTTTACAAATGGATTAACAATTCCACATTGAACACTGCATGGGGATGAATTATGGCCACAACATCTGTTTGGTGAGTAGGCCTAGGCTAATGATTCTGATGAAAATACGCTCTGTCTATTTTCACCGTCTATGTTTAGGGGGGTTCTAAATGGCACTAGCACTTGGGAAAGTAGCCTAAGCAGAAAATAGACAGGATGCAAATATTTCAAAACTGCAGCTCTCGTTGTTGGAACACATATTTCCCTACCTCAGTCAACCAGTCAATTTTGAATGTGATTAAACTGTCGTCTTTTGGCAAGCTTGTGTATCCCATCAGTTAGATAGTTTTTTATAGACATTTACAGTGCTTTCAGAAAGTATTCATGCCCCTTGACTTATTCCACATTTGTTGTGTTACAGCCTGAATTCTAAATGGATTAGATTAATTTTCTCCCATCTTCACACAATACCCCATAATGACAAAGTGAAAACATTTTTTGAGAATGTTTTGCAAATGTATTAAAAATACAGAAATATCTAATTTACATAAGTATTCACACCCCTGAGCACCTTTGGCGATTACAGCTTTGAGTAGTCTTGAGTATGTCTGTATCAGCTTTGCACATCTGGATTTGGGGATTTTCTCCCTTCTCCCTTGAGAATTTTCTCAAGCTCTGTTAATTATGATGGGGAGCGGCGGTGAACAGCAATCTTCAAGTCTTTCCATAGATTTTCAAATGGGATTCAAGTCTGGGCTTTGGCTGGGCCACTCAAGGACATTCACATTCTTGTTCTGAAGTTCAGTTGGTAGAGCATAGCGTTTGCAACGCCAGGGTTGTGGGTTCGATTCCCACGGGGGGCCAGTATGAAAATAAATAAATAATGTATGCACTCTGGATAAGAGCGTCTGCTAAAATGACTAAAATTTTAAAAAAGGCTGTATGCTTGGGGTCATTGTCCTGTAGGAATGTAAGTCTTCGCCCAAGTCTAAGGTCGTCTTTCTACTCCGAAACAGGTTCTCATCAAGGATATGCCTGTACTTGGCTCCATTCATTGTGTCCTCTATCCTTACCAGTCTCCCAGTCCCTGCCACTGAAAAGCTTCCCCATAGCATGATGCTGCCACCACCGTGCTTCCCGGTAGGGATGGTGTTAGATGGGTGATGAGCTGTGCCTGGTTCTCCAGACATAGCACTTTGCATTCAGGCCATAGAGTTAAAAAAAAGTATAAATCTGACTACAGAATCTTTTGCATTACTATCTCAGTCTTTCACATGCTTTTTTGCTAACTCCAGGCATGCTGTCATGTGCCTTTTTCTCAGGAGTGGCTTCCATCTGGCCACTCTCCCATAAAGCCCTGATTGGTGAAGTGCTGTAGAGACTGTTGTCCTTCTGGGAGGTTCTCCCATCTCAGCCAAGGAACTCTGTAGTTCTGTCAGAGTGCTCATTGGGTTCTTGGTCACCTCCCTGACCAAGGTTCTTCTTGCCCTGTTGCTCAGTTTGGTCGGACGGCCAGCTCTAGGCAGAGTCTGGGTAGTTTCATATTTTTTCAATTTCCCAATGATGGCGACCACTATGCTCTTGGAAACTTTCTAAACTCTAGAAATTGTTTTATACATTTCCCCAGATACATGCCACACATCTCAAAGATCTTCGGACACTTCCTTGGACTTCATGGTAAAGTTTCCGCTCTGACATGGACTGTCAACTGTGGGACCTTATATAGACAGGTGTGTTTCTTTCTAAATCATGTCCAAACAATTGAATTGGCAACAGGTGTAGTGGCATCTCAAGGATGATCAAAGGAAATGTGATGCACCGGAGCTTAATTTGGAGTGTCACAGCAAAGGGGTGTGAATAGTTTTAAATTAGATATTTAATTTAGTCCCGTGTAGCTCAGTGGGTAGAGCATGGCGCTTGCAACGCCAGGGTGGGGGTTTGATTCCCACGGGGGACCAGTACGAAAAAAGTATGAAAATGTAATGCACTCACTACTGTAAGTCGCTCTGGATAAGAGCGTCTGCTAAATGACTAAAATAAATTTTTTTAATGTAATTTTCAAAACATTTGCAAACATTTCTAAAAACATATTTTCACTGTCATTATGAGGAATTGTGTGTGAAAAAAAAAATATTTAATCCATTTTGAATTCAGGCTTTAACAACAAAATGTGGAATAAGTCAAGAGGTACAATTACTTTCTGAAGGCACTGTATTTCTGTAGGCCTAACGGGAGCTTGTGTACGCACTCAGCACATGTGTGTATAGGAATCTGTCGGAACGCAATTGAGTGAGTGAGTGAGACACAGAGGGGAAAGGGAATTTAGGGAGAAGAACTGTGTGATGATTTGCTTGGTTAATTTTTTGTTGTGCCCCGCAAATGCACATGAACAAATGGAACACTAGAGTCAAAGCAAATTAACGTTGTCTTCAAGTCAAAATTTCGATCTCTGGTTAAAGATGGAGTTTTGACGTCAGTTGGAGTACTCATACCCATCCCAAATGTGAACCCACCTTGACAGTAAGAGTAGTGATGCAGTCCTGGCCTCTCTAGTAGAGACATCTCTCTCTTACAGATCATTTCATGGTACAGTATGTGGGGTGGAGAAATATGAAAGGTAGTAGTGATATGAAGAGTACAGTATAGTAGGTAGTTAGCATACTTGTCAGTGAGTGCGGTGATGCGGTCCTGGTCTCTCTGGTGCTGGACCTGTCCCTCCTCCACGTGGATCCTCCTGTCCTCCAGCAGAGACTCCACCTGCTCTTTGGACAGACGAGTCTGCTCCTCCATCTGAGCCTGCAGCGCCTCCACCTGCACAGGTAGGCACATTACACCAGTTCAACTTACAGCAAGAGTGTTCAAGGAGCTAAAGGAGTTGCTTGTGAGTGTGTGTCGTACTACCTGTAGCAGTAAGGTCTGGTTGTCTCTTCTGTACTGCTCTGGGCTTTCTCCATTCACCACTCCCACTGATCTGGACGCCCGGCTTCCCTCTGCTCACAGACAGAACCAAGGCTAAGTGACACAGTCAGGAAAATATTGCACTCCCAAAACGGATTATTCCACATTTCCCTAAACTGATGTGCTAAGAGCCCACTGTGATCCTATTTACTAAATTTGATTTTAGTAGCTCCCCTCCTTAGGCTTAGGTTTATCTTACGTAGGGAACATCTTTCAACTCTTAGGTAGAGCAAATTGTTATGAGATGCAGGGCCAGCCCTAGCCCACACATTTTTGCCATGGGACGGAGAGAAAATTGTGCTATTTTATAACTAATTTTATGGTATTCTACTAATTTCTGCGTTGGTCGGAGAGAAAAATTTGCAGTTTTACAGCTACTTTCCTGCAATTCTACACATTGCCATGACTTATCCCATGCTGATATGATATCTGAGGGAGAGTGAATAACAAAATCAAATGGGGGCCCCCTGGAGGTCAGGGCCCCTGGGCACGTGCCCTGGATGCCCGGTCGGTAATTCGACCATGATTACGATAAGTTTAGATAGCTGGCTAGACTAACTTACCAATCTAAAACGTTAGAGTTGACATGGGCTAATTGAGTGATTGTCAGTGACTGACATAAGAAGAAAACTGCTAATCCACAACCAAATTTCGGAATTGCACCTTGTGTATTCTACTATTCTAACTATCAACAGTAAGTTGAGACCTCAACGGTCCCCTATGTCGCTTATGCCTGGGGCCGGCCCTGATCAAATGCCATCTAGAATGATTTTTACTTATAAACCTTCTGCAATATCTCAAACCAACAGATACATCTAAATATGTATAACCCAAAAATATATTTATCAAGTCACGGAAATTTTCTTCAACCTTTTGCAGATCCAGTTCTTGACTTTGCCGTCTTCCGATGGTCCAGAATCCTGGGCTCAAGCTCCTTCTGGGCTATGGTAACCTACAGCACAGCAGACAGACAGGCAATAGTCATGTACAGTGAGGGAAAAAAGTATTTGATCCCCTGCTGATTTTGTACGTTTGCCCACTGACAAAGACATGATCAGTCTATAATTTTAATGGTAGGTTTATTTGAACAGTGAGAGACAGAATAACAACAACAGAATCCAGAAAAACGCATGTCAAAAATGTTATAAATTGACTTGCATTTTAATGAGGGAAATAAGTATTTGACCACCTCTCAATCAGAAAGATTTCTGGCTCCCATGTGTCTTTTATACAGGTAACGAGCTGAGATTAGGAGCACACTCTTAAAGGGAGTGCTCCTAATCTCAGTTTGTTACCTGTATAAAAGTCACCTGTCCACAGAAGCAATCAATCAATCCGATTCCAAACTCTCCACCATGGCCAAGACCAAAGAGCTCTCCAAGGATGTCAGGGACAAGATTGTAGACCTACACAAGGCTGGAATGGGCTACAAGACCATCGCCAAGCAGCTTGGTGAGAAGGTGACAACAGTTGGTGCGATTATTCACAAATGGATGAAACACAAAAGAACTGTCAATCTCCCTCGGTCTGGGGCTCCATGCAAGATCTCACCTCGTGGCGTTGCAATGATCATGAGAACGGTGATGAATCAGCCCAGAACTACACAGGAGGATCTTGTCAAAGATCTCAAGGCAGCTGGGACCATAGTCACCAAGAAAACAATTGGTAACACACTACGCCGTGAAGGACTGAAATCCTGCAGCGCCCGCAAGGTCCCCCCGCTCAAGAAAGCACATACAGTGGGGAAAAAAAGTATTTAGTCAGCCACCAATTGTGCAAGTTCTCCCACTTAAAAAGATGAGAGAGGCCTGTAATTTTCATCATAGGTACACGTCAACTATGACAGACAAATTGAGAAAAAAAAATCCAGAAAATCCCATTGTAGGGTTTTTAATGAATTTATTTGCAAATTATGGTGGAAAATAAGTATTTGGTCACCTACAAACAAGCAAGATTTCTGGCTCTCACAGACCTGTAACTTCTTCTTTAAGAGGCTCCTCTGTCCTCCACTCGTTACCTGTATTAATGGCACCTGTTTGAACTTGTTATCAGTATAAAAGACACCTGTCCACAACCTCAAACAGTCACACTCCAAACTTCACAATGGCCAAGACCAAAGAGCTGTCAAAGGACACCAAAAACAAAATTGTAGACCTGCACCAGGCTGGGAAGACTGAATCTGCAATAGGTAAGCAGCTTGGTTTGAAGAAATCAACTGTGGGAGCAATTATTAGGAAATGGAAGACATACAAGACCACTGATAATCTCCCTCGATCTGGGGCTCCACGCAAGATCTCACCCCGTGGGGTCAAAATGATCACAAGAACGGTGAGCAAAAATCCCAGAACCACACGGGGGGACCTAGTGAATGACCTGCAGAGAGCTGGGACCAAAGTAACAAAGCCAACCATCAGTAACACACTACGCCGCCAGGGACTCAAATCCTGCAGTGCGAGACGTGTCCCCCTGCTTAAGCCAGTACATGTCCAGGCCCGTCTGAAGTGCATTTGGATGATTTACATTTACATTTTTAGTCATTTAGCAGACGCTCTTATCCAGAGCGACTTACAGTTAGTGAATACATATTTTTTTTTATATATACTGGCCCCCCGTGGGAATCTAACCCACAACCCTGGCGTTGCAAACGCCATGCTCTATCAACTGAGCTACATCCCTGCCGGCCATTCCCTCCCCTACCCTGGGCCAATTGTGCGCCGCCCATGAGTCTCCCGGTCGCGGCCGGCTGCGACAGAGCCTGGATTCGAACCAGGATCTCTAGTGGCACAGTTAGCACTGCGATGCAGTGCCTTAGACCACTGCGCCACTCAGGATGATCCAGAAGAGGATTGGGAGAATGTCATATGGTCAGATGAAACCAAAATATAACTTTTTGGTAAAAACTCAACTCGTCATGTTTGGAGGACAAAGAATGCTGAGTTGCATCCAAAGAACACCATACCTACTGTGAAGCATAGGGTTGGAAACATCATGCTTTGGGGCTGTTTTTCTGCAAAGGGACCAGGACGACTGATCCGTGTAAAGGAAAGAATGAATGGGGTCATGTATCGTGAGATTTTGAGTGAAACCCTCCTTCCATCAGCAAGGGCATTGAAGATTAAACGTGGCTGGGTCTTTCAGCATGACAATGATCCCAAACACACCGCCCAGGCAACGAAGGAGTGGCTTCGTAAGAAGCATTTCAAGGTCCTGGAGTGGCCTAGCCAGTCTCCAGATCTCAACCCCATAGAAAATCTTTGGAGGGAGTTGAAAGTCTGTGTTGCCCAGCGACAGCCCCAAAACATCACTGCTCTAGAGGAGATCTGCATGGAGGAATGGGCCAAAATACCAGCAACAGTGTGTGAAAACCTTGTGAAGACTTACAGAAAACGTTTGACCTGTGTCATTGCCAACAAAGGGTATATAACAAAGTATTGAGAAACTTTTGTTATTGACCAAATACTTATTTTCCACCATCATATGCCAATAAATTCATTAAAAATCCTACAATGTGATTTTCTGGATTTTTTTTTCTCATTTTGTCTGTCATAGTTGATGTGTACCTATGATGAAAATTACAGGCCTCTCTCATCTTTTTAAGTGGGAGAACTTGCACAATTGGTGGCTGACTAAATACTTTTTTTCCCCACTGTATACAGGCCCGTCTGAAGTTTGCCAATGAACATCTGAATGATTCAGAGGAGAACTGGGTGAAAGTGTTGTGGTCAGATGAGACCAAAATCGAGCTCTTTGGCATCAACTCAACTCGCCGTGTTTGGAGGAGAAGGAATGCTGCCTATGACCCCAAGAACACCATCCCCACCGTCAAACATGGAGGTGGAAACATTATGCTTTGGGGGTGTTTTGCTGCTAAGGGGACAGGACAACTTCACTGCATCAAAGGGACGATGGACGGGGCCATGTACCGTCAAATCTTGGGTGAGAACCTCCTTCCCTCAGCCAGGGCATTGAAAATGGGTCGTGGATGGGTATTCCAGCATGACAATGACCCAAAACACACGGCCAAGGCAACAAAGGAGTGGCTCAAGAAGAAGCACATTAAGGTCCTGGAGTGGCCTAGCCAGTCTCCAGACCTTAATCCCATATAAAATATGTGGAGGGAGCTGAAGGTTTGAGTTGCCAAACGTCAGCCTCGAAACCTTAATGACTTTGAGAAGATCTGCAAAGAGGAGTGGGACAAAATCCCTCCTGAGATGTGTGCAAACCTGGTGGCCAACTACAAGAAACGTCTGACCTCTGTGATTGCCAACAAGGGTTTTGCCACCAAGTACTAAGTCATGTTTTGCAGAGGGGTCAAATACTTATTTCCCTCATTAAAATGCAAATCAATTTATAACATTTTTGACATGTGTTTTTCTGGATTCTTTTGTTGTTATTCTGTCTCACTGTTCAAATAAACCTACCATTAAAATTATAGACTGATCATTTCTTTGTCAGTGGGCAAACGTACAAAATCAGCAGGGGATCAAATACTTTTTTCCCTAACTGTAAGCCGCCAACTAGATATCGATCCCTGTCCGAAGTCATGTAATGTAAAATAAGACAATGGGGTAGAATAGGTCCTGAAGTGAGACTGTGACCCCTGACCTTGTGAGGAGGGTCACGGTGGAAGTAGGTGATCTCCCCAGTGTCTGGCCCCACCAGGGCTAACAGATGCTGGATTTTCTTCCTGTCCTCCAGCTCTCTGAACACAAAGACAACATAAAACCTTCAACTTTCATGTTTTTCATGTCTAAAGCTGGAAATGTCAATAGCAATTGTAAAGTGTAATTGTGAATCAAATGAGAGCTCACCTGATCTTGAGCCTGTCATTCTCTGCGTACAGACGCAGGGCCTGTTCCCTCTCCTGGAAGAGGTACACTTGCATGTCGCTCAAAGCCTTCTGCAGCTCAGAGATCTCCCCCTCGCGCTGGCGCACCTCCCACTGCAGCTTGTGCTGGGAGGGCAGGGAGAGACAGGGGATTAAAACACACTCATCAGTTGCTCTGTCTGCATGCATGCCCCCTCCCACCACACACACAGTTTACCTGGTCCTCTGTGGTGCCTCTGTACTTCTCCAGCATCTGCATCAGGTCATCGTGTTCTCCATCAAACTGGGCAATCTTCCCCCTGTAGAACTCCAGCAGCTCTCTGGAGGGGCGCAGGTAGGCCAGACGCTCCGTGATGGGGGGCAGGGGAGAGTCCTCCACCCCAGGGGTGCGGCCCGTCGGCCTGGAAGGGAAGACAACCCAGAAAATAGGAAATTATCCCACTAAGCTAACAAAGATAAAAACCAATCTAGGAACAATTCCTTAGAGTCAGATTAGAGTAGGAGCCGTAGGGGGATTAGACACAATAATGTTAAGTATTCTGTGATTACAGCTACTAGGTTTCTTGACTTTAGTGGATTCGTCAGAGTTGGTCACTACAATTATGTTATCTGATAGAGGAAACAATTAAACAACACAATACAGGTAGCCTTTATAATAATAATAATATGCCATTTAGCAGAGGCTTTTATCCAAAGCGACTTACAGTCATGTGTGCATACATTTTTACGTATGGATGGTCCCAGGGATCGAACCCACTACCCTGGCGTTACAAGCGCCATGCTCTACCAATTGAGCTACAGAGGACCACTTTACTTACCTTTCTCTTGTTGGAGGTGACTCCATCATGTTGACCTGAAACAGATTTACAATATTGACTTGTAATACATATATTGTTCAATTTGAGACACAGTTAGATGATTGTTATGATCTGCGTGGAAGCCTGGTAGGTTTTAAGTAGGGCATTATAGCAGCTATCTGTTGTTGTGACTTGTGCCATGATACTGGGTGTTCAGTTGCCCACAGGAAAGCATCTAGTCTAAGAGATGCTAACACTGTAACAGGACCTCTCAAAACAATGTAATTCCCAAATTGAGTAACAGGTGTCTGGCCGCTCTCCTGTGTAATTCATTCAGGGTAGCCTTCCCGTCGTTGCTAAGCGCCTGCGTGGCAAGGGACGCGGTGAGTTTGAAACTGCACAACGCTACTGTAGCTGGCTACCACCACCACTGGTTGCACTTGGTTACCCAGCTAGGTAGCGATTTGTGTCTATTAAATGTATTGATGAAATACAATCGTTTGCTTGCTAGTTCGTTCGTTCTAACAAAGTGAGCTGCCAGCTAGAACAACGCAACAGTGCACTCACTTCACAAACAAGTCTCAAAAACATTCGCCAGTCAAATTAGCTTGCGTTAGCTAGCTAACACCGATGGATAACAGTACAACGCTCAGGTTTGAGTGCCATATCAGATGGCATTATTTCAACAATGATTCTGTTTTAAACATTGACATTCGTTTTCTCGTTACCTTTTACTGTTTCATGAAACTTCTAACTGTCTGCCGCTTGAGATACCGGAAGTTTACAAATGTCTTTCTTCGGAGAAAAAAAGAAGTGCAGTGTGATTCGAGTAGCGATGCTCTACCGCCACCTACTGTTCTTTGTAGTGAATTGAAACATTGTGTGGCCGGCTGGACTTGTGCACCAATTTCTGCATTTCATTTGATGTAGCAACATCACTGTTTTAAGGTAGCCCATAAGGAAATAGTGATATATAAGCCTAACTATGTTTTTTATTTGTCATAGACAATTAGGCCTAAAACGTAATTGCCACAGGCACTAGTTTATCATATGTTAAATAACCTAAATGTACAGTAGTAGTAGAGGTGGTGGCATAAGGCCTATGCTATGAATTATTTGCATTCATAACCCTGTCAATTGAGGTTATGATTTGGGGAGTGTACGCTGATCCTAGACCTGCTCCTGAGCAACTGTTACCCGGAGCTATTCTCTAAATAGGGCCACTGGTGTCACGCATCTACCACCCAGCGTTCATTATCGGTAGCGCCACTGTTGGTAGGGAACTGTCGATTGAACGCTGGTCGGTGGCACCGTTTTTTTTGTTGTCGAAAATGGAACGAAAAGTAGCTCGAGAATTTAAGCACAAGGTAAGAACTTAAGAATGAAATATTTGCATAATGTGTTAAGCAAAGCAATTGGTGTTTCAGTTCTCTTTGGCTGTCATCAAAGTATGATGTACTCTGAACCCTATTGGGGTAACGCTTTTACTTACACAGCAGTCTTTAAATGCGTTTATTATGTATTGATAGGTGTTGAGAACTAATTAGTATAGGACTAACACAAGTTCTGTCTTGGATTTTTATTGCATTGTTTCATCCTTTATTTCACAATTGTGAAATTAGGCTGTTTGTGTTATACAACTGTAATACAACTTCATTCTCTGTAAGATTAAAACGTTGCCCCCTCATATGTAAGGATATTTAATTGAATATATTCCTTTTTAACACTGTATGTGTGTATGGGTTATACAGTAACATACATTTAGATGATCGGGAGAGTCTGTACAGATAAACTAGGCTACAGTATATCATGATGACATATGGCCTGTGTGTCGGCGTTCTTGATTGGTTAGTCTTTGTGCACTATGTGTATCGTAGAAAGTTCGTCTGGGTTTTCCAACTTCTATTTTGTTTGTTGGTCATTCTTGATCCAACACAAATATACCAATGATGCATTTTGTAGGCCTACATAGGCATACACTTGTTCATTTCCCAAATGCAGGTTACAGTATCCGGGTAATAATGTCAAAACATAAACTGTGTAAAGGGAACGTGATACATTTGGGTTCAATCCTCTGTAATGTGGATCCCTAGCCATCTGGCCTCAATGTTGTAGGCTGTCACTGGGTCGCTCCCCATTTGATAATTTAGTCAGTGTCAGGGATGTCCAACACAGCTGAAAGGAAGGGACAATTTACAGCAGCAATTAGAGAAGGAGAGAGCAGGCAGGCAGGCAGGCAGGCATGAGCAACAACAACTCATTTGATTTGTCTTTTAGAGGTGAATATAGGCTAATGTTGGATTGAAGTGGGCCCTTTAATCTCTCTTATAGCTGATTTGACATTAATGTGTGTTGTATTCACCCCTGTGCTTTTGTTGAATGTTTGAGAATAAGCTGTGTGTTGGTCCATGTTCCCGGACTACCCAGTGTTCTGTGGGTGGTGCTTTATGATCTGCTTCATCAGTTTATGTGGCCAAAGTCTACACATAGTCACATTGCTTACCTTGTCTCTCAATGTTGAGTTAGAGAGCTTTACAACACTATAAACCGGCATACACCCAGCAACCTTTGCATGTTTGTGCTTGTGTGCGGTAATGTGTATCTAGGTGTGTGTGTGTGCTTGCGTGTGTGTGTGGACGTGTTTAACTATGCTTGTGGGGACCAGAAGTCCCCACAAGGTCAAATGCTATTTCTAGGGGGGTAGGGTTAAGGTAAAAATTAGTGTTAGGGTTAGAATTAGGGTTAGGGTTAGGAGCTAGAGTTAGTTTTAGGGTTAGGAGCCAGGGTTAGGTTTAGGGTTAGGATTAAGGTTAGGTTTTGGGGTTAAGGTTAGGGTTAGGGTTAGGGTTAGGGTAAGGGTTAGAGTTAGGGTTATGGTTAGGGGGTAGGGAAAATAAGAATTTGAATGGGACTGAATTTTGTGTCCCCACAAGGTTAGTTGTACAAGACTGTGTGTGTGTGTGTGTGTGTGTGTGTGTGAGTGTATCTCTAATACTTTTTTTTGTATGGTGGAGGACCTCTTGTCTCAGGGTTGTACTGTAAGGTTGTATTTCTCACCTCACTATTCCAAACCCCCCTCCAACCTCTCCCCTCCGTCTCACTCCCTCACTCCCTCTCCCCAGTCCGGTGGCATAAGAGTGGCTCCCAGCCCAGAGTCATAGTAAGAGCCGGCCACTTCACAGGAGAAAGGATCTAGAAAGAGGGAAAGCTATCTGGCCTTCTGCCACCAGCATCAACAATAGAGCAGAGATACTATTGATGCTAACACTTTTATAGGCACACAAACGCACACACGCACACACACACACACACACACACACACACACACACACACACACACACACACACACACACACACACACACACACACACACACACACACACACACACCTAGGGCTAGAGTGCATGCCCCATGCCGTGGTGAAAGGACCACAGTTGAGAGGGATGTGTTAGTAAGTATCTGCAGCCTTCTCTGCCTGTGGCAGCTGCCATCTTGTCTGTGATGATGAGGATGAGGATGATGATGAAGATGTATTTGTTGTCTAGGTGGAGCTGCTCATTGACAATGAGGCAGAAAAGGATTACCTGTACGATGTCCTGCGGATGTACCACAAGTGAGTACCACCATCTCTGTCTGACTTTCACATTAGTTTAGTGCTAAATTATTGACTTGTTTGTAATTTTCAGGACAACCTATTTTCACCACAGTTGTTACATTTTCTTCCCTTAACTGATTTCAGTTTGCTGATCCTTTATTTGGGTATTATTAGTAGTGTACTCTGCCAGTACTAGATAAATCAATTGTTAGTAGTTAGTAGTATTTGTTAGTAGTGTACTCTGCCAGTACTAGATAAATCAATTGTTAGTAGTTAGTAGTAGTAGTTGTTAGTAGTGTACTACTATACTTTTTTCTGTCACTTCTATTTCAACCAAGATGGAAATGGTCAAAGCAAATGTCTTGATTTCTCTCAAATTACACATTTATGTATAATAGGAGGGTTAAGTCTCCTGTGTGTGTGTGTGTGTGTGTGTGTGTGTGTGTGTATGTGTGTGTGTATGTGTGTGTGCATGCTTGTGTGTGTATACAGGTATTTTATGTTGGAAGATAAGGTTTCATTCAGGACTGTGATGTTAATGTGGACTGAATGGGAAGTTAGAGGTGCTGGTTTCCATGTGCTCTTGTGGAGCCAGAGCCCTAAGACCCCATTGGTTAGACCTATGTTCAGTTTTCCATTGTGCTCCGCCAAGCCTGGCCAGCTATTCACAAAAGCCATTTCCACTTTCATACACGAGTCAGGAGTGAAATGGTGAACGTTAATAATTAATAGTCATAGGTCATAGGCCTATTTGTTCCCATTGATAGGTTGATTGCACATTCTTGGAATCCTTGATGACCCATAAGGGTGTGGTGTTTATCATACTGTTCTGTCCTAGTTGTTCTGTACGCTGCTTTGAGTCACTTTGTCCTCAAAGTCATGTAAAAAAAAAAAAATGATAAAGAAAGGCGTTCAAAACGTCTCCCTCTCTCTAAGATTATTGTGCAGTGACACAGTGTGTGTGTGTGTGCTTCCGTCAAGCATGTGTGTGTGTGTGTGTTGAGCTGTCCTCTGACCCTCTGCTCTCTCCGTCAGGTCCATGGAGCTGTCAGTGTTGGTGGGGGACCTGAAACTGGTCATCAACGAGCCCAGCCGCCTGCCGCTGTTTGATGCCATCCGGCCCCTCATTCCCCTCAAACACCAGGTGGAGTACGACCTGCTCACCCCCAAGAGGTCACGGTGAGTGGAGGGGTCGCTGCCATCCACCAGGCTGGAGCTTTAACAGTCCATAGACTTTCAATAAGATGCCCTTGTCTTATATGTTCTAGTCACTATTCCAAGGTAATGAGAATGTACACTACATTGATACACATAACTGATATGTCATCCTCCATCTATCCCCTTCTCCTTCTCCCCTCCTGTCTTTCTCCTCCTCCCCCTCTCCATCCTGTTGGCGCAGTAAGCTAAAGGAGGTGCGTCTGGATCGTACTCATCCTGAGGGGCTGGGGCTGAGTGTAAGAGGGGGCCTGGAGTTCGGCTGTGGACTCTTCATCTCACAGATCGTCAAGGATGGACAGGCTGGAAACAGTGGCCTGCAGGTGTGTGTGTGTGTGTGTGTGTATTTTCATGAGGTCATGAAAGGGACAGTCTTTCATATGATATGGTCAGTATTTCCACTAGGTGGAGTAAAGAAACATTGATTGGATAACCCTTGAGAAGCAGATTCATAGACAGCACCACTTGACTCCGTTGAGAAATGGGAAACGTCATGACGTCAAACGTCTTTGTATTAGTCATTATGCAGTTCATATGAGTATCTCCCCTTGCTGTTTTACATATAGTAATCAGGGTTGGGGTCAATTCCTTTTAAATACAGTCAATTCAGAAAGTAAACCAAATTCCAATTCCACATTTTCCTCATTGAAAAGCATTGAAGAAAATTGGAATTGGAATTAGAGTTTCAGTGTTATTTCTGAATTGTATGGAATTGAAATTGAATTGACCCCAATCCTGCTGGTAATTGAATGCATCACCTATGCATGCCTCAAATAAAATCAATCAGAGGAACCAACCTCTTTGATAAAAACCTTTTAAGTACCTTCCTGTCCTTCATGAAGTAATTTGCTCCTGAGTCAAGACTGATTGGACCTGCTGTCCTGTCTGTCTGTATACTGTAGTTATTCCCCTCAGCCAGCGCGACAGATGTCCCACACTTCCATTAGCTCAATAACCGGTGACACAAATTGACACACCGCTACAGCTGAGGTGTCACAGCCATCCTGTCTGGCATCTGGAGATAAAAACTATTCTGAGACACATCCTTACCCAGTGAGCACAAGACATTGAAAATATGTATTTTCAACGTCTTTTGCTCATCGAGTACCCAGTATGGAGGGCGGAGGGGTTGTTGTCAGACATCTGAAGAGAAGCAAACACATAATGCGAAACATAACACTCAGAGAAATGTAGTCACACTTTGTCACAACCCATAAAAAGTGATGGTCGTCGTAACGTCTGACCTCTGTGTGACCTCCAGATGGGAGATGAGATTGTACGCATAAATGGATACTCCATTTCTTCCTGTATCCACGAGGAAGTCATCAACCTCATCAAGACCAAGAAGACCGTGTCGCTCAAAGTCAGGCGTAAGTCCACCCAACCCATTAATGGCATATCCTAATAATATACCTATCTTTATGCCATCTAAGTAATAAGACTTAATTTCAATTTCTGTCTCTTTCCTTCTTTTCTCTGTGCAGAGTTTGGGATGATACCAGTGAAGAGGTAGGGCTGTTTCTCTCTTGGTTGGTATTGTATTTGACAACTTTCTGTTTTAGCAAATACTGAGATGAATAAAACAACTAACTATATATTCTGGATAAGAGGCATCCGGGGAGCACTGAGATGTTAACTAGATTCATGTTTTATGTATTTCCTGTGCCAGGTGTCCCTCACAAAATAGGTTTTCAACTGTCCTCAAGGTATCATCCTGGTTAAATAAAGGTTAAATAAATACATAAATGAATATATAATTAGATTTCTGTTCTTCTCCAGTTCCACAGAGGAGCCTCTGAAGTGGCAGTTCGTGGACCAGTTTGTGTCTGAGTCTGGGGTGAGAATGAGATTCATATTCTTTTATATTCAATATTCTCTCATATTCTTTATTCTTTTGGCCCTTCTTCATTCCCATTGTTGTAATTGAATAAACACTCTTATCCAGAACGACCTACAAATAAATAGAGGGGCAGAAAATAACATACTGTAATGCAACCAACCACATCATTTTCTATCTCTGTTTGTTTGTTTGTTTGTTTCTGTCTGTCTGTCTGTCTGTCTGTCTGTCTGTCTGTCTGTCTGTCTGTCTGTCTGTCTGTCTGTCTGTCTGTCTGTCTGTCTGTCTGTCTGTCTGTCTGTCTGTCTGTCTCTCTCTCGCTCTCTCTCTCCTCTCTCTCCTCTCTCTCCTCTCTCTCCTCTCTCTCCTCTCTCTCCTCTCTCTCTCTCTCAGGAGAAGACGAGAAGTGTGGCAGGCCTGGTGTCCATGGGAAGCAAGGAGATGAAGGAGAAGAAAGTGTTCCTGAGCCTGGTGGGCACCAAGGGCATGGGCGTCAGCATCTCCAGTGGCCCCACACAGCAGCCTGGTATCTACGTCAGTAACGTCAAACCTGGCTCTCTCGCTGCTGAAGTAGGACTACAGGTAAGAGTTTGGCCCTGTTCAGCGTACTGTAAACCACTTTGAAATGAACATCTAGAAATGTATCATGATGATCACCTCTGCATAATAAACTCATAGTGTTTTGTCAAGTTCAATGAGAAATCTTCACTGGCTAGGAATTGTTTCTGAACCATGTCTCAATATTGTGTGAGTGTTTATGTGAGAAGATTCCATCTAGCTGGGTCCTAGTATGCCACAATGTCCCAATATGGATTCCAATAAAGTACTGAAATGTGTGTGTGTTGTTGCATGGTTGGTATTGCGGGTTGTATTGTGTTTTGTGTTGGTAGATTGGTGACCAGATCGTGGAGGTGAATGGGGTGGAATTCACCAATCTGGACCACAAAGAGGTAGGACACACGAAATGCAAACAAAGGTTTGATACCTCCAGAAAACCGTTTTGCTTGGTAAATAATACATTTGTAATATTGTAATCTTTTGTGTTTATTGCTTAGTAAAGTTGTATCTGTATTGTGTCTGCAGGCTGTCAGAGTTCTGAAGAGCAGCAGGAGTCTAACCATCACAGTTCTTTCTGGTGCTGTAAGTACACCATCAACTGTTACGAATAGTGCTTCCTTAAAGGAATAGTCCACTCAAAAACACTGTACCCCTAATGATTTACGATACCCCTAATGATATACTATACCCCTAATTATTTACTATACCCCTAATGATATACTATACCCCTAATTATTTACTATACCCCTAATGATTTACGATACCCCTAATGATATACTATACCCCTAATGATTTACTATACCCCTAATGACTTACTATACCCCTAATGACTTACTATACAACTAATGATTTACTACACCCCTAATGACTTACTATACCCCTAATGATTTACTATACCCCTAAGGATTTACTATACCCCTAAGGATTTACTATACCCCTAATTATTTACTATACCCCTAATGACTTACTATACAACTAATGATTTACTATACCCCTAATGACTTACTATACACCTAATGATTTACTATACACCTAAGGATTTACTATACCTCTAATTATTTACTATACCCCTAATGACTTACTATACCCCTAACGACTTAATTTATTTTTACTTCCTAGTAGAGTCTCACATACCCCTAGCAAGTCCTTCTAAATATCTGGTAATCCCTTTGGCAATTTTGGAAAATGCAAATAACTTTGATAAAAATCTATCCAAGTTTACCCTAAAGCTTTATACCCACACCACAGTTTCCACAGTTACTGCAGAAGACAAGAACATTGCATTGTGTCCACCTACAGAGTAGAATAATCTCACTGGGCACACACTGGTTGAATCAACATTGTTTCCGCGTCATTTCAATGAAATTCCGTTGAACCAACATGGAATAGTGGGATGTGTCTGTTTTCTCTTTAGGAAACTTCCCATTTACAAAGACAAACACATCTGTCTGCTTCAGTAGGCGAAAATGTATCAATAGATACATTTGAAAAATGAAGCTATTTACCAGGTGGTTGTCATCAGGCCTCAGTGACAGAGCTGTGTTCTTGTCACACGCTATCTCCTCTTATTTACTGCTGGCATAGTAAAGAACACTTATCCCCTCATTAGTACATGTATAAGTGTTCCCTCTGCCCCCCTTGTCCTTGTGGGTAATTGTTATTTGTGAGTTGAGTGTAGCTCGGTTGAGCTATCCGTCACTTGTATTTCCGGGGCTATTGTTCCCCGTGTGCCTGTATTTTGTTGATGCTATCCAGCGTAACTGTGTCCTACGGAATAAACTCTGTATTCAGTGATTTACCTTTCAGCGCCTGACTCCTTCAAATCACACTCTCACAGAATCACCCACCCTTCAAAATGGAATGATGAGATATGGAGCGGCAGTGGCTAGTAGGCCGTTGACGACGAACGCCGAAGCCTGCCCGAACAAGGAGGGGAGGCAGCTTCGGAGGAAGTCGTGACAGTACTATTTTCTACATTGTAGATGTCACGAGTGTCAGTGTAATGCGGTGGATCGAAGTCAGGTGCAGGACACAGAACTCTTAAGAAACGTACTTTACTGAATAAGTAAAGAACCAATACAGTAATACCTCTTTTTACTGAAGGCGAGAGCCATATCGGCATACTCGGAAGGAATGTGCATTGTGGAGACCTGGTTTGGACTCTCCACCGTAGTAGCCCCTAAGGAAACCCCTACACACCTCCCTGAGCACTGACTGGACCATCCCTTGAGAGCCCTCTGTTGCCAAGAAATAGTGGGGTCATGAGTGGTTAACCAGGGAAGTCCCAACACCACAGGATACGCAGGAGAATCAATCAGATAGAGACTAATCCTCTCCTCATGACCCCCCTGCGTCCTCATTAAGAGTGGTGTGGTAACCTCCCTGATTAGGCCTGACCCTAACGGGCGACTATCTAATGCATGTACAGGGAAGGGCACATCAACACGAACAGTGGGAATCCCTAAACTAAGTGAATACTGATGATCAATAAAATTCCCAGCTGCGCCTGAAGCTATTAGCGCCTTATGCTGTGAATGAGGAGAAAACTCTGGGAAAACAACCTCTATACACAGTTGACCAACAGGGAGCTCTGGGTGAGTCGGGTGCTTACTCACCTGAGATGGCCGACCAGTGCTCTACCTACTGCCTCGACTCCCTGGGGACCCTCCCCAGCACCGACCCGCAGTGTGTCCTCTGCGGCCACAGTTGGTGCAGGGGACGGCCCCTCTCCTGGTCTCCCTAAGCGCAGCACCTCCGAGCTCCATGGGGGTAGGGTCGGAGGTGCTGGGAGATGGAATGAACGGGCCCTGATCAGAACGTCCGCAGGTCTCCAACAGGTTATCCAGCCTGATGGACATCTCCACGAGTTGGTCCAGGTTGAGGTTGGTATCCCTGCGGGCCAGTTCCCACCGAACGTCCTCCCTTAGACTGCAACGATAGTGGTCGATCAGGGCCCTCTCATTCCATCCTGCGCTGGCTGCCAAAGTCCTGAACTTCAGCACAAAATCCTGGGCGCTCCTCCTCTCCTGTCTTAGGTAGAACAAACGCTCGCCCGCCGCTCTCCCCTCCGGTGGATGATCGAATACCGCCCGGAAGCGGCGGGTGAAATCCTCGTAGCGGACAGATGTAGCGTCAATTCCTCCCCACTCTGCGTTGGCCCACTCGAGCGCCTTCCCCGACAGACAGGAGATGAGGGCGGACACGCTCTCGTATCCCGAGGGTGCCGGGTGAATGTTTGCCAGAGACGATGTCCTCCGGAAGTCCATAATGCCGGAAGACCTGTTGGAACAGGACCTCAGCGACCTGGAGAGCAGAAGGAAGACCAGTTAGTGTCAAAAAATGGCATGATTTGGAGAACCGATCTACGACCACCATGACTGTGGTGAAGCCGTCAGAACGTGGGAGAGGAACTAGTTTGCCTGCTGGGGCGTTCCGAGGTGTCTTCGTTTGGGCACATACGGAACAGGAGTTGACATAGCGGGAGACATCAGAAGCCAAGGTGGGCCACCAGTATTTTTGGGCTAGAGAATGCAGGATGCGTGTAATACCAGAGTGCCCTGCCGTAAGAGTGGAGTGCGCCCAGATCAGCAGGCAGTCACGCACACTGGTGGGTACATACACACGCCCCGGAGGGGCGTTGGCAGGCGGGGGGTCCTCCTGAGCCGCCAGGCGGCTGTCTTCATCCACATCCCAAATGACAGGTGCAACGATGAGAGACGAGGGCAGGATAGGACCCCCCAGATCCTTCCTGTCTCCGGTATGGTGCATCCTGCGTCGGCTTTCACATTCTGGGATCCTGGGCGGTAGGACAGAATGAATTGAAAGCGAGTAAGAAATTGGGCCCACCTGGCTTGACGAGAGTTAATCCGTTTCGCTGCCCGTATGTGCTCCAAATTCCGGTGGTCAGTAAGAATCCGGAATGGATGGACTGCGCCCTCCAGCCAGTGTCTCCATTCCTCCAGAGCGAGGACCACCGCCAACAGCTCCCTGTCTCCAACTCCATAGTTCCTCTCTGCGGGAGTAAGCTTTTTAGAGAACAAGGCACAGGGATACATTTTCTCTGGCGTACCGTGCCGCTGGGAGAGGACCGCACCCACGCCCTCCTCCGATGCGTCCACCTCCAGGATGAAAGGACGAGATGGATCTGGGTGTTTTAGGATGGGCGTTGTCGTGAATCTCTCCTTCAGCCTCTTGAAGGCAGTGTCAGCCTCAGGGTTCCAGGCCAGCTTCTGAGGCCCACCCTTAAGGAGAGAGGTGAGCGGTGCGGCTATGGAGCTGAAGGACCTGATAAAACGCCGGTAGAAATTGGCGAAGCCCAGGCAGCTCTGTAGGCCCTTGATGGTGGTGGGGACTGGCCATGACCTGACGGCGTCTGTCTTCACTCCTTCCATGAACACCCCCTGAGGACTGATCCTGTATCCCAGGAAGGAGATGGCCTGTTGGTGGAATTCACATTTCTCCCCCTTCACCAACAGGCTGTGTTCCCGAAGGTGGAGTAGGACAGCTCGGACGTCCCTGACGTGCTCCTCGAACGTAGCTGGGTAGATCAGGATATCGTCGATGTACACCACCACCTGTCTACCCAGCATCTCCCAGAACACGTCATTGACGAAGGACTGGAACACAGAAGGTGCGTTTGCGAGGCCATAGGGCATGACGCAGTATTCATAGTGGCCTGAGGTAGTGCTGAATGCCGTCTTCCACTCGTCTCCTTCCTGGATTCGGATCAGGTTGTAGGCACTCCTCAGGTCCAACTTGGTAAAGTACCGGGCCCCTCGTAGCTGCTCGATGGCCGACGGCACCAGAGGGAGCGGGTACCGGTACTTGGTGGTGACTGCGTTCAGTCCCCTGTAGTCAATGCATGGTCTCAGTCCTCTGTCTTTTTTGGCCATGAAGAAGCTGGCGGAGGCAGGAGAGGTAGAGCGTCTGATGAACCCCTGTTTCAGGATCTCCGCAACATACCTCTCCATGGCCTCAGTCTCTGCCATGGAAAGGGGGTAAATGCGACTCTTCGGGGGGTGTTGTCCCTCCAGCAGGTCAATGGCGCAGTCCCAGGGCCTGTGAGGAGGGAGACACGTAGCCTTTAATGAAGAGAAGTAATCGGAGAGATTTGCGTACTCATGTGGAATGTTGGGCTGGAGGGCGGACTCCAGACTCTCCACTGACGTGGAACAACAAACCACCAGCAGGCAGGTCTTCCGGCATGAGGTGGACCAGGCTGTGATCCTCTTGGTGATCCAATTGATGGTGGGGTTGTGTAGTCTGAGCCAGGGCAATCCCAAGACGATCCAGTGAAGGGGTGACGTGACGATGTGGAATGACAGCTCCTCGTGGTGCTCCGGTAGTGTGGGAATGGGGATGGTGATGGGGAGAGTGACGTGCATAATGGTGCCTGATCCAAGGGGTTTATTGTCCAGTGAGGTGACGTGTAGCGGAGATGGCAGTGGCACGGTGGGTAACCCGCATTCAGAGACCAGCTCCCTATCTACAGTATAAGGTTCCCTGCTGATCCGGAATCTATCATTGCAGTAGAAATGGAAGAGAAGGAATAACCATTCACCGTTATGACGTAACACTCACGGAGTGGCGACGGGAGTCACACCGCCTAGATAGGGAGCCACCAGGAGATATGTGGTGGTGTAGGGGGTGCTGCCCACCTCCATGGGTGAGGACTCGGAAGCAGGGCGGCTTCCATAGCTCAGATGGGGTGAGCGTTGAGGCTCCGGGAGGTGTTGGGAACGCCGTCTCTCTCTCAACATGTTGTCAAGACGGATGGACATGGTGATGAGGGTATCAAGGTCCATCTCGTCGTCCCGACATGCGAGTTCCGTCTTAATGCCCTCCCGTAAGCCTCTCTTGAAAACCGTGCACAGAGCACACTCATTCCAGCCAGAAGACCACGCCACCATGCGAAAGCTCAGAGCGTACTCAGGCGCGGGCCCCTCTCTCTGTTGTAGATGGAGGAGACGCTCACCCCCGTCCTTTCCCTCCGTGGGATGATCAAACACCGCCGTGAACCGAGCGAGGAAGGTGGGGTAGGGAAGCGCCACTGCCTCCTCTCCTTCCCAGACTGCCGTGGCCCAATCCAGCGCCTTTCCTGTAAGTAGCGAAATCACCAGCGCTATCCTGGCTTGGTCAGATGGATATGCCCCAGGCTGACGCACCAGATAAAGTGAAACCTGTAGCAGGAAGCCGCTACATTTAGTAGTTTTACCATCATAGAGCTCCGGTAGGGCGAGGGTTCCCGCAGAAGTGGGTGATAGCACGGGAACAGGTGGATTGGATGCACTCGCCGCTCCCTGAGGTGGAACCGGAGCGCTGGGCAGATTATGCAGAGTTTGGAGCACTACCTGCATGGTGGCGTTTAACTGGGCAAGCTGCTGCTGGTGCTGGTCGAGGCACTGGGAAACTCCTGCTGCATCCATTTTCATGTGGTGTGTGATTCTGTGACGAGTACTGATATACGAAGAGGCAGGACGCAGACGCAGGAATTAACAAGGTCAAGGTTTACTTAATAATGAGGAAGAGAATAACAAAGAGAGAGTAAACGACACGACGCTTAACAATCACACACAACATCATCCAGAACAGTCCAGGGCTAAATAGGGGTGGTGATGAGATGATGAGGTGCAGGTGCGCTGGAGGTGATTAGGGTGCGTTGGGTTTCCATTCCGGTGTTGCCGAGGTGGTACGCTCAGACCGGTGGCTCAGTAGACCGGCGAATCAGAGCGCCGGAGGGGAGCAACGGGAGGAGACGTGACAATAATAATTTATTGGATTTATATAGTGCTTTTCTACCAACTGAGATACTCAAAGCACTTTCCATAGTAGGGTGAAACTCCATCATCAATGTGTAGCACCCACCTCAGTGATGCACGGCAACCATTTTTATGCCAGAACGCTCACCACACATCAGCTATCAGGTGGAGAGGTGAGGAGTGATATATGGCCATTAGGAATGAGGGGGATGATTAGGTGGCAATGATGGAATGTGGCCAGGTTGGGAATTTAGCCAGGACACCGTGGTGAACACCCCTAATCTTACAATAAGTGCCATGGGATTTTGAATGACCACAGAGAGTCAGGACACTCGTTTTAACGTCCCATCCAAAAGACGGCACCCTACGCAAGTGGAATGGCACTTTCATTACAGTCCATCACAGATGTGTTATCTGTTGATTTGTGTGCAAACAAGTGCCTTCTTGTGATTGTCCATATGCTTGAGTGAGTTAACATTCGTTTAACCCGTTTGTAATTCTAAGGCTCACCCAAAGTTCCAAAGCTGAGCGATTGGAACACTCTGACGCCCCCTTTCTGCCTGTCTGTCTGTCCGTCTGTCTGTCCGTCCTGCCTGTCTGGATGTCTGTCCACCTGCCTGCCTGTCTATCTGCCTGTCTGTCTGTCTGTCCCCCACAGGGCAGTGAGTTGTTTATGACAGGCGAGGAGCGTCTGGCGGTGGAGGCTCGCAGGGAGCTGGACAGACAAGAGCTGATGCAACAGAAGAGGGTTGCCATGGAGACCAACAAGATCATCAAGGAGCAGCAGGAGAAGGAGAGGCAGTGAGTGGATATCAATGGACTGATTGATTGACTTGATTAAAATGTGATATTTGGTTCTACTTTTAACAATAAATAAGCTTTTTTATTTAATTCCATTGTCCTCCTAGAGTTGCCGAATCTCCTCTCTACTTCAGTTTGCGCCTCAATTCATGCACCTTGGTTGGAAAACGAGGTAGCAGCGGTGATCCCTTCCCAAAAACACAATTTAATCCACACAAGTGGATATAGGGCATTTAAAATCATCAAGTGTAGCTCAAAGAGGTGATCAAACATATTTCCATTGTGGTGCTTAGAGCCAGGGCCAAACCCTCTAAAAAATATTCTATAGAATAGTTTTCCCTCCAAACAATGATGGGGAGATTGGACAGAAATACTCACAAAAAACACTTGATGACTATAGATTATTGTATTCAGAGAGCTGGAGCTTTGACATTTGGGAACTGATCAATGTACTTTTGCCAAAAGTTATTGTTGTCTGTGCACATACTTTATGAACAGATAACTATCTTGGCACACCTAGAGAGAGAGAACATATGTCATCTCTTTGGGCAGACAGTAGGTGATGACTCAAACACATGTTGCTTTCCACTTTTCAACCCACAAGAAGACAATCTTTGCTCAGTTTGCCAAATTCCGTCCAGGCTTCTGTTCAGAAAACAATCTGTGAAGACATCAGCAGAGCACAAAAGCCTCTATCGCTTGGCTCTGTACACCAGAAAAGGACTGCAATTCCACTAGCAATGATAGCAATCAGACTCACAGGAGAAGACAAGCAAAACAGAAGATACATATTTTTTTTTCTGATTGGCATCCAAGATATACAAAGACTCCAGTGATTACTTGTTGTCAACATAACTTTCATAGTGAATGCATTACACTGACACTGTCTCCAGAAGAATAGGCTGTACATCTCAGTGTGATAGCTAGCCTATAGATGTTTATGTTGTTAACATGTGTTTCTTTGTGTTGTGAACAGGCGAATGATGGAGATTTCTCAGAAGACTGCTGAGGAAGAGGAACGCTACCAGAAGGAGATGGAGAAGTGGGTTCACCCTGTTTGCATATTGATTGCTGTTTCTATAATAAATGTATTTGGTATATTTTGTATTTTGTACAATAATGCTACACTTAATAACGTATTCTACTCCTAGAGGAACATACAGGTCAGTCAGGGACTAGGAGAAACAGACGGATCAGTCAGGGACTGGGAGAAACATACGGATCAGTCAGGGACTGGGAGAAACAGACGGATCAGTCAGGGACTAGGAGAAACAGACGGATCAGTCAGGGAATGGGAGAAACAGACGGATCAGTCAGGGAATGGGAGAAACTGACGGATCAGTCAGGGACTGGGAGAAACAGACGGATCAGTCAGGGACTAGGAGAAACAGACGGATCAGTCAGGGAATGGGAGAAACAGACGGATCAGTCAGGGAATGGGAGAAACTGACGGATCAGTCAGGGACTGGGAGAAACAGACGGATCAGTCAGGGACTGGGAGAAACAGACGGATCAGTCAGGGAATGGGAGAAACAGACGGATCAGTCAGGGACTAGGAGAAACAGACGGATCAGTCAGGGACTAGGAGAAACAGACGGATCAGTCAGGGACTAGGATAAACAGACGGATCAGTCAGGGACTAGGAGAAACAGACGGATCAGTCAGGGACTAGGAGAAACAGACGGATCAGTCAGGGACTAGGAGAAACAGACGGATCAGTCAGGGACTAGGAGAAACAGACGGATCAGTCAGGGACTAGGAGAAACAGACGGATCAGTCAGGGAATGGGAGAAACAGACGGATCAGTCAGGGACTAGGAGAAACAGACGGATCAGTCAGGGACTAGGAGAAACAGACGGATCAGTCAGGGACTGGGAGAAACAGACGGATCAGTCAGGGAATGGGAGAAACTGACGGATCAGTCAGGGAATGGGAGAGTGACATAAAGGGAACCCAGGATCTATCTAAACTTCAAAGACCATCTAGTTGAAATAAAAGAGTTTCAGTTCTCTTGTGTGTTGACAACTATATCAGAGAATGTTTAGTAACTTTGGATGACGCAGTGACCTCCTGACCTGTGTGTGTGTGTTTAGGATCGAGGCTGCGGAGGTGAAGGACAACAGGGAGTGGGAGGAGGACTGTACCCCTGGAGAACAACCCAAAACCAAGAGTCCCTCCCCGGCCCCGCCCGAAATCAACACCCCACCCACCAAGTCCAAGAGCTCTGGTAAGGACAAGGGAACAGGCGATACCTATAGATGAAGGAAGAGCAGCAGGACCAGGAAGGGCCTAGTCTTACAGTTGTGTTGAATCTCTGCATGCTGTCTGTCTCCTGTCTTCTTCCTCTGTGTGCCGTGCTTTTCTGACTTTCTTCACTTCCAGACTATGAAGCCAGCTCGTTTCAGGCTGACGACAATGATGATGAGGAGGAGGAGGAAGAGGAGGAGGAAGAAGAAGAAGAAGAAGGGAGAGAAGTGAGTGACTGAGTCTCACAGTGTACCGACACATCGCAGAGTCAGAGACTCTCACAACATACCACTCACAACATGCTCAATTTCCTTTGACAACCAAAACCCATTGACATGTTCATATACTGTACATTAGTAGTGCTAGCCTGGATGCTAGGCTGTTTCTGCTTTAGCTAGCTTGTCTTGTGTTTCCTAAACTGCCTAGCATCCAGGAGGGTGCCATGTTTCTCAATACAACCCCTTGAGCTCTCTTTCTTTCTTAATTTCTGTTGTGTGCAGTGGATTCAGTTGACCAACTATAATAGATGTGTTTCCTCTATAGTTGCTCAAGTTATACGCTGAGTGAGTTCTCCGGCCTTGCAAGGTTTTGCGTCTGTCATCAAAGTGACTCTGGTTGATGTTGTTTTTCCTCTATGAAGGGAAGCTGCCCACACTCCGCAAGGTATTCTGTACGGTCGCAGTTTGGTGTACTGTGAGTGTGTTCTCTCAAAGCTAATGCATATACAGTGCCTTCAGGAAGTATTCATATCCCTTGACTTACTCCATATTTAGTTGTGTTACAACCTGAATTCAAAATGGATTACATTTATGTTTTTTTCACTCATCTACACACAATAACCCATAATGACAAAGTGAAACCATTTTTAGAAATCTTTGCAAATGTATTGAAAACTAAATACAGAAATATCTCATCTAAATAAGTATTCACACCCCTGAGTCAATACTTTCTAGAATCACCTTTGGCAGTGATTATAGCTGTTAGTCTTTCTGGGTAAGTCTCTAAGAGCTTTGCACACCTGGATTGTACAATATTTGCACATTATTATTTTAAAAGTTATTCAAGCTCTGTCAAGTTGGTTGTTGATCATTGCTAGACAGCAAGTCTTGTTATAGATTTTCAAGCCGATTTAAATAAAGTCAAAACTGTAACTAGGCCACTCAGGAACATTCAATGTCATCTTGGTAAGCAACTCCAGTGTATATTTGGCCTTGTGTTTTAGGTTATTGACCTGCTGAAAGGTGAATTCATCTCCCAGTGTCTGTTGGAAAGCAGACTGAACCAGGTTTTCCTCTAGGATTTTGCCTGTGCTTAGCTCTATTCCATTTATTTTTATCCCAAAAAAAAAACTCCCTAATCCTTGCCGATGACAAGCATATCCATAACATGATGTAGCTACCACCATGCTTGAAAATATGAAGAGTGGTGCTCAGTGATGTGTTGTGTTGGATTGTGTTGTATTTTCCCCCAGGACATAAAGTTCATTGCCACATTGTTCCAGTTCTACGTTAGTGCGTTGTTGCAAACAGGATGCTTGTTTTGGAATATTTTTTATTCTGTACATTCTTCCTTCGTTTTACGCTGTCATTTATGTTAGTATTGTGGAGTAACTACAATGTTGTTGATCCATCTTCAGTTTTTTCCTATCACAGCCATTAAACTCTGTAACTGTTTTAAAGTCACCATTGGCCTCATGGTGAAATCCCTGAGCGGTTTATTTTCTCTCTGGCAACTGAGTTAGGAAAGACGCCTGTATCTTTGTAGTGACTGTGTAATTAATAAGTGTAATTAATAACTTCACCATGCAGAAAAGGGATATTCAATGTCTGCTTAGAAAATATTTACCCATCTAGCGATAGGTGCCCTTCTTTGCGAGGCATTGGAAAACCTCCCTGGTCTTTGTTGTTGAATCTGTGTTTGAAATTCACTGTTCGACTGAGGGACCTTTACAGATAATTGTATGTGTGGGGTACAGAGATGAGGTAGTCATTCAAAAATCATGTTAAACACTATTATTGCACAAAGAGTGAGTCCATTTAACTTATTATGTGACTTGTTAAGCAAATCTTTACTCCTGAACTTATTTAGGCTTATCATAACAAAAGGGTTGGATATTTATTGAGCTTTTCATTTTTGATGAATTAGTAAAAATTTCTAAAACCATTATTCCACTTTGACATTATAGGGTATTGTGTGTAGGTCAGTGACACAAAATCAATTTTAAATTCAGGCTGTAACACAACAACATTTGGAAAAAGTCAAGGGATGTGAATAATTTCTGAAGGTTAACTTGGAGCAAAATAACATTACTTATTTACTGGTTCTGTCACCACAATGCTGCGGCAGTTATTAACCTATATTGTAATGGCCGTCAGTGTCTGTTGGAAGTTGGAAAACGTTATTGTACTGTATCGTTTTTTGCATGGTTTGTGGTTTGGAGTGGAATCATGGGTTCTGGTTTCTCCCTGGTTTCTATAATGACAAACTTAACTGGCGCCTCAGAAAGGAGAGAAGAAGAAGAAGGTGTCCAACATGGACACCCTGCAGGAACAGAGGAAGAACAAGAAAGAGATGGAGTTTGAGCTGAAGCTGGCTGCAGAGAAGGAGGAAATGTATGAACGAGAGAAACAGCTGAAGATCAGTAGACTGGTGCAGGAGGTAGGAGTAATGATCTGACTGGTGCAGGAGGTAGGACTAATGATCTGACTGGTGCAGGAGGTAGGAGTAATGATCTCACTGGTGCAGGAGGTAGGAGTAATGATCTGACTTGTGTAGAAGGTAGGAGTAATGATTTGACTGATGCATGAGTTAGGAGTAATGATCAGTAGACTGGTGAAGGATGCAGGAGTAATGATCTGACTGGTGCAGGAGGTAGGAGTAATGATCAGTAAACTAGTGCAGGAGGTAGGAATAATGATCAGTAGACTGGAGCAGGAGGTAGGAGTAATGATCAGTAGACTGGTGTAGGAGGTAGGAGTAATGATCTGACTGGTGCAGAAGGTAGGAGTAATGATCAGTAAACTGGTGCAGTAAGTAGGACTAATGATCAGTAGACTGGTGCAGGATGCAGGAGTAATGATCTGACTGGTGCAGGAGGTAGGAATAATGATCAGTAGACTGGTGCAGGAGGTAGGAGTAATGATCAGTAAACTGGTACAGGAGATATGACTAATGATCAGTAGACTGGTGCAGTAAGTAGGACTAATGATCAGTAGACTGGTGCAGGAGGTAGGAGTAATGATCAGTAAACTGGTGCAGGGGGTAGGAGTAATGATCAGTAGACTAGTACAGGAGGTAGGAGTAATGATCAGTAAACTGGTGCAGGAGGTACGAGTAATGATCAGTAAACTGGTGCAGGAGGTAGGAGTAATGATCAGTAAACTGGTGCAGGAGGTAGGACTAATGATCAGTAGACTGGTGCAGGAGGTAGGAGTAATGATCAGTAGACTGGTGAAGGATGCAGGAGTAATGATCTGACCGTTGCAGGAGGTAGGACTAATGATCAGTAAACTGGTGCAGGAGGTAGGAGTAATGATCAGTAAACTGGTGCAGGAGGTAGGACTAATGATCAGTAAACTGGTGCAGGAGGTAGGAGTAATGATCAGTAGACTGGTGAAGGATGCAGGAGTAATGATCTGACCATTGCAGGAGGTAGGACTAATGATCAGTAAACTGGTGCAGGAGGTAGGAGTAATGATCAGTAAACTGGTACAGGAGATATGACTAATGATCAGTAGACTGGTGCAGGAGGTAGGAGTAATGATCAGTAGACTGGTGCAGGAGGTAGGAGTAATGATCAGTAAACTGGTGCAGGAGGTATCTCGCCAATAGTATGTGCGTTCTTTTTTCATTTATACTTTGCTGTATGACTGAGCCATAACCCAGCCTTGAGTTATATGTTGTTCTATATGACTGAGCCATAAGCCAGCCTTGAGTTATATGTTGTTCTATATGAGTGACCAGTGACCCAGTCTTGAGTATTCCGTTGCCTTGCGTTGCGCTGTGCAGTGCCCCAGGTGTCAGAGACTGAGCGGGAGGATCTGGAGGAGTCGGAGAAGGTGCAGCGCTGGGTGGAACGTCTGTGTCAGACATGGCTGGAACAAATTTCCTGTGTGGAGAACGAGTCCCCAGAGGTACACCTAGAACCCCCTCTCCTAGAACTATGTAGAACTACCTCTCCTAGAGCTATGTAGAACCACCTTTCCTAGAACCCCCTTTCCTCCTTGTATCAGTGAGGACCACCTGTGTTCCTATCGCATATGATTTTTTTATTTGTAGGTAATTTATAGATTTGTGGTAGGATACAGTGAGTCATTTATCTTGTTATTCAAAGACAGTGATCATAGTGCTCTGTGACTGTCTGTGTGGAGTACTGTGATAGCTCTGTGGTTGTGAGTGTCTGAGTGACAGGGCTTGTCCTTCAGATGTCCCCTCCTCGGTCTCCTGCCTCTGGGCCCATGGTGAGGCGTTTCCATGGGGGTCTCCGGCTGGCAACCACTGACCTGGATGATTTCAACTTGGATGAGGTGGACCAGAGTCTGAGGGGGCACCTGAAGAGACTGGACCCCACCCAGCCTTCTTCCTCCCAGCCCCCACCACCCCTACCTCTCCCGCCACCTTCCCCCAGACTCAACCCCACCATCCCCAACTTCTCTCCCCCCTCACCACGACCATCGACCCGCAAGCCCCCTCCCTCGGCTTCTACCGCGGCCTCCAGAGGATGTCAGCCCCTTCCTCCTCCTCCGCCTCCACCTCCTCCTTCTAGGTACCCTCCTCCCTCCTCCTCCTACTCCTCCTCCTCCCACTACCCCCCTCCCTCCCAGGCCACCCTCCCCCCCCCGGCCCACTCCTCAACCTCCACCTCCTCCACCCCCTCCGCCCCCACCTCCCCAGCACCCTGAGGGTACCACCACCATCACCCCTCCAGTCCTCCAGAGACAAGGAGCGAGTGGGAAGGGGGTGGGTACCTGCCGAGGGGAGGTTACTCCTCGTCCAACGCCAGTGAAATGACCTACCCCTCGAACTCTAAGGTAGCCTCCCTGGGGTGTCTATGGTCTGGTCTGAAAACAACCCCTAGCCCCTAGCCCTTGCCTTGCCCCGAAACCTTTTAGCTGAGTTGATGGGTGCGGACAAGTGTGAGTAACAATATTGTTATGGTTCCCAGTAAACCATCCAATTGGTTTAGGGAAGATACTTTTACATTGCTGCTTACATCTTGTTCCTTCAGATCTCAGAACATCAAGGGGGCAGGGTAATTTGTTAGGACATTAACTCTGCATGATCTGTGCCGGGAAGATGTATGGGAGAGGAAAACATCACAATGACTGAATGGTGTGAAGAACGACATCAATTTCCTCTCCATTGAAATGAAATGCTGGTTTTTATTCAGTCTGTTTGTGGTGGTGCTGTGTGATTTGTAATGTTGTTATAGTATTTGACAGCAGTGGGTGTAGAATCGCATGGTGTGTTGTGGTGTGATATGCAGTAAGTGGTGGGTGTTTTACGTTAAGTTGTCTATGCAGGCGAGAGAGGCTGTGAGTCAAGAATGAATAGCTCATCTTTAAGTGCAATATTTCTCCTCTCTTGATGTATGTTCCACTTCAAACCACCCCTTTGAGTGTGTGTGTGTGTGTGTGTAACATTGATATTCCAGTAGCGTTTGGCAAAAGTAATTCAGGGATGAATACACAATACTCTTTCCCTGGTTCAGGTGATGAGAAACACTTCCCATGTCAATGGTGTATCCAATTCAAGCAATCCCCTGGTAAGTCTGATATTTGAGATTGTTCAGTAAGCCTGCCTAGAAGGAGTTACTTGTGTGATGTGAACAAATGTTGAGACAAGCCATGCCACGTTCTTCACAGTTCTAGAACATCCCCAGGCCTCTGATCTTACAGGGTTATACATAGAGATACACAGGGTTAAATCACAGTTGGTAAAGCTCTGATGTCAGTGGTTTCATCATGAGCTGTTTGTTCTGGGATTCAGCAGTAGAATCCTTATGAGTGCTTTTCAATAATGTCCATGGTGCTCTGCTTCTCACTGTAGACCACTGTAACCCCATTGTTTGCTGTCATATTTGCTGCTCATCGGATGTTCCCAATAGCAAATAGCTCCTAGCCCACCCAACCAGAGGCGTCAGATGGCCCCTGCCATGTCTAAACCAGTCATGCTACCCCAGAACCAGTCCCATCGACCTACCCTCCGCTCTGAGGGCGTGGTAAGAAACACAGACTCCTAACCCCCCTCTTTCTCTCTCCCTCAACCCCTTTGTGCACGCTTGCTGTGTTCTCCTGTCACTGTCCCTAGCCGGGGTGCTAGTTGGTTGTCACTGTCCCTAACCAGGGTGCTAGATGGTTGTCACTGCCCCTAACCAAGGTGCTAGTTTGTTGTCATTGTCCTAGCCAGGGTGCTCGTTCAAGCTGTTTCCCTGGTTTCTGTGCTGCACCAGACAAGGGTGGTTAGCGTACAGATGCTAACTTCATTATCAGGATGTTATCAGGTTGACCCAGAGGCTAGGCAGGCAGAGGCTATCATAGCTGTTGGATGAAAACCTCTTAAAGGTCCAATGCAGTAGTTTTTATCTCAATATCAAATCATTTCTGGGTAACAATTAAGAACCTTACTGTGATTGTTTTCAATTCAAATGGTCAAAAATAAACACATCATCATAGCAAAGAGCAATTTCTCAAGCAAGAATCTGGCTAGGACGGTCTGGGAGTGGTCTGAGTGGGGAGGGGAACACTGAAAACTAGCTGTTATTGGCAGAGAGGTTTGGAACTCCCTTTCTTGTTGGTCTATTAACTAATTTACCGCCTGGTGATGTCACCAGGTAGACCAAAACTAGGGCTGTGACAATACCAGGATTGCAATATTGTTTCCACAGCAAAAGTGAAAACACGAAGAAGACCAAATTGTTCGGTCCTTTAAAAACCTGCTGTATGTAAAATATTGTGTGCTAAGGTTTAAAAAAAAAATGTTGGACTCTGGATGACAACATAATTATGTTTGTTTCCAACATTAGGGGTGTTAAATCCGCTTCGTGTTTTGTTTCCTTGCCGTGATACTCGTTTACATTATTATTCCAACCTCATAGTGTGGAAATATATATAAAACACAGGAAAATCATGTTTTTGATTGCACTGTATTCAAAATAGATTCTGAAGTTTCATAATTGTATGTTCGTTAATGGGAAAATATGGCAGTTTTTTCCATTTCCTGAAAGGTTTCTGTTTTGGAGATAAAGAGGTTTTCATCCAACAGCGAGGCTATGCTAATGTCCCTTCCTCTCTCCCTGTCACTCTGTCTCTATGGAGATAGCACTCACTCTGCTCCCACTGGTCATTTACCATATGTCAGCACCACAGGAGGTTGGTGGCACCTTAATTGGGGAGGACGGGCTCGTGGTAATGGCTGGAATGTCATCAAATACATCAAACACGTGGTTTCCATGTGTTTGATGCCATTCCATTTACTCTGTTCCAGCCATTGCTATGAGCCGTCCTCCCCTCAGCAGCCTCCACTGGTCACCACCATCCAGAAAAACCAAGAGAGGATCAGCTCTTTATATATCATCCATGTTGTCAAAGGTGAATCCACAGAGAGTATTATCGTCTTTGCAGTTTATCTACAGAACTTGTCAGTAACAGAGTACTTAACCGTAAGATGCAGAGAGAAGTAGATAGAGAGAGGGAGAGAGAGGGAGAGAGAAAGAAGAAGCTTAGTGTTGTAGTGTCAATCTCTTATGAATGCTGTCTGGTTCCTGTGTTACAGCCCCCCGAGATGCTGAAACGGATGGTGACGTATAACACCTCCTTTAGGTCCAACAACAAGAGACAAGTAATCCATACCCATCACCACCTTCCCTTCTGACTCTCCTCTCCTCTGACTCTCCTCTCCTCTGACTCTCCTCTTCTCTGACTCCTCCTCTCCTCTCCTCTCCTCTCCTCTCCTCTCCTCTCCTCTCCTCTCCTCTCCTCTCCTCTCCTCTGACTCTCCTCTGACTCTCCTCTGACTCTCCTCTCCTCTCCTCTCCTCTCCTCTCCTCTCCTCTGACTCTCCTCTGACTCTCCTCTCCTCTGACTCTCCTCTCCTCTTCTCTCCACTTCTCTTCTCTGCTCTCCTCTGCTCTGAGTGGTTATTAGTAGTTTAGTGGCTGTTTCCCCTTCCTCTTTCCTATCTAAATCAATCCCTCTTTCTTCCCTTGAGTGATGCATGGAGTGACTGCCTCCTTTACGTCTCTGGTTCCCAATCTGTCCTCTCTGTTGGATGCACTAGTTCCTTGTAGTCGATAGCTCAACTAATGACTGTGTACATGAATTGGGCGTTATTTTGTCTCTATGTAGATATGCAGATGGTGTGGATGCTGAATGGTGTACATTATGTGGGTGTACGACTTCTTTAAGTGTCCAGGTTGACCTCATGTGCGCTGACAGTGCATTGTCCCGCTGTCAAGGCCTTTTTAGTGTTTGATACAAACTGAGACTGAGACCACAAACCACTTCCTGTGCTCTAGGAAGAAAGACCTCCCTGTTTTTATTCTAACCTACATGATTATTGTTATTACATTTTTTGATTTGACAGTCCTTGTTCTAAACTTCATTCCAGATCTGTCATAACAAACTCTGTGGAAATCTCAATTGTCACTCTGCTGTTCCCTATATTCTGCACTGTATCTGGTGAAAAGTGATGCACTATAGACAATTTGAAATGCAGCCTCGTACCTCAGAGGGCCTTTTGTTCTGGTGATGCTTTTCAAAAATATGTTGATGTGCCCATGAGCAAGGCACTTAACCCTAATTGTTCCAGGGTCACCGTCAATAATGGCTGTTCCCTGGCTCTGACCCCATTCTCTGAGGGTTCTGTGGGATATGTAAGAAAACTATTTACCAATTCGCACTTGTACATTCAGAAAACAATGCTTTTATAGAGACGCTTTTTATTCCTCCTTTGTTACAGATGACGGTGTGTATGCTTTTGTGTGTGTGTGTGCATGCGTGCGTATCAATGAGGCCTGTCCTAGAGGAGAAAGATGAGCCTTTAGATGTCACATTGTGAATGTCACATTAGCAGACAGAGACACGTGAAAGGCAGATTGAATAAGCCTGTTCTGTTTTCTTTCTCTCTTCTTTTACTCCTTTTGAGATATTTTGAAGTGAAAATAAAAAATGCGGTCGCTATCTCGCTTTTTCAAATGACAGTTCTTGAACAGTGGAGAAAACTGAAAAACTGAATTTCAGCAACTGTTGGTAGGACAATGGAAGTTTGCTTCAAAAATCTATGTTTTATAGTTACATCCAATGCATTGAAACACTGAAATGTGTTGGTTTTAGCAATAAAATATTGATTTTTGAAGTTAGCCTTGTTCGTTTAATTTGACCGATATTCATACTGACGTTCTTATCTCTACAGTTGCCTAGACCTTGTCATCACTTTATTTTACAAAGATGGAAAGATATGGAAAATGGATCCACAGCCTTGGTTTTTCTCATATTATTAAATCAATCCATTTAAAGTACCATTTAAAGACATAGAAGTGGTTGTCAAAAGAAATCTAGCCCTTTAACACTCAGCACACTCATTCTCTGCTAGGGCCTGATTACATGCCAAAGTCATTTAGAAACGTAATGATAAATGATAAATGATACGCTACATTGAACTGGTTTGGGTTGAACCTATGAAGAAGTTTTACAATGTTGTAGCCTAACAAAATAAAGAATTGCCATTTCAGTGATATAGGGTTATATTATAGGCCTATTGCTCAACCATGTTTCCTAGTGGTGCTGAACCTCAATGCAGGAATGACATGTTGAACTGTCTCATCATATGTTGTTTGTCTTTCAGAGCTTTCAGAAATATGTGGAAGACTTTGATCCCCACTCCATGGTACTGTATGCCTGAGCTTAGCCTGTCTATATCTGCCAGACTTTTAAACGTATAGGATCATGTCATGTACAGTGCATTCGGAAAATATTCAGACCCCTTGACTTTTTCCACATTTTGTTACGTTACAGCCTTATTCTAAAATTGATTAAATTGTTTCCCCCCCCCTCATCAATCTACACATTAAATCCCATAATGACAAAGCAAAAACTGGTTTTTATAAATTTTTGCAAATGTAAAAAAAAAAGAAAACGGAAATATCACATTTACATAAGTATTCAGACCCTTTACTCAGTACTTTGTTGAAGCACCTTTGGCAGCGATTACAGCCTCGAGTCTTCTTGGGTATGACGCTACAAGCTTGGCACACCTGTATTTGGGGAGTTTCTCCCATTCCTCTCTGCAGATCCTCTCAAGCTCTGTCAGGTTGGATGGGGAGTGTTGCTGCACAGCTATTTTCAGTTCTCTTCAGAGATGTTCGATCAGGTTCAAGTCCGGGCTCTGGCTGGGCCACTCAAGGACATTCAGAGACATGTCCCGAAGCCACTCCTGCGTTGTCTTGGCTGTGTGCTTAGGATCGTTGTCCTGTTGGAAGGTGAACCTTCGCCCCAGTCTGAGGTCCTGAGAGCTCTGGAGCAGGTTTTCATCAAGGATCTCTCTGTACTTTGCTCCGTTCATCTTTGCCTTGATCCTGACTAGTCTCCCAGTCCCTACCGCCGAAAAAAACATCCCCACAGCATGATGCTGCCACCACCATGTTTCACCGTAGGGATGGTGCCAGGTTTCCTCCAGACGTGACACTTGGCATTCAGGCCAAAGAGTTCAATCTTGGTTTCATCAGACCAGAGAATCTTGTTTCTCATGGTCTGAGAGTCCTTTAGGTGCCTTTTGGCAAACTCCAAGCGGGCTGTCATGTGCCTTTTACTGAGGAGTGCCTTCCGTCTTGCCACTCTACCATAAAGGCCTGATTGGTGGAGTGCTGCAGAGATGGTTGTCCTTCTGGAAGGTTCTCCAATCTCCACAGAGGAACTCTGGAGCTCTGAGTGACCATGGGATTCTTGGTCACCTCCCTGACCAAAGCCCTTCTCCCCCGATTGCTCAGTTTGGCCGGGCGGCCAGCTCTAGGAAGAGACTTGGTGGTTCCAAACTTCTTCCATTTACGAATGATGTCCACTGTGTTCTTGGTGACCGTCAATGCTGTAGAAATGTTTTGGTACCGTTTCCCAGATCTGTGCCTCGACACAATCCTGTCTTAGTGCTCTACGGACAATTCCTTTGACCTCATGGCTTGGTTTTTGCTCTGGCATGCACTGTCAACTGTTTGACCTTAGATAAACAGGTCCCACAGTTGACAGATCATGTCCAATCAATTGAATTTACCACAGGTGGACTCCAATCAAGTTGTAGAAACATCTCAAGGATGATCAATGGAAACAGGATGCACCTGAGCTCAATTTCGAGTCTCATAGCAAAGGGTCTGAATACTTATGTAAATACGGTATTTCTGGGGTTTTTGCAAATAATTCTAAAAACCTGTTTTCACTTTGTCATTATGGGGTATTGTGAGTAGATCGCTGAGGATTTTTATTTATTTAATCCATTTTAGAATAAGGCTGTAACGTAACAAAATGTGGAAAAAGTCAAGGGGTCTGTATACAGGTGTAGAACCCACAATACGCAAATATATCTCTTTGAAGAAGTAGATCATTCATATACCACTGGGCACAGACGTCAATCCATTGTCTATTCCACGTTGGTTCAACGTAATTTCATTGAAATGATTTGGAAACAACATTGATTCAACCAGTGTGTGCCCAGTGGGATGCCAATAAGATCTTTACGAAGAGACTGAACAGAAGATGTGCCTTTGAAGATCTGTGAATCGTGACTTTGACTATAAAGCCGTGTGTAAATGTCAGTCTCCCTTCAATGTGAGCCATGCCTTCTAGGTAACCATAGATCCTCATTGAGTCGCTGTGACAGCCATTCTATTCGTGTTATAGCCATCCTGGAAACCTCTTTTGTTCTCGTCTTTCTTTGAAAAAGTAAATGCACCTCAGGAAAGCGGTTTTCTATAGCTAAAGCCATATATAATGGAGATATAATGTATATATTGTACTATCCATACACTCTTAGAAAAAAAAGGTGCTTTCTAGAACCTAAAAGGGTTCTTCGGCTGTCCCCATAGGATAACTCTTTGAATAACCCTTTTTGGTTCCAGGTAGAACCCTTTTGTTTCCAGGTAGAACCCTTTTGTTTCGAGGTAGAACCCTTTTGGGTTCAATCTACATGGAACCCAAAAGGGTTCTACCAGGAACCAAAAATGGTTCTACCTGGAACAAAAATGGTTCTCCTATGGGGACTGCCGAATAACCCTTTTGGAACCCCTGTCTATACATGTCTATTCACTGTGATCCAGTATTGTGATGTAACCATCCCTCTCTGCTGGCTGTGTTAACAGTTCTCCTCGGAGCAGATAGCTGGACGAGACGTGAGACTGCTGAGAATCAAAAAGGTAATCAGAACCCCCCTCAGGATTAACTGTCCAGTTATGACTACAGTATACTTCTCAGGTTGTTATAATAATAATATGCCATTTAGCAGATGCTTTTATCCAAAGCGACTTACAGTCATGCGTGCATACATTTTTGTGTATGGGTGGTCCCGGGGATCGAACCCACTACCTTGGCGTTACAAGCGCCGTGCTCTACCACCTGAGCTACAGAGGACCATGCTTTTTGTGAAGGAAAGAATGATTAAAACACATTTTCCTTCGGGGCACATAGAGTTAATCCTGCCCTGCAGAATCATTCCTTTATTACCTCAGACAGACATACAGTAGGATGACAGACATACAGTAGTATGACAGACATACAGTAGGATGACAGACATACAGTAGGATGATGATGATACATCTATGGCTTTAAATTGTATGTAATGAATGGATTACATGTACTTCCATGTACAGTGAGGGAAAAAAGTATTTGATCCCCTGCTGATTTTATTCGTTTTCCCACTGACAAAGACATGATCAGTCTAGAATTTTAATGGTAGGTTTATTTGAACAGTGAGATAAAGAATAACAACAAAAAAATCCAGAAAAACGCATGTCGGAAATATTATAAATTGATTTGCATTTTAATGAGGGAAATAAGTACTTAGTACTTGGTGGCAAAACCCTTGTTGGCAATCACAGAGGTCAGACGTTTCTTGTAGTTGGACACCAGGTTTGCACACATCTCAGGAGGGATTTTGTCCCACTCCTCTTTGCAGATGATCTCCAAGTCATTAAGGATTCGAGCCTGACGTTTGGCAACTCAAACCTTCAGCTCCCTCCACATATTTTCTATGGGATTAAGGTCTGGAGACTGGCTAGGCCACTTGTTTTCTTGGTGACTATGGTCCCAGCTGCCTTGAGATCATTGACAAGATCCTCCTGTGTAGTTCTGGGCTGATTCCTCACCGTTCTCATGATCATTGCAACTCCACGAGATGAGATCTTGCATGGAGCCCCAGACCGAGGGAGATTGACAGTTATTTTGTGTTTCTTCCATTTGCGAATAATCACACCAAATGTTGTCACCTTCTCACCAAGCTGCTTGGCGATGGTCTTGTAGCCCATTCCGGCCTTGTGTAGGTCTACAATCTTGTTCCTGACATCCTTGGAGAGCTCTTTGGTCTTGGCCATGGTGGAGAGTTTGGAATCTGATTGATTGATTGCTTCTGTGGACAGGTGTCTTTTATACAGGTTACAAACTGAGATTAGGAGCACTCCCTTTAAGAGTGTGCTCCTAATCTCAGTTCGTTACCTGTATAAAAGACAGCTGGGAGCCAGAAATCTTTCTGATTGAGAGGGGGTCAAATACTTATTTCCCTCATTAAAATGCAAATGAATTTTTAACATTTTTGACATGCGTTTTTCTGGATTTTTTTGTTGTTATTCTGTCTCTCACTGTTCAAATAAACCTACCATTAAAATTATAGACTGATCATTTCTTTGTCAGTGGGCAAACGTACAAAATCAGCAGGGGATCAAATACTTTTTTCCCTCACTGTATCTCTCTTACCTTAGGTTGGACCACTTGATCTGGCCGTGGAGGGGGGAGTAGACTCCCCTCTGGGAAAGCTAGTGGTATCTGCCATTTATGATGGAAGCTCGGTAGACAAACATGGTGAGTCCATAAATGTCATAACGAAGTCCATAAGAAAGCACCCCCATTGGTATATGTTACAGTATTCCATTGAAAATGCAATACAGAAATACTGCTTTTAGCTTTTTGTTGTTGTTGTTGGGCTACATAGACAATTGATTTTGTATTTCAACACTTGATTGATTTTGGCTTCATGTAAAGAACCTGACAAACATGAATCTCTTTCCTTATGCTCTGTTGTCAACAATAAACATGGAATGTTGTTTTGTGTATGATTTCAGAATATCAATGAGAAAAGGTTTATTGTACCCAATCTCTCAGTCTGATATTTATTAGGCTGGCTCATTTCATATCCCCTTGGAGCCATTATAGTATAAACTAATCCCAGGCTATTGAGTGGGATCTGGTTACAAAGCATAAATTGAATCTACATAGGCAGCACTATTGTGGTATGTAAAAACAATTGCAGACAGCAATTAATTAGTAACTGACTCTGCATGTGTGTGTGTGTGTGTGTGTGTTGTGTGTGTGTGTGTGTGTGTGCCTCCCCAGGTGGGATAGTACCAGGAGATGAGGTGATGGCTGTGAATGGGGAGATCCTGACTGACTCCTCACTGACAGAAGGAGAGAACTCTCTGAACGAGGCCTGGAACAGTGGAGGGGTACGATTCTACTGTCTTTTTTTTACAGCAACTCTGACAACCATATCGAAGATCAGAAATACTGGCGGGTATTTCTCGCAGCAGAATCGATGAGTTAGGCAGTTTACGTTCATGACTATTCTCAATAAACAGCCATTTATTATATTTATCCCGATACTACCCTGATCGTTTGTGCTGAAGGTAATTTGTTGCCGTACAAGAGTTTTATTGGTGTGGTTATAAAGGCCAGCCCTGATCAAAACGTTCACAATCAGACCAGTTGGTTTTATAGTGAGGAGAGGAGAGGAGAGGAGAGGAGAGGAGAGGAGAGGAGAGGAGAGGAGAGGAGAGGAGAGGAGAGGAGAGGAGAGGAGAGGAGAGGAGAGGAGAGGAGAGGAGAGGAGAGGAGAGGAGAGCGGTGGGGGGAGGGGAGAGGATATTTTGTAACCATAGAAATCCTGTATGGAAGAGGGATAGAAATGTCATCACATTTTTAGGAAGATGTTATAGATTTGTTTTATTTCTTTATATGTCTGTGTGTCTTTAGGATTGGATTGAGCTGGTGATAGCAGTGTCACCTCCAAAAGAATACGAAGATGAGGAGTAAGTATATTCTCTCCATCAACTCAACATATAGTATATTCTCTCCATCAACTCAACATATAGTACATTCTCTCCATCAACTCAACATATAGTATATTCTCTCCATCAACTCAACATATAGTATATTCTCTCCATCAACTCAACATATAGTATATTCTCTCCATCAACTCAACATATAGTATATTCTCTCCATCAACTCAACATATAGTATATTCTCTCCATCAACTCAACATACAGTGGGGAAAAAAAGTATTTAGTCAGCCACCAATTGTGCATGTTCTCCCACTTAAAAAGATAAGAGAGGCCTGTAATTTTCATCATAGGTACACGTCAACTATGACAGACAAAATGAGAAAAAAAAATCCAGAATATCACATTGTAGGATTTTTTATGAATTTATTTGCAAATTATGGTGGAAAATAAGTATTTGGTCACCTACAAACAAGCAAGATTTCTGGCTCTCACAGACCTGTAACTTCTTCTTTAAGAGGCTCCTCTGTCCTCCACTCGTTACCTGTATTAATGGCACCTGTTTGAACTTGTTATCAGTATAAAAGACACCTGTCCACAACCTCAAACAGTCACACTCCAAACACCACTATGGCCAAGACCAAAGAGCTGTCAAAGGACACCAGAAACAAAATTGTAGACCTGCACCAGGCTGGGAAGACTGAATCTGCAATAGGTAAGCAGCTTGGTTTGAAGAAATCAACTGTGGGAGCAATTATTAGGAAATGGAAGACATACAAGACCACTGATAATCTCCCTCGATCTGGGGCTCCACGCAAGATCTCACCCCATGGGGTCAAAATGATCACAAGAACGGTGAGCAAAAATTCCAGAACCACACGGGGGGACCTAGTGAATGACCTGCAGAGAGCTGGGACCAAAGTAACAAAGCCTACCATCAGTAACACACTACGCCGCCAGGGACTCAAATCCTGCAGTGCCAGACGTGTCCCCCTGCTTAAGCCAGTACATGTCCAGGCCCGTTTGAAGTTTGCTAGAGTGCATTTGGATGATCCAGAAGAGGATTGGGAGAATGTCATATGGTCAGATGAAACCAAAATTGAACTTTTTGGTAAAAACTCAACTCGCCGTGTTTGGAGGACAAAGAATGCTGAGTTGCATCCAAAGAACACCATATCTACTGTGAAGCATGGGGGTGGAAACATCATGCTTTGGGGCTGTTTTTCTGCAAAGGGACCAGGACGACTGATCCGTGTAAAGGAAAGAATGAATGGGGCCATGTATCGTGAGATTTTGAGTGAAAACCTCCTTTCATCAGCAAGGGCATTGAAGATGAAACATGGCTGGGTCTTTCAGCATGACAATGATCCCAAACACACAGCCCGGACAACGAAGGAGTGGCTTCGTAAGAAGCATTTCAAGGTCCTGGAGTGGCCTAGCCAGTCTCCAGATCTCAACCCCATAGAAAATCTTTGGAGGGAGTTGAAAGTCTGTGTTGCCCAGCGACAGCCCCAAAACATCACTGCTCTAGAGGAGATCTGCATGGAGGAATGGGCAAAAATACCAGCAACAGTGTGTGAAAACCTTGTGAAGACTTACAGAAAACGTTTGACCTGTGTCATTGCCAACAAAGGGTACATAACAAAGTATTGAGAAACTTTTGTTATTGACCAAATACTTATTTTCCACCATAATTTGCAAATAAATTCATTAAAAATCCTACAATGTGATTTTCTGGATTTTTTAAAATCATTTTGTCTGTCATAGTTGACGTGTACCTATGATGAAAATTACAGGCCTCTCTCATCTTTTTAAGTGGGAGAACTTGCACAATTGGTAGCTGACTAAATACTTTTTTCCCCCACTGTATAGTATATTCTCTCCATCAACTCAACATATAGTAAACTCTCCATCAACTCAACATATAGTATATTCTCTCCATCAACTCAACATATAGTATATTCTCTCCATCAACTCAACATATAGTATATTCTCTCCATCAACTCAACATATAGTATATTCTCTCCATCAACTCAACATATAGTAAACTCTCCATCAACTCAACATATAGTATATTCCCTCCATCAACTCAACATATAGTACATTCTCTCCATCAACTCAACATATACAGTGGGGGAAAAATGTATTTAGTCAGCCACCAATTGTGCAAGTTCTCCCACTTAAAAAGATGAGAGAGGCCTGTAATTTTCATCATAGGTACACGTCAACTATGACAGACAAATTGAGGAAAAAAATCCAGAAAATCACATTGTAGGATTTTTAATGATTTTATTTGCAACTTATGGTGGAAAATAAGTATTTGGTCACCTACAAACAAGCAAGATTTCTGGCTCTCACAGACCTGTAACTTCTTCTTTAAGAGGCTCCTCTGTCCTCCACTCGTTACCTGTATTAATGGCACCTGTTTGAACTTGTTATCAGTATAAAAGACACCTGTCCACAACCTCAAACAGTCACACTCCAAACTCCACTATGGCCAAGACCAAAGAGCTGTCAAAGGACACCAGAAACAAAATTGTAGACCTGCACCAGGCTGGGAAGACTGAATCTGCAATAGGTAAGCAGCTTGGTTTGAAGAAATCAACTGTGGGAGCAATTATTAGGAAATGGAAGACATACAAGACCACTGATAATCTCCCTCGATCTGGGGCTCCACGCAAGATCTCACCCCGTGGGGTCAAAATGATCACAAGAACGGTGAGCAAAAACACTACGCCGCCAGGGACTCAAATCCTGCAGTGCCAGACGTGTCCCCCTGCTTAAGCCAGTACATGTCCAGGCCCGTCTGAAGTTTGCTAGAGTGCATTTGGATGATCCAGAAGAGGATTGGGAGAATGTCATATGGTCAGATGAAACCAAAATAGAACTTGTTGGTAAAAACTCAACTCGTCGTGTTTGGAGGACAAAGAATGCTGAGTTGCATCCAAAGAACACCATACCTACTGTGAAGCATGGGGGTGGAAACATCATGCTTTGGGGCTGTTTTTCTGCAAAGGGACCAGGACGACTGATCCGTGTAAAGGAAAGAATGAATGGGGCCATGTATCGTGAGATTTTGAGTGAAAACCTCCTTCCATCAGCAAGGGCATTGAAGATGAAACGTGGCTGGGTCTTTCAGCATGACAATGATCCCAAACACACCGCCCGGGCAACGAAGGAGTGGCTTCGTAAGAAGCATTTCAAGGTCCTGGAGTGGCCTAGCCAGTCTCCAGATCTCAACCCCATAGAAAATCTTTGGAGGGAGTTGAAAGTCTGTGTTGCCCAGCGACAGCCCCAAAACATCACTGCTCTAGAGGAGATCTGCATGGAGGAATGGGCTAAAATACCAGCAACAGTGTGTGAAAACCTTGTGAAGACTTACAGAAAACGTTTGACCTGTGTCATTGCCAACAAAGGGTATATAACAAAGTATTGAGAAACTTTTGTTATTGACCAAATACTTATTTTCCACCATAATTTGCAAATAAATTCATTAAAGATCCTACAATGTGATTTTCTGGATTTTTTTTTCTCATTTTGTCTGTCATAGTTGACGTGTACCTATGATGAAAATTACAGGCCTCTCTCATCTTTTTAAGTGGGAGAACATGCACAATTGGTGGCTGACTAAATACTTTTTCCCCCCATTATAGTATATTCTCTCCATCAACTCAACATATAGTATATTCTCTCCATCAACTCAACATATAGTATATTCTCTCCATCAACTCAACATATAGTACATTCTCTCCATCAACTCAACATATAGTATATTCTCTCCATCAACTCAACATATAGTATATTCTCTCCATCAACTCAACATATAGTACATTCTCTCCATCAACTCAACATATAGTATATTCTCTCCATCAACTCAACATATAGTACATTCTGTCCATCAACTCAACATATAGTATATTCTCTCCATCAACTCAACATATAGTATATTCCCTCCATCAACTCAACATATAGTATATTCTCTCCATCAACTCAACATATAGTATATTCTCTCCATCAACTCAACATATAGTAAACTCTCCATCAACTCAACATATAGGAAACTCTCCATCAACTCAACATATAATACATTCTCTCCATCAACTCAACATATAGTATAATCTCTCCATCAACTCAACATATAGTATAATCTCTCCATCAACTCAACATATAGGAAACTCTCCATCAACTCAACATATAATACATTCTCTCCATCAACTCAACATATAGTATAATCTCTCCATCAACTCAACATATAGTATAATCTCTACAGTATGTGAATGCATAGCCTACAAATGCTCACAATTATTAAATTGAAAGTAGAATTGTCTTAATGTGTCGACTGTGATGTGACTGTAGCTAGATGGCCACTCCCTTAGTGAACCTGGTCTGTGTTGTGTGTGTCTGTCAGACTGTGTATCTGTCCATGTTCATGTCTCTATGTTGTGTGTGTCTGTCCAACTGTATCTGTCCGACTGTGTCTGCATCTCTATGTGTGTGTGTCCAGCCCTAAGTCGGCATCAGTCAGTCCCACTGCGAACCGAAAGGTGTTTGAAGGCAGTGCATCAGTGTACAGACACGGCTACCGGTTCCAGTTATAACCCTGAACTCCCACCCTGCACACCCCCACCTGAGAGTAAACCCTTACCCCCATGCACCCCTGTGCCCCTGCCAGAGGGGGATGTTTGCCGTGACTCTGTTTAGCCCCAGGGGAGGTGGGCTATATGTTCTTGTGCACTATGCATCTATTTCATGTGACAGTGTTTCTGTCAATCAGAAACGAGGACACACCAGCTTCAAGACAAGTTTTATGCCTCTCATTTTAGACACTTAATGTCACAATGAATGACACAGTGCCTGTCTTCTAGAGCCATAGACATACTGCACATATGTGTATATCTAATGCTCTGGCCTGTCCTAAGAGGTCACGGCCATACGTAGCATGACATAGCCTTCTGCCAGCCTTCAGCAGTTGTTCTGATTGACGTTAGTCAATAGGGACTGTTACATGTTTTGACCTATACTGGGAGATTACTATAGTGGTGGTCCCCAAACTGTCCCCAACTGTTTTGGTGCTGTGACCCACCAAACGCTTTTTTGGAATGTTCCCATGTACCCACCACATTATGACCTATCTAGTTGAAACAAATGTTTCTGGTCACAATTCATGGCTCAAAAAGAATTTATGGAACCCACAAATGGGTTCAATCAGTCTATTTATGTGGAACACAGACCTATAGGGTTTCTCCACACATCTGTATGCGGTGTTATTTCTAACTTGCTTCTACTTGTGACTAAAGACATGTTCTACGGCTCCTCAACGGATGACATCCAAGTAATTCACTGCTTTCTGTCTTTCTGTAGGACATTCTTCTGAGAGTCACTTCACCGCCAGCCTGCCAAACAAGCCACACCCACCAACCAGCCAAACAAGCCACACCCACCAACCAACCACCCTTCTCATTCTCTCTGATCTATTTCTATCATCACAATCAAATCCCTGCATCAAACTGTTTCAAATGCAATGCTGATCGTTACTGAAAGCAAGTCTGTTGAACCAGAACCACGCTGTCAAATGCTACCTGTAAACTGTACGTGAACTTCATCCTCTGTTGAGTTTCATTTAGATCCCAGTACAGATACTTCCTGGAGAATCTGGAGGGTTATGATATATATAATAATATTGATATGGGGCTATATTTAAACAATGCTATGTAACTGAATGTCTAGAAATGTCTAAATTTGGCCCAACTCTCTAAATACATGTCTCTGGTAACCCCACTTCTTCTCATATTAGAACACGACAGCAAAGGAAGTGTGTCTTATTGAGTTTCGAGTCAATCTAGTGGTGAAAACCTGAACTCTGAAGAGCCCGAGTGTCAACTGGTCTATATTGTTCATTCCCAAGTGGAGCTGGTAGTGCTGAAAGTCTAATTAAATGCTAAGTGCATCTCAGTGAGCTTCTAGTATGCTATAGAGCAAAGCATGAGCTGGTGCACATGCAAACATGTTAGTAGAGGTTCTGACTAACGGTGAGTAAACTGGAGGCTATAAAAATTTAAAACAGAGTCACACACTACATATAAGCTCCCAGTAGTTTATTGGGTAAACCACCAACGGTTCGGCATCACAGTGCCCGTGGTTTACCCAATAAATTACTTAACTTATACTGTATATATAGAGAGTTATTTTATTTTTATAGCCTTCTAGTATGCCATAACATGCCCTTGGCTCTCGGTGAAATGGCACTCCTAAGTCCCCAATTAAAGGTGTTTGATATTATCATTCAGTTACAATGGGTAATCAGAAGCAGACGCAGAGTCCCAGCAGGCAGGCAGGCACACTGTGATGTAATCAATGTCCTTCCTCTGAAATCACTCTCTCAGAATTAGTAAAGGTATTTGTTCACTTTGACTGACTGATGAGATTGTCTTGACTTAAAAGATTGTCAGTTTATAATACTGGAATTCTAATGCATTAGTTAGTTAAATCTCTCTCTCTCTCTCTTCTCTCTCTCTCTCTCTCTCTCTCTCTCTCTCTCTCTCTCTCTCTCTCTCTCTCTCTCTCATTGCATTGATTAAAATATTGTTGTGGATATTAGTCCTAAATCTCATACTCATTATGCACTCCTGTGAAATTATTAACGTCCACAGGGGGCAGTCATGTTCCTCTCTTCTGGTCTAAAGTGGAGTTCCTGATTTTACAGTAATTGGCGAGGTCTCCCTTAATGGATTGGTCATTCATTAGAGGCACTTATCGTGTCCTACTTACACTACGGGAACACATAAAATATTAATCATAATTATTGTAGCCTGTGTGAAATCGGTTGTACAATTATCAATTCCATGTGTCTACAAATTAAGTAGTTCAAGTAGGATTGCATGCCTAGAGCTCTAATACACCAGGCAATGATGTAATAGCAATGCTCACTGCTCAGGGAATGATGTTCTGCTCCTTTTCAAATGTGGTGGCATAAGTGACTATCTACAGACCTTTGTGTGTGTATGGATTGGATCGACCGGTTTTTGTACGGTAGTCAAAGGCACATGCTAAAGCCAAAGGTGGCCAAGAAATTGTGTTTGGCGTTCCCTCCTCCTCCGTACCCTGTTTCAGTACCGTGACGAGCTCCCGGTAAAGGAACAGAACCCCAGATGGTCACGGAATCCAATCATTTCTGACAGTTAAGCGATTGTATTTTGTTTGAGGACGTGATGGACTCTAGCTGCGTTTAAAAACAAATAGGAGTAAAACTCTTGTCTCTGCAGATGTGATTTCTTGTTTGTTTATTTCCGAATGTTGGTTGGATACTCATTCAAGACAAGAGGAACAAGTGAGAAGATGCACAATCCCTACGATTTTTTATCAGTTTGTAAAATAACTTCCGTAGCCTACTTTTTATTGAAAATCATCTGTCTATGGTGGCTTTTTGTTGCACTCGGTGTCTAAGAAAAATTATTTTTAAAATTACAGTGTAGTCAAATCAAGTTGTTCTTGGAACGTGATGATCTCACGACACAAACGGGTAGGTGTTTTGGATGTGTGCGCGCTTGATGGATGGCTCAGCTGTTGAGTGAGTTTGTCGAGGCAGTTACAGTGCTTTCAGAAAGTATTCATACCCCTTGGCTTATTCCACATTTGTTGTGTTACAGCCTGAATTCTAAATTGATTAAATATATTTTCTCTCTCACCCATCTACAGACAATACCCCATAATGACTAAGTGAAAACATGTTTTTATAAATGTTTGCATATTTATTAAAAATGAAATTCCGAAATATCTAACTTACATAAGTATTCACACCCCTGAGTCAATACTTTGTAGAAGCACCTTTGGCAGCGATTACAGCTGTCAGTCTTTCTGGGTAAGTCTCTAAGAGCTTTCCACACCTGGATTGTGCAACATTTGCCCATTATTCTTTTCACTATTCTTCAAGCTCTGTCAAATTGGTTGTTGATAATTGCTAGACAACCATTTTCAGGTCTTGCAATGGATTTTCAAGTAGATTTAAGTAAAAACTCTAACTCGGCCACTCAGGAACATTCACTGTCTTCTTGGTAAGCAACTCCAGTGTAGATTTGACCTTGTGTTTTAGGTTATTGTCCTGCTGAAAGGTTAATTAATCTCCCAGTGTCTGGTGGAAAGCAGACTGAACCAGGTTTTCCTCTAGGATTTTGCCTGTGCTTAGCTCCATTCCGTTTCTTTTTAAAACTCCCCAGTCCTTAACAATTACAAGCATACCCACAACATGATGCGACCACCACTATGCTTGAAAATGGAGAGTGGTACTCAGTAATTTGTTGTATTGGATTTGCCCCAAACATAACACTTTGCATTCAGGACAAAAAGTGAATTTCTTTGCCATTTTTTTTTACTGTTTTACTTTAGTGCCTTGTTGCAAACAGGATGCATGTTCTGTAATATTTTTATTCTGTGCAGGCTTCCTTCTTTTCACTCTGTTATTTAGGTTAGTATTGTGGAGTAACTACAATGTTGTTGATCCATCCTCAGTTCTCTCCTATCACAGCCATTCAACCCTGTAACTGTTTTAAAGTCACCATTGGCCTCATGGTGAAATCCCTGAGCAGTTTTCTTCCTCTCCGGCAACTGAGTTAGGAAGGACGCCTGTATCTTTGTAGTGACTGGGTGTATTGATACACCACCCAAAGTGTAATTAATAACTTCACCATGCTCAAAAGGATATTCAATGTCTCCTTTTTTTTTTTACCCATCTCCAATAGGTGCCCTTCTTTGTGAGGCATTGGAAACCCTCTCTGGTCTTTGATGTTGAATCTGTGTTTGGAATTCACTGCTCGACTGAGGGATCTTACAAATAATTGTATATGTGAGGTACAGAGATGAGGTAGTCATTCAAAAATCATGTTAAACACTATTATTGCACACAGAGTGAGTCCATGCAACTTATAATGGGACTCGTTAAGCACATTTGTACTCGTGAACTTATTTAGACTTGCCATAACAAAGTGGTTGAATACTTATTGACTCAAGACATTTCAGCTTTTCAATTTTAATTAATTTGTAAACATTTTGAAAAACATAATTCTACTTTAACATTATGTTGTATTGTGTGTAGGCCAGTGACACAACATCTAAATCGAATCCATTTTAAATTCAGGCTGTAACACAACAAAATATGAAAAAAGTAAAGGGGTGGGAATACTTTCTGAAGGCACTGTATGTCATGCACCGTATCTAAATAAATAAAAAAAAATCCAGTGAGAAACCTATGCCTTTTTATACTTGGCCCAAATTACTCACTATTGATGTTTTCTCTGTCAAAGAAGCTCATCATTCGGTTGGGGGGGGGGGTCAGCTTAATATTGCAGATAGATTGTATCTTCCATCAATGTAATTGTCTGCATCACTTCCAATCCCCCATGTTTTTTATATATATACTCCTGTTTACTACTTGTTATTTTAGTCAGAAAGTGATGGGAAAAACATGACCATCCTGTTAAAAGCACCTCAAGAAAAAAAGCACCTCACCTATTGATGTCTCAGTAGGTAAATGAAGACAGAGCCAGGCATTCATACTCCTGATATCCCTTTGGCATTTTAGGGCCAACGTTCTCTCCCAAAATCAAATGCCATCAAATGACATCATGATCTTACTCTTTCCTTCTCACCACATCACGTTACACTGTAAAAAAAAAAAATCCTGTTGTTTTTACAGTAACTTACTGGCAGCTAGTTACCTGTAAGTTGCTGTACAAAAATTTAACAGTATGTTACCGTACCGTATTTTACGGTATACTGTTAATATTTTTAAGGTATAATGTTTTACGGTATACCAATACTGTTACTGTAATATATTTACAGTATCAATAATTCTACTGTAGTTGTTTTACAGTAACAAATATTCTTACTGTAAAGGCCTATTTGCATATTTCCCAGAGTGTGTTGCCTTTCGAGTGAATTGTAGCGTTACCACACATTACTGTATTTGTTAGTGACAGAGACATGGTTGTTGATTTTCTTCATTTTCAGTCCTGTGGTCTTCAACAAGTGAGTTCTTAGGTGAATGTTATCATTAAAATTCAACTCTTTATGACAATATATTACATATCTCATAAGGCCTTATTTTGAGGCCTAGTTTTACCCTGATACAGTGGCCTGAAACTCATGGTTTGCAGGCCACATCAGGCCTCAAAACGAATTGTATTTGTCACACGCGCTGAATACAGCTGGTGTAGACTTTACTGTGAAATGCTTGCTTAGGAGCCCTTCCCAACAATGCGAAGTTAAAAAATAAAATAATAATAGTAACACAAGAGGAATAAAATAAAATACACAAGAACAGAGCTATATACAGGGAGTACCAGATCAAAGTACAGAGGTATGAGCCACTTCGCAAGCCAGCATAATATGAGTTGGAAGTTGGGTTGCAAAACTCCAGTAACTTTCCCTGGGAAACCTGGGAATTTTACCAGTATTTTGCAACCCTACTTGCAAGTCACATTATTCTGGTTCGCAAAGTGATGTGTATTGGAATTCAGGCGTTCCAACATTTGGGATTTCCATTCACCCGCAACCTGCATTCAGAATGACTGTCAGGGTTAGGGACATTGTGGAGACTACCTAAACCCTTTAAACTGGAACAACCATTTAAGTAACGGGTGCAACAAATCTAACTGACTGGATTAGTTTAGAATTGTTTTATTTATCTTTGTTTAGCATAAGATTAATCAATCATTAATGTACATGCAAAAACACAGATAAAAACATCTAAAATCTACCTGCAGTAGAGCATGCTGGGAAATATGATAACAAATAGTTATGAGTGTACAGTACCAATAATAATAGTATTTTATGGTACCCAATTCTCTCACTGTAATATTTTTTACCATTTTTTTACAGTAACTTACTGGTAACTGGCTACCAGTAAGTTACTGTAATTAAAACAGTTTGACAGTACCATTACTGGTACTGTAATCTATTGTAAGGGTGGGGGAAGGGTAGAGTTGTTTGAATTCAGGCTAGGTGATGTTGCAATTTGTCTAATTTCCAAAAGGGGCATGCATTTTTACATGTAGCTTCCTATTTTGTGTGAGCTTCAATGGAAAATTATTTATTTAATATAAAACAACATGGCCACAAACAAAGCAATGCATATAAAATAACAAAACAGGTACCAATTCACTAAGAATAAAATATTCCATTTATAAAAAATAATTTGCAAAGACATTTTCGGTCTTGCTTCAGAGGATGTGTTTTGATTTTGTTGCCCGTGTGCTTTTAGTGTGGCATTCAATTTTGAATATTCACAAATACAGTAAGTGAACTGCTACTGTATTTTACAAAGCATTTTTTACGGTAATGTCCAAAATACATAAAATATTTCCCAACCATTGAATTTCTTCCCACAATGCAATGTAATTTATGGTAATCTACAGTATTCAGTTCATACAGTATGTTACTATTGATTATATAATAATTTACAGTGACAATTACAGGATTTATTTATATTTTTTACAGTTTACCTTAGAGACCAGTGCCAGGTCCATACACATCTATAATCCAATGATACATCAGTGTAACAAAGACTTACACATATCACTGGTAAATTTGGACTCTTCTGACGTCAGCTAAATAATATAATCCAAGTGGTCCAATAGCTGGGGCACAGCTATAGGTTATACAAGGATTCTTTGGATGTGCTCCAATAGAGTCATATATCTGCCCTATATCTTGCTGGATGCCCAATCATGCTGTGCAGGCTGTCAAGATGGGGAGTGACAAAATATAATGCATTTCGGGCCCCGGGGCACCTACCTCCAGGGCCCCTCAGTCTACACCATCCCAGGAGTGTTCAACAAAGAACAGATGTTTGACGAGCAGGTGTCCACATACTTTTGGTCATGTAGTGATTATTTAAAAGTTCTTCCTCGAGATGTCTGTGGAAGCTACTGGGTATCTCCCTCATGACAACTTCTTCCTATGTTTCCCATGCATTCCCACTTGGGGAGGTATTTTGGTTCTGGACAGGAAGTGAGTGGGCGGAGTTACATATTTGGCATTCCCCCAGGCTTGGGTGTCGAGGCAGGGTTCAGGTATCGTGTCTAGACGACCAGCTGTGCATCTTCACTCCCTGCCTCTCCCTCTGGCATCAGGAGTCACCTCTGAACTTAAACACCTCAGCTGGCCACTGCACACATGATCTAATTAACTATTATATAAACATTAGTCAATCTACTCTGTGCATTCTGTAGCTCAGGCTGATGACATTCATGAACAACTTGAATGTCTTTGGGATCCATAGAGAGTATAATCCTGAAAATTAAAGAACAGTATAACATAACATTTCAGGATGTCTTTCATTTTTCATGTCCCTGTGTTATGTGGTTTAGTGTGTATGTGCAACTACAGCAACCTAGTTATTCTGCCACCACTGTGTTCTTTCTTAATGTGCTAAATGTGTAGAAATGTAATGAATAAATATGATTATGTAATTCCTATAAATTACATTCTGTTTGGAATTTAGATTTAGCATGCTTTTTGACATGCTTCTCACGTACCTCTCGTCTCTGTGATGTCAGCTTTGGTACTTCTGGCTCTGTCTAGCTTTCACTCTCTCTCTCTCTCTCTCGCTCTCTCTCTCTCTCTCTCTCTCTCTCTCTCTGTGTTTCTCTCTCTTCTCTCTTTTCATTCATGCTCACCCCTCCTCTTCTTTGATTACCCCCCTCTCTCTTTCCTCTGTGTCTTGTTCACCCCTTTCTCTTTCTCTCTCCATCCCTCTATCCACTCCCTCTCCCTTCCACTATTTCACTCACTTCTCCCTCCTTCTCCCTCCCTCTCTCCCTCCCTCTCTCGCTGCCACCTCTAGCAGGCCGTCTGCTCTGTAGGGACGAATGGTCTCACATTCAGCTTTATGTATCATCTTGCAAGGTCGACTCTGAAATCTTATTTACAGAGACAGGAATACCAGGTGCATCGAGGAAGGGCTCCGCACTAGTCTCTCTGTGTGTGTGTGTGTGTGTGTGACTGAGTGAGTGTATGTGTGTGTTTTGTGTCCTTTTGTCTGTGTGGTGTGTGTTCCAGAAGAGCTGTGCAGCGTTTTGCAAAAGAGTGCGAGCAGACAAAGCCGTCCGGCGAGCAGATGCGGGTGTAAAGGATGTGTGTTGGAGACTGGGGACCAGGATGTAGGAATGTATTACCAGCAAGCTCTCTGCCGTCAAAGCTGCTTCTTAGACACCCAGAGAGGATAGGAGAGGGGGATGCTGTCTCCCTCCAACTGGACTGTGACTGCCCTTTGTCTGCAACCCCCTATCTCTATCTCCCTCCTTTCTTCTCCCTCTCCCTCCTTTCCCTCTGTGTCTGGTATTGGGAGTGAGGATGTGAGAGAGAGGAACAAAGAGAGGAGGTCACGTTCTAACCTTCTAACCTCAAGACCTGCTGCTGGAAATACATATAAAAAGAAACAACATGCTCTGAGAGATTCTCTCTCTCATTTCTTCTCGTTTTTCTCCTCCTCCTCTTCCTCCCTTTCTTCCTCCTCCTGTTCCTGTGGCGAGTTCCTCCGTAGAGTCACGGTTCCACTATGTCCTTGGCGTTCTGTGGAAACGAGAACAACTCGTTGGCGTACAACGTGGACCGCGGCGTCCTCAACAATGGCTGCTTCCTGGACGCGCTCAACGTGGTGCCGCACATCTTCTTGCTCTTCATCACTTTCCCCATCCTCTTCATTGGTGAGTGTCCGCACGAGGTGAGAGTCCCCCGGCCCCATCACACACACAACAACCACAAGACCGGGAAAGTATGCACACACACACACAGTAAATTGTGTTACTTAGTGTTGATTTTTCAGTGTAACATTTCTAGTGTTGATTCAGGAGTTAAATGAACTCTCTAAGAGTGAAATTAACACTCAGTGGTTTAAAATAACCCCACCTGTTGGTGTTAATGTTAATAACCAGTGTGAGAGTGAGATTGTGTCAGTTTTACTCTGTGGAGAGTAAAACGTTCTCATCAAAACCACACCCATCATTATCATATTTCCCAGCATGCTCTACTGCAGCTATAATTTTTTTAATTGTTTTTCATATCTGTGTTTTTGCATGTACAGTGATTGACATCAAAGTAAAGCCTTACGGTATTTATAATGTATTGTCATAAACAGTTTATTTTAAAGAAAACATTACCCTACAGTAGCCTACGTGAAGTACACAAGACTGATCATGATGAAATTCAACAACCATGTCTGTCACTAACAAATACAGTCATGGGTGGTAACTCGCCAATTTATACAAAAGGCAAGGCACACTGGGAAATTATATTGGAGACGTGGCTTAGTGGTGGCATGGCTTTCAATTTGTTATTTTTGGCCACCCGTGACTGGAAGTATTGTACAAGTTTAACTGGTCTATGGTTATGTGACTTAAAGTTTGATTATGTTTGCAGCCAGTTTTGAGCTCTTTTTAAATGTTTAAGTAGGAACATGTGGTAATGAAGACTTATAAATATTATTGTGATGTCTTAAAACCAACACTAAGTTACTTTGTCAAGAGATAAAAATCTCTAGGTGTAGTGGTTAAAAACAGTACGTACAGTGCATTTGGAAAGCATTCAAACTCCTTCAGTTTTTCCACATTTTGTTGCATTACGGTCTTATTCTAAAACGTATTAAATAATTTTTTTCCTCATCAATTTTACACACAATACCTCATAACGACAAAGCGAAAACAGTTTTTTTGAAATCTTTGCAAATGTATTACAAATAAAAAACAGAAATACCTTATTTACATAAGTATTCAGACCCTTTGCTATGAGACTCGAAATTGAGCTCAGGTGCATCCTGTTTCCATTGATCATTCTTGAGATGTTTCTACAACTTAATTGGAGTCCACCTGTGGTAAATTCAATTGATTGGACAGGATTTGGAAAGGCACACACCTGTCTATATAAGGTCCCACAGTTGACAGTGCATGTCAGAGCAAAAAACAAGCCATGAGGTCGAAGGAATGGTCCATAGAGCGCTGAGATCTGATTGTGTTAAGGCACAGATCTGGGGAAGGGTACCAATAAATGTCTGCAGCATTGAAGGTCCCCAACAACACAGTGGCCTCCATCATTTTTAAATGGAAGTAGTTTGGAACCACCAAGACTCTTCCTAGAGCTGGCACCTGGCCAAACTGAGCAATCTGGGGAAAAGGGCCTTGTACAAAGTACAGAGAGATCATTGATGAAAACCTGCTCCAGAGCGCTCAGGACCACAGACTGGGGCGAAGGTTCACCTTCCAACAGCACAACGACCCTAACACATAGTCAAGACAATGCAGGAGTGGCTTCAGGACAAGTCTCTGAATGTTCTTGAGTGGCCCAGCTGGAGCCCGGACTTGAACCCGATCGAACATCTCTGGAGAGACCTGAAATAGCTGTTCAGCGACGCTCCCCATCCAACCTGACAGAGCTTGAGGAGATCTGCAGAGAAGAATGGGAGAAACTCCACAAATACAGGTGTGCCAAGCTTGTAGCGTCATACGCAAGACTCAAGGCTGTAATCGCTGCCAAAGGTGCTTCAATAAAGTACTGAGTAAAGGGTCTGAATACTTACGTAAATGTTATATTTCTGTTTTCTTTGTGTGCAAAGAATGTACTTTAATCACTGGTGGTGAGGATGATGATGATGAAGATATTGTCAACATATGCCAGAGGGAGTGTACCGAGTGTTACGCCTTAAGATCATCATTTATTACAGAGCCTTACTCCTTAAAATCATCATTTATTACTGAGCCTTACTCCTTAAGATCATAGTTTATTACTGAGCCTTACTCCTGAAGAGCATCAATTTTTACTGAGCCTTACTCCTTAAGATCATTGTTTATTACTGAGCCTTACTCCTTAAGATCATTGTTTATTACTGAGCCTTACTCCTTAAGATCATCATTTATTACTGAGCCTTACTCCTTAAGATCATTGTTTATTACTGAGCCTTACTCCTTAAGATCATTGTTTATTACTGAGCCTTACTCCTTAAGATCATCATTTATTACTGAGCCTTACTCCTTAAGTCCATTGTTTATTACTGAGCCTTACTCCTTAAGATCATTGTTTATTACTGAGCCTTACTCCTTAAGATCATCATTTATTACTGAGCCTCTTCCATGTGCTTCACTTTTTACATTTAACTATGCATTTATTAATTTAGCATAGGAATATACGTTCCACTGTACAGTATGCATATTACACAGTGTGTCCCCTATGATAAAACCATTAACATTCTAACGGACACTGGGCCCTAGGTGAAGCCCCTTGTTGTGGGAAGCATTTTTATTTTCGACAAACCAATGTGACCTTTCTGGTGGAATTTAGGCCAAGCGAGCAGGAGCTGGAACGATCTTCTACTGTAGGGTTGGGTTACACATCCCTGCTCGCCTTCCGTCCTCTTCTGCCTGGCTACCCCCCTCCCCCCATTCCACTGGTGTCATCATCGTATGACAAGTTCACTGTGTCCCTGTTGTTAATGTGATTACAATGTGCTAAGGCATTCCTCTGGTGTCGTTATCATTGCGTGACCGGTGTTTTGTCCCTGTGACAGCTGTTAAAGTGACACTAATGTACCTGGCTATGTGTCATCCGTGTGTGACTGACCAGTTCACTTTGTCCCTGTCACACTGTTGGAGGGAGGCCATTCCAACTGAAATGGGACCCTATTCCCTTTACAGAGCACCACTCTGGGCTCTGGGAAAACAATGTGCATGCCATATCAGATTTACCCTGAAACTAATCAGGACTGGTATTAACTAATTAGCTCAGAATGTAGATGAGAGAGAGACAAAAAAACAGAGAAAGATAGCAATAGAGATGGAGAGAGAACTACTGTGTAAACTGATGCTAATGGTTATAGGTTAAACTAATAAACTCACAAGGACCACCATGGAGTTGAAAGGCTGCGGAGCAAACTGATCTCTGTTTCCCCCTCTCTCTCTCTCTCATTTTCTCTCTCTCTCTCTCTCTCTCTCTCAATTCAAAATGCATTATTGGCATGGGAAACATATGTTTACATTGCCAAAGAAAATGAAATAGATAATAACAAATTAACAGTAAATATTACTGGTTGCCCTTTTCTTGTGGCAACAGGTCACAAATCTTGCTGCTGTGATGGCACACTGTGGTACTTCACCCAATAGATATGGGAGTTTATCCAAATTGACATCAGACGGATGTCACACTGTTCTCTGAGGTTAACTTCCTGTTTCCTGTGTTGTTTTTTTTTTTTATGTGTGCTGTAAGGCTGGGGCAGCCAGAGCTCCAAGGTGCACATCCACCACAGCACCTGGCTGCACTTCCCTGGTCACAACCTGCGCTGGCTCCTCACCTTCATCCTCCTCTTCGTCCTGGTCTGTGAGATTGCAGAGGGCATCGTCTCAGATGGGTGAGTCCATTTCCCCCTAATACATTTACCCCTACTGGAACTATGTTAATGTTTGACGTACCCCTCCCCAGTACCTCCACAGTACCTCCTCAATACCTCCCCAGTCCTCCCCAGTACCTCCTCAATACCTCCCCAGTACCTCCCCAGTCCTCCCTAGTACCTCCCCAGTCCTCCCCAGTCCTTCCCAGTACCTCCTCAATACCTCCCCAGTACCTCCTCAGTACCTCCCCAGTACCTCCTCAATACCTCCCCAGTACCTCCTCAATACCTCCCCAGTACCTCCTCAGTACCTCCCCAGTCCTCCCTAGTACCTCCCCAGTCCTCCCCAGTCCTTCCTCAATACCTCCCCAGTACTTCCTCAATACCTCCCCAGTCCCTCCCCAGTCCTCCTGGGCTGACATGTGAGGCCGGTTGGACGTCCTGCCAAAGTCTCTAAAACAACGTTGAAGGCGGCTTATTGTAAAGAAATTAACATTAAATGATCTGGGAATAGCTCTGGTGGACATTCCTGCAATCAGCATGCCAATTGCATGCTCCCTCAAAATAAGGTTTCTGTGCGTAGGGAACATTTCTGGGATCTTTTATTTCAGCTCATGAAACATGGGACCAACACTTTACATGTTGCGTTTTTGTAAATAAAAAACTAAAAGCATTGCATTTGGGACAAATCATTCACTAAACCCCAAATCTTGTAATTAAAAATGTTTATGGAGACTTAACTGCTTGGTGTAACCCTAGATTGTAGAAACACATTGATGCAACGGCTGCTAAGATGGAGAGAGGTCTGTCTGTGATAAAGACCTGCTCTGCTTTCTTGACATCACAATAAACTAAACAAGTTTTATCACACCTGGACTACTGCCCAGTTATATAGCCAAGTGCTGCAAAGAAGGACATAGGAAAATTAGAGTTGGCCCGGATTAGAGCAGCACGTTTGGCCCTTAAATGTACACGGAGGGCTAATATCAAGAACATGCATACTAGTGATGGGGGAAGAAATCGATACAGTGACATATCGGGATATAATTTTTGACAATATATTGTATCATTTGTACAATATCTCAATGTTATTTTTGCGCTAGTTGCCTGTACTTGCACCAAAACCCCAGTATTTTTCCTTCTTAGTGTCACGAACGTCGGATATAGAGGACCAAGGCGCAGCGTGGAAGGTGAACATACTTATTTATTAAATGATACACGAACAAAACAACAAATCGATACGTGACGTCCACAGGTGCAAAACACAAACCAACACGGAACAAGATCCCACAAACACTGTGGGAAAACCACCTGACTAAATATGGTTCCCAATCAGAGACAACCAGCAACAGCTGATACTCGTTGCCTCTGATTGAGAACCACTCTGGCCAACATAGATATACAAAAACTAGACTAGACTCAACGAGCACAAAACATAAACTCTACACACCCTGGCTCAACTTAAAAGAGTCCCTAGAGCCAGGGTGTGACACTTAGCTTGTTCTGAATTTTCTTTTTAAGAAAGGACCCAATTTATTTTCAGCACTTTTATTTCCATGACTGATCAAAACTCGTTTTCTCATGCTCTCTCTTGTCCCTCTGCAGCAGACATATAGTGAGCAATATGTTTGGAACATCAAATCACAATAAAATCACATTATCGAATCGCAATACATATAGATCCGTGAGAATCGCAATACATATCATATCGGCACCTAAGTATTATGATAATATGGTATCGTGAGGTCCCTGGCAATTCCCAGCCCTAATGCATGTCAATCTCTCCTGGCTCAAAGTAGAGAAGAGATTGACTGCATCAAATCAAAATCAAATCAAGGTTTATTGGTTGCATACACAGATTTGTACGTTATTGCAGGTGCAGCAAAATGCTTGTTTTTAGCTCCAACAATGCAGTAATACCTAGCAATACAAAACAATACACACATCATCCAAAAAGTAAAAATTAAGAAATTAAGAAATAGAATTAGCAATGTCAGAGTCCGGAATATATATATATATACAGTTGAAGTCGGAAGTTTACATACACCTTAGCCAAATACATTTAAACTCAGTTTTTCACAATTCCTGACATTTAATCCTAGTACAAATTCCCTGTATTAGGTCAGTTAGGATCACCACTTTATTTTAAGAATGTGAAATGTCAGAATAATAGTAGAGAGAATGATTTATTTCAGCTTTTATTTATTTCATCACATTCCCAGTGGGTCAGAAGTTTACAAACACTCAATTAGTATTTGGTTGCATTGCCTTTAAATTGTTTAACTTGGGTCAAACGTTTCGGGTAGCCTTCCACAAGCTTCCCACAATAAGTTGGGTGAATTTTGGCCCATTCCTCCTGACAGAGCTGGTGTAACTGAGTCAGGTTTGTAGGCCTCCTTGCTCGCACACGCTTTTTCAGTTCTCCCCACAAATGTTCTATAGGATTGAGGTCAGGGCTTTGTGATGGCCACTCCAATACCTTGACCATTTTGCCACAACTTTGGAAGTATGCTTGGGGTCATTGTCCATTTGGAAGACCATTTGCGACCAAGCTTTAACTTCCTGACTGATGTCTTGAGATGTTGCTTCAATATATCCACATAATTTTCCTTCCTCATGATGCCATCTATTTTGTTAAGTGCACCAGTCCCTTCTGCAGCAAAGCACCCCAACAGCATGATGCTGCCACCCCCGTGCTTCACAGTTGGGATGGTGTTCTTCGGCTTGCAAGCAACCCCCTTTTACCTCCAAACATAACGATGGTCATTATGGCCAAACAGTTCTATTTTGTTTCATCAGACCAGAGGACATTTCTCCAAAAAGCACGATATTTGTCCCCATGTGCAGTTGCAAACTGTAGTCTGGCTTTTTTATGCCGGTTTTGGAGCAGTGGCTTCTTCCTTGCTGAGCGGCCTTTCAGGTTATGTCGATATAGGACACATTTTACTGTGGATATAGATACTTTTGTACCTGTTTCCTCCAGCATCTTCACAAGGTCCTTTGCTGTTGTTCTGGGATTGATTTGTACTTTTCGCACCAAAATACATTAATCTCTTGGAGACAGAACGCGTCTCCTTCCTGAGCGGTATGACGGCTGCGTGGTCCCATGGTGTTTACACTTGCGTACTATTGTTTGTACAGATGAACGTGGTACCTTCAGGCATTTGGAAATTGCTCCCAAGGATGAACCAGACTTGTGGAGGTCTACCATTTTTTTCTGAGTCTTGGCTGATTTCTTTTCATTTTCCCATGATGTCAAGCAAAGAGGCACTGAGTTTGAAGGTAGGCCTTGAAATACATCCACATCTCCAATGGACTCAAATGATGTCAATTAGCCTATCAGAAGCTTCTAAAGCCATGACATCATTTTCTGGAATATTCCAAGCTGTTTAAAGGCACAGTCAACTTTAGTGTATGTAAACTTCTGACCCACTGGAATTGTGATACAGTGAATTATAAGTGAAATAATCTGTTTTTAAACAATTGTTGGAAAAATTACTTGTGTCATGCACAAAGTAGATGTCCTAACCGACTTGCCAAAACTATAGTTTGTTAACAAGAAATGTGTGGAGTGGTTGAAAAACAAGTTTTAATGACTCCAACCTAAGTGTATGTAAAATTCTGACTTCAACTGTACATATGAAGTGGGTAAAACAGTATGTCAACATTATTAAAGTGACTAGTGTTCAATGGCTCTATTACATAGGGCAGCAGCCTGTAAGGTGCACGGTAGAGTCCCGGGTGGTAGCCTGCTACTAACAGTGACTAAGGTTCAGGGCAGGGTACTGGGTGGAGGCCAGCTAGTGTTGACTGTTTAACAGTCTGGTGCCCTGGAGATAGAAGCTGTTTATCAGTCTCTCGGTCCCAGCTTTGATGCAGCTGAAATGTCTCCACCTTCAAGAGGGTAGTGGGGTGAAAATGCCATGACTCGGGTGGCTGAGGTCCTTGATTATCTTCTTGGCCTTCCTGTGTCCTGGCGGGCAGACAGTGTGCCCCTGGTGATGTGTTGGGGGCTGACCGCACCACCATCTGGAGAGCCCTGCGGTTGCGGACGGTACAATTTTAGTACCAGGCGCTGATACAGCCCAACAGGATGCTCTCAATGGTGCATTTGTAGATGTTCGTGAGGGTCTAAGGGCCCAAGACAAATTTCTTCAGCCTCCTGAGGCTGAAGAATTGCTGTTTGCACTTTCTTCACCACATTGTCTGTGTGAAGGGACCATTTGTGTCATCAGTGATGTGCACAGTGAGGAACTATATATTTTTTTACCCTCTCTACTGCGACCCCGTGGTCCACGATCAGCTCCTTCGTTTTGTTGACGTTGAAGGGAGAGGTTATTTTCCTGGCACCATTTTGCCAGGGTTCTCACCTTCTCCCTGTAGGCTGTCTCGTCGTTGTTGGTAATCAGGCCTACCACTGTTGTGTCGTCAGCAAACTTGATGATTGAGTTGGAGACGTGCGTGGCCACGCAGTCATGGGTGAACAGGGAGTACAGGAAGGGGCTGAGCAGTGCACCCCTGTGGGGCCCCCATGTTGAGGATCAGCATGGCTGAGGCGTTGTTGTCTACCTTCACCACTTGGGGTTGGCCCAAAAGGAAGTCCAGGACCCAGTTTCACAGGGAGCCTGAGTTTAGTGATGAACTTGAAGGGTACTGCAGCCAGATTTGTTTTGGGATTGTTTTTCATATCTGTGTTTTTTCATGTACAATGATTGATTGATTGATTCATGTTATGCTGCACAAAGATAAATAACATATATTTTTCAAAACGAATCGACAAAACAAAAGGTTCTTCCAGGCAAGAGTGTACACTGGGTAAATAGTGGACAGAACACACGTTGGGTTCTTTTTTATCCAGCCAGTTGGGTCACTTAGTTGGATTATTGAGCTTTGATCCATCGGGTCACGTCAGAAGACTGGAGGCGTGGCTTAGTAGGGGTGTGGCTTTCAGATAGTTATTTTTGGCCACCCATGAGAGTAAATGTCATTCTGGTACATCTTTTCTGTTGTATTGTCAATACATGTAAAGCATTAGTACTGTCATTTTGGAGCTTAATGATGCTTACGCAAGTTAAGTGCCTATGTGTATCTCAATGTTGGAGTAGTTACTGCTTTGTTATGGTTTTTAATTTATGCTATTAATTGTATATAAAAATATATATAATGTGGAAAAATATTGAAGGGAAAATTGAATGTATATAGGCCACGCCTCCTGAAAGTAACCTATGTATTACATTATAAAAGACCCACATGTTGGGTCAACCCAGCATAAAAAGTGAATAAAAACCCAATGAATGGTTAAATTAAGCAATGTTTGGGTAATCCAAAGCAGTGGCCTATTGGGGGTGTGGCTTTCAGATAGTTATTCTTGGCCACATGTGAGAGTAAATGTCATTAATGTTCATCATGTTAAGTTTGTACACTGCAACATTTTATTTTCCTTCAATATTTTCACATATTACATATTTTAATATAAAATGTATAAGTTTATTATTTAAACATTCTGACAAAGTGGTAACCCTCCCAACATTGGGAAATGCATAGGCACTTAAGTAACTCATACTCTTCTGTAGTGATGTTACGTTTGATACCAGAGCTCAGAGGCATGCATCAAAATCGCTAAGCAGTTAACTTTGAAGTAGTGTGCCAATGCGTGTATTACTTTATTAGAGGTATGTCATCAATGATGTCCAAAGCTTCGTTTGATCACGTGCTTTTTCAAACCATGTGTTGCAAAATGCGAGATCCCACTGATTTTGCTGTGGTTCCAGTGTTTTCTTCGGTTCAAAACTGCTTTCAAACACCGACCTCTACTGGACACCATACTTACAAATATAGTTTGGATTTTGTACAAACAATTTTCACCTGACCGGTAGCTTAGCAAGTAGAGTAGGGAACTATGGAACATCCAGGGACGTGAGTGTATGAGGTTGAATCCTGTTGAAGGCACACTATATTTTTTAAATGTGAAACCACACTTTCTGCACTGTTCAAATAATTTATTTTATTTCATAGTACATGAGCTTCTGTCTTAAGCATCCTAAATAATGCTATAGAGGCAATTTTTGAAAAATAGTGAAGGCAAAAATGGGAAGTATGGTGCAAGATGCGAACCTGGTATTCCCAGTGGTGGAAAAGGCACCCAATTGTCATACTTGAGTAAAAGTAAAGATACCTTAATAGAAAATGACAAGTAAAAGTGAATGTCACCCAGTAAAATATTACTTGAGTAAAAGTCTAAAAATATTTGGTTTTAAATACATTTAAGTATCAAAAGTAAATGTAATTGCAAAAATATACTTAAGTATCAAAAGTAAAAGTATAAATCATTTCAAATTGCTTATATTAAGCAAACCAGACGTTGTCTTGACAAGTGTGTGAATTTGACCATTTTCCTATCCTGCTAAGCATTCAAAATGTAACGAGTACTTCTGGGAAAATGTATGGAGTAAAAGGTACATTATTTTCTTAAGGAATGTAGTGAAGTAAAAGTAGCGAAAATAGAAATAGTAAAGTAAAGTACAGATACCCCAAAAAAACTACTTAAGTACAGTACTTTACACCACTGGGTATTCCAAATGATTATAGGCTACTGAAGCCAACAACTAACCACTGCACCACAGAGTTTCGCTGAAAAAGTGGAGAAATAAAATATCGATAATCACACACTTCTATATATTGCTGACAAGCGGATGACACAAATGTACAATGTGAACAGATAATGAAGCTCTGAGTAGTGAACCTTTATTTTGGCACAATTTGGTGAGGACATCAAAGCCTAAAGAAAGCCTCGGGTTCCTAGCACTACTCTTTTGGAAGCCATATTAAAGCTACAAAAATGTCAGTATTCAACCTTTACATGTGTTAACAATGCAACAGAACCGGTATGACATTCACTCACACTGGTGGCCTAAAATAACTACCTGAAAGCCACGCCCCTACTAAGCCGTTCCTCCAGTCTTCTGCTCTGACCCGGTGGATCATACATTTTTTGATATACAGTACCAGTCTAAAGTTTGGACACACCTACTCATTCAAGGGTTTTTCTTTATTTTTACTATTTTCTACATTGTAGAATAATAGTGAAGACATCAAAACTATGAAATAACACATATGGAATCATGTAGTAACCAAAAAGTGTTAAACAAATCAAAACATAGTTTAGATTTTAGATTCTTCAAAGTAGCCACCCTTTGCCTTGATGACAATTTTGCACACTCTTGGCCTTCTCTCAACCGAGCACTTTTTAACCCAGCATTATTTTGTGTGTACAGTCCCCAAACAGTCCCCTACACTCCCCTACACTCCGCTACAGTCCCCTACACTCCCCTACAGTTCCCTACACTCCCCTACAGTTCCCTACAGTTCCCTACACTCCCCTACACTCCGCTACAGTCCCCTACAGTTCACTACACTCCCCTACACTCTCCTACACTCCCCTACAGTCCCCTACACTCCCCTACAGTTCCCTACACTCCCCTACACTCCCCTACAGTTCCCTACACTCCCCTACAGTTCCCTACACTCCCCTACAGTCCCATACACTCCCCTACAGTCCCCTACACTCTGCTACAGTCCCCTACAGTTCCCTACACTCCCCTACAGTTCCCTACACTCCCCTACAGTCCCCTACACTCCCCTACACTCCCATACACTCCCCTACAGTTCCCTACACTCCCCTACACTCCACTACAGTCCCCTACACTCCGCTACAGTCCCCTACACTCCCCTACAGTCCCCTACACTCCCCTACACTCCCCTACAGTCCCATACACTCCGCTACAGTCCCCTACACTTCACTACAGTCCCCTACACTCCCCTACAGTCCCCTACAGTCCCCTACACTCCGCTACAGTCCCCATACACTCCCCTACACTCCCCTACAGTCCCCTACACTCCCCTACAGTCCCCTACAGTCCACTACAGTCCACTACAGTCCCCTACACTCCGCTACAGTCCCCTACACTCCCCTACAGTCCCCTACACTCCCCTACACTCCCCTACAGTCCCATACACTCCGCTACAGTCCCCTACACTTCACTACAGTCCCCTACACTCCCCTACAGTCCCCTACAGTCCCCTACACTCCGCTACAGTCCCCATACACTCCCCTACACTCCCCTACAGTCCCCTACACTCCCCTACAGTCCCCTACAGTCCACTACAGTCCTCTACAGTCCCCTACAGTCCACTACAGTCCCCTACAGTCCCCTACACTCCCCCCTACAGTCCACTACAGTCCCATACAGTCCACTACAGTCCACTACAGTCCCCTACAGTCCACTACAGTTCCCTACACTCCCCTACAGTCCCCTACACTCCCCTACAGTCCCCTACACTCCCCTACAGTCCCCTACACTCCGCTACAGTCCCCTACACTCCGCTACAGTCCCCTACACTCCCCTAAAGTTCCCTACAGTCCACTACAGTCCACTACAGTCCCCTACAGTCCACTACAGTTCCCTACACTCCCCTACAGTCCCCTACACTCCGCTACAGTCCCCTACACTCCGCTACAGTCCCCTACACTCCCCTACAGTCCCCTACACTCCCCTACAGTCCCTTACACTCTGCTACAGTCCCCTACACTCCGCTACAGTCCCCTACACTCCCCTAAAGTTCCCTACAGTCCACTACAGTCCCCTACACTCCCCTAAAGTTCCCTACAGTCCACTACAGTCCCCTACACTCCCCTACAGTTCCCTACAGTCCACTACAGTCCACTACAGTCCCCTACAGTCCACTACAGTTCCCTACACTCCCCTACAGTCCCCTACACTCCGCTACAGTCCCCTACACTCCGCTACAGTCCCCTACACTCCCCTACAGTCCCCTACAGTCCCCTACACTCCCCTACAGTCCCTTACACTCCGCTACAGTCCCCTACACTCCGCTACAGTCCCCTACAGTCCCCTAAAGTTCCCTACAGTCCACTACAGTCCCCTACACTCCCCTAAAGTTCCCTACACTCCCCTAAAGTTCCCTACAGTCCACTACAGTCCACTACAGTCCCCTACAGTCCACTACAGTTCCCTACACTCCCCTACAGTCCCCTACACTCCGCTACAGTCCCCTACACTCCGCTACAGTCCCCTACACTCCCCTACAGTCCCCTAAACTCCCCTACAGTCCCTTACACTCCGCTACAGTCCCCTACACTCCGCTACAGTCCCCTACACTCCGCTACAGTCCCCTACACTCCGCTACAGTCCCCTACACTCCCCTAAAGTTCCCTACAGTCCACTACAGTCCCCTACACTCCCCTAAAGTTCCCTACAGTCCACTACAGTCCCCTACACTCCCCTAAAGTTCCCTACAGTCCACTACAGTCCCCTACACTCCCCTACAGTTCCCTACAGTCCACTACACAGGATTATTATTCTCTGTGGAATTGAATTGAATGGAAGAGCTCTCCTCCTGCACTCCAGCCTTTCACTCCAGAATACTATTCACTATAACATAATGCCTTATTGTAGCTATTATATGGCTTCAAGTTGTTCTATGACATATCAAATCAAGTTGTTCTATGACATATAAAATCTACAATCAAGTTGTTGTATGACATATAAAATCTACAATGAAGTTGTTGTATGACATTAAATCTACAATCAAGTTGTTGTATGACATAAAATCTACAATCAAGTTGTTTTATATAGAATGGTTTTAAACGCACCGATTGGGATGTGTGTGTGCGTCTGTGTGAGCGTGTGTGTTAACCTTGTCCTGTCCCGTGTGTGTGTGTGTGTGTGTGTGTGTGTGTGTGTGTGTGTGTTCTCCCAGGTTCACACAGTCCCTCCACCTGCACCTGTACATGCCTGCAGGCCTGGCCTTCATGGCTGGGATCACCTCCATCATCTACTACCACAATATAGAGACCTCCAACTTCCCCAAGCTACTGCTAGGTAAGGCTTTTTAATACTTACCTCCAACTTCCCCAAGCTACTGCTAGGTAAGGCTTTTTAATACTTACCTCCAACTTCCCCAAGCTACTGCTAGGTAAGGCTTTTTAATACTTACCTCCAACTTCCCCAAGCTACTGCTAGGTAAGGCTTTTTAATACTTACCTCCAACTTCCCCAAGCTACTGCTAGGTAAGGCTTTTTAATACTTACCTCCAACTTCCCCAAGCTACTGCTAGGTAAGGCTTTTTAATACTTACCTCCAACTTCCCCAAGCTACTGCTAGGCAGGGCTCCTTAATGGTTCTCTAAGCACTTTTCAGTGTGTTGTAACAAATTGCTGTAAATTTACAGCAAAACTTTCACAGTTAGCTACAGTACTGCAAAGAGCAATGCATTATGGGGGCTCAATGTCGTTCCACTGCACTGCTATAAAACTGTATTATCTGTTTTGCTGTGTATTTACAGCAGCATAGTGTGAATTATGGTGCATTGTGGGAAGATGTTGTGGGCGTTGATTGAATCTCTTGCTAATTAACATATTTTGAGGCGGGCCTTGTAAGTTGTAGCCGTTAGTGAGAATGCTGTGGTAGTAGTGCCCTAACAATTTGAACCACTAATATAAAATAGAGATTGAATATAAAGCTGGGTGGGTTTGCCCTGTAATCACAGCCTGTTTGGAAGCCTTTTTTAGACCTCTAGAAGTTTAAGTGATGCCAAACACCAAATATGAATAAATATGTTGAGGTTTTCCAGGCAATTGTGTCAAAATTAGGTTAATTACTCAAGGCTCTGATCAACAGTTTCTTCTAGTAGCACCTGCTTGTCAAAAGAATTTAGAGCAGCCAAATTACTATGACTTAAAGGAAGCTGGTCGCAAGTTACTGTGAATATTACAGTAACGTACTTTGCACTAGCCAGAGATGGGCAAAGATACATCCAGAAGTTCTCATGTTACAAATACAGGCTATTTTGAAGACCAATTTATCCTTAATTCCCAGTAACGGTTACAGAAATGTTTTACTTGCTATGGCTGTGATATGTTTAAAAAAAAAATCAACCTTAGATGAATCGCTCTGGAAAATAATGTCTGATAAATTACCAAAATGTAAAAGTTAAAAATGAGCATTAGCAAAACAAACAACTGGGTATTAATCGAATGAGCTCCGCCCTCAAACTATTTGTATTTTGATCAAATTTGGCCTTGTTTGGAGCGGAGCAATAGCGGTGTGTGGGTAGAATAACTGGGGAAGCCAAGCCAAGGAAAAATAGCCATATTACAACCTATGTGTTGTTTATATACCTTGACACCGTGATCGCTCTGACAGGGGCAGAATAAATTCAACCACATTTTTGTTTCATCACAAAACCGGAGCGCAACATCTGTTCGGTGAAGTCCACAAAACATATTGCATGTAACAAACAGTTATATAACCTACAGCATGGTCAAGAAAGTTAATGTTTCTGACATTTTCGGACTACTAAACAACTATTGATTTAGAACCATGGAGAGTTACTGCAAGTCGCAAAGAAAACAGGAGCTGCCTCCACTATTCCAGCACCATCTCAACTTCAACATCATCTAATCACCTATGCTTAGTCTACTACAGTGACAACTAAAAGATACCAAAAATGATTTAATGCAATCAACGTCAGCTAAATATGATGAGGCTGTCCATGGTACTGATATCCTTGTACGTGCATGCTTGCAAGTAGAAAAAACGTTCACTGCCAGCAATGCCATCCTCCTTTTTCATGTTGCTTAAACGTTCTATTAGTCTGTTATACAGTACACACGTTCAGTTTTTGTTGTCCTAGGCTACCTGGCTAAAATGCTTGCTCGCTAGCCTAACTTCCTTTCATGGGCAACAATGTGCTATGCTTACTACATCTAGCTACATGTTGAACTTTCATCCTCTCAGGCAAGGGACACAATGTATACATTTATGGTTGGATCAGAATCGCCATTAAAATCATTGGCCAGTATGGAGAATTAAGTAAAACCACAAGTCCAAATCCCTATCTCCATCTATGGCTAATTTAGGAATGGGACAATTTTAGCTAGCTAGCTAGCCACCGGAGGACAACAACACAACGAGATGCAACAATTAAATTTTTTCTGTCAATGACGTCTGGATTCTGGTGATGTGATTGGTTTGAAGCCAAATCCAAACTGTCTTCCCTTGACATGTTCTTTTAATGTGCTAGGACCATTCACAGCTGAGCTCGCTCAGTTTATTTAGCTCAACTCTGATTGACTAATATTTTAATATTTAAATATTGCCTAGCTACCTGCACTTTAAATCTGCAATACTAATTACTGTGCTTCCAGTAATGCACTGTAAATTCTAGAAATACAGTATGTTACTGTAGTCAGGTGTTACAGTAAAGGTCCTGCAAATCTACAGTAATTTACTGGCTTCTGTGCTGCCAATAATTTACTCTAAATTTACAGTAACCTACTGGCTACTGAGCTCCCAGCAATTTACTGTAAAATGTACAGGACATATTTTATAGTGTGTGTTTATGCATAGTGTGTGTGTGTGTGTGTATGCATAAAGTGTGGTGTGTGTGTGTGTGTGTGTGTGTGTGTGTGTGTGTGTGTGTGTGTGTGTGTGTGTGTGTGTGTGTGTGTGGATGTGTGCGTACAAACTATGGCAGAATGGTCACCACACTTTAATGCACAGCTCACCTCACTTTAGTACTAAACATGAAAATGTCCATCTTCCACTGCTGAAATCTGCCTCTGCAGTGCAAAGAAGCCAAAGGATGTAGAAGAGATGCCCAATTACTGTGTGGTGGATAAACCTTGTATGACTCACTGTAGCCTTGCTGGCCCCTAAGGCCTTCTAAGCACAATCAATGAGCAATTCAATGATGTACTGTACGTGGTTTCGTCTAAACCAGGGATGGGCAACTGGAGGGGGGAACTCGGTCGGGGTCTCAACTTAATGTTGAGAGTTAGAATAATCGAATACACAAGGTGACATTTCAAAATGTGGTTGTACATCAGCAGTTTTTTTCTTGTTATGTCAGTCAATGTCACTCACTCAATTAGCCCATGTCATAAAAAAAAAAGTGATTGGTAAATTAGTCTAGCCAGCTATCTAAACTTGTAGTAATCATGGTCAAATTACTGACCGTGGGGCCCCCATTGATTTTGTTACTCACTGTCCCTCAGATATCATATTCAAAACAGCAAACATTGGCAAAATGAGTAGAATTGCAGGAAATGAGCTGTAAAATTGCTAAATCTTCTCTCCATCCCGTAGCAAAATGTGTAGAATCGCAGCAAACATGCTTTCAAACTTCAAAATGTTCCCTCCGCTGTCAAGATGGGGGCCGCTAAAATATTTTGCTCGCAATGTGAGGGGCCCCACAACACAATTTCACTTAGGGCCCCCAAAAGGCTAAGGCTGGCTCTGACTGCATGTGTGGGTATGCAGACCTGCAAGCCACTCATGGTGGTCAGATTGTTTGTGGCCCCCACCCCCATCAAAGATGCCCATCCCTGGTCTAAACCATAGGCATTACAAATGTACTGTTAATCCAGATGCACGGTTCATTATGTTGAGCTGGTTATCGGTCTGTAGGTATGAGGCAATATTGTTAAAAGTCCAATTACATTCTGATTGAATGGCTGTTAATTATACTGCAGTATGAGGTAGAGAAACAATGTAGTAGAATATTCTATGTGTGTCCGCTGAGCATGAGTCAGAGATATGATTTGTGTAAAGATTGTATACTTGTGTATATTCCAAACCGATATTAGGTTGAAATGGGATTGTTTTTTCAATACTGTGTACTGTAGTTATTCTCGTAAATAATTTGTATTGAATAAGTAGTGATACAAATGACAGCTGAGAATATTAAAGGTCCTGCACAGTCAACATCATGTTTTTTATTAAATTTGATGATATTTGGTGAAACCAGATCAAAGTAGGATGACCAAAGTATGAAAAATGACTGTTGCTTAACATTGATAAAGTTTGATCATAACATTACTGGTCCCCTCCCTAGTGTCAAAAAGTTGGCTTTAGACGGCTGGATTATAAAGGCTTTTGTGACTTTACGAAAATCCTCTCAATGCACCAATGGTAACGTTTTATTATCTTTCCTAATTTAGTACCGCCTTGTAACCAACATCACAAAAGGTGTGTTCGCAGAGGGGCGTGGGTTACTTAGCTAGGTAGCTAGTCTACTGGTGCCAAAATTTGACTGCAGCGTATCAACAAATACAATGACATGTTTCCCCTATTCATCTAAGGCAGGGGTCTCCAACAGGTCGATCGCACCAGTAGCTCGCAACCCACCTATGAGTTCTGATTCTGAAATTCTGAAAGTACATGCAATTTTCACGTGTTCCACCACAAAACTGTCCTAAACAAATCTCACAAGTACCAGACAACACAAGCTCCCAGCTACTATCTAATCACTGCTACATTGACATTATCCCACCCCTTTAAAGCCACTATTGACTTAAAAAGCCAAAATGACACTATCTGCCAATTCATTTCCAGCAATATTGCCTCTGTCTGTCTGTGTGGTGTGCACATTTGTCCATCACTCCGTGTGTAGCCAGTTGATGCGATAACCCTCTTGTGGGTTGACAGAAATACTTTCCCCAAAAGCTTCTCAAATAAATGTTAACCTGGCAGAAGTATATAATGAGTAAGTCTTTTTTATTTATTTAACCAGGCAAGTCAGTTAAGAACAAATTCTTATTTACAATGAAGGCCTACACCAGCCAAACCCGGACGACGCTGGGCAAATTGTGCACCACCCTATGGGACTCCCAATCACGGCTAGTTGTGATACAGCCTGGAATTGAACCAGGGGGTCTGTAGTCACGCCTCAAGCATTGAGATCCAGTGCCTTAGACTGCTGCGCCACTCGGGAGCCCACGAGTATATCAGTATATCATTTGTATCTATTATTTGTTATTTTAAAACTTTGCCATGAAATGAACAGTAGCAGTACAGGACCATCGCTTATTATTATTTTTTTTTAATGTAATTTTTGTTGGGACCAGCACATAAGACGGCACATTCCTCACTCGCTAGATGCACAATCAAATCAAATCAAATTGTATTTGCCACATGCGCTGAATACAATAGGTGTAGACCTTACAGTGAAATGCTTACTTACAAGCCCTTAACCAACAATGCAGTTTTAAGAAAAAAAGTGTTACGTAAAAAATAGCGAAGTAAAAAAATTAAAATAATTAAAGAGCAGCAGTAAAATAAAATAACAGTAGGGAGGCTATATACAGGGGGTACCGGTAAAGAGTCAATGTGCGGGGGCACCGGTTAGTCGAGGTAATATGTACATGTAGGTAGAGTTATTAAAGTATTAATATATAATATGTAAAGTTACTATGCAAACAGTGGCTTGTGAAAGTATTCACCCCACTTGACATTTTTCCTATTTTGTTGCCTTACAACCTGGAATTAAAATTGATTTTTGGGGGGTTTGTATCATTTGATTTAAACAAAATGCCTACCACTTTGAAGATGCAAAATATTTTTTATTGTGGAACAAACAAGAAATAAGAAAACTTGTGCGTGCATAACTATTCACCCCTGTCACGTTCGTTGTATAAAGGATTGGACCAAGGTGCAGCGTGGTATGCGTACATGTTTAATATTATAATAAACACTTGACAAAATAACAAAAGCAACTGAACGTGAAGTTCTAAAGGCTAACAGCAAACAGAAACAAGGCTAAACAGAAACAAGATCCCACCACTAAAGGTAGGCAAAATGGCTGCCTAAGTATGATCCCCAATCAGAGACAACGATAGACAGCTGCCTCTGATTGGGAACCACACCCGGCCAACAGAGAAATAGAATAAACTAGATTCTATCCAAATCACACCCTGACCTAACCAAACAGAGAATACAGGTGATCTCTATGGTCAGGGCGTGACAACCCCCCAAAGTCAATAATTTGTAGAGCCACCTTTTGCAGCAATTACAGCTGCAAGTCTCTTGGGGTATGTCTCTATAAGCTTGGCACATCTAGCCACTGGGATTTTTGCCCATTCTTCAGGGCAAAACTGCTCCAGCTCCTTCAAGTTGGATGGGTTCCGCTGGTTTACAGCAATCTTTAAGTCATACCACAGATTCTCAATTGGATTGAGGTCTGGGCTTTGACTAGGCCATTCCAAGACATTTACATGTTTCTCCTTAAACCACTTGAGTGTTGCTTTAGCAGTATGCTTAGGGTTTGGTGTTCTCGGGGTGATGAGAGGTGTTGGTTTTGGGCCAGACATAGCGTTTTCCTTGATGGCCAAAAAGCTCAATTTTAGTCTCATTTGACCAGAGTACCTTCTTCCATATTTTTGGGGTGTCTCCCACATGCCTTTTGGCGAACACCAAAATTGTTTGCTTATTTTTTTCTTTAAGCAATGGCTTTTTTCTGGCCACATTTCTGTAATGCCCAGCTCTGTGGAATGTACAGCTTAAAGTGGTCCTATGGACAGATACTCCAATCTCCGCTGTGGAGCTTTGCAGCTTCTTCAGGGTTATCTTTGGTCTCTATGTTGCCTCTCTAGTTAATGCCCTCCTTGCCTGGTCTGTGAGTTTTGGTGGGTGGCCCTCTCTTGGCAGGTTTGTTGTGGTGCCATCTTCTTTAAAAAAAATGTATAATGGATTTAATGGTGCTCCATGGGATGTTCAAAGTTTCTTATATTTTTTGATAACCCAACCCTGATCTGTACTTCTCCACAACTTTGTCCCTGACCTGTTTGGAGAGCTCCTTGGTCTTCATGGTGCCGCTTGGTTGGTGGTGCCCCTTGCTTAGTTGTGTTGCAGACTCTGGGGCCTTTCAGAACAGGTGTATATATACTGAGATTATGTGACAGATTATGTAACACTTAGATTGCATACAGGTCGACTTTATTTAACTAATTATGTGACTTCTGAAGGTAATTGGTTGCACCAGATCTTATTTATTACACTACCCCGGTCAACAGCTCTGCACCCTCCGCTGCAACTTGCCCATGCCCGCCCCTTCTCCGCTATGCAATCCAGTTTCCGAGCTGGTCATGGGTGCACCTCAGCCACGCTCAAGGTCCTAAACGATATTATAACCACGATCGATAATAGACAGTACTGTGCAGCCGTCTTCATCGACCTGGCCAAGGCTTTCGACTCTGTCAACCACCGCATTCTTATTGGCAGACTAAATAGCCTTGGTTTCTCAAATGACTGCCTCGCCTGGTTCACCAACTACTTCTCAGATAGAGTTCAATGTGTCAAATCGGAGGGCCTGTTGTCTGGACCTATGGCAGTCTCTATGGGGGTGGCACAGGGTTCAATTCTTGGGCCGACTCTTTTCTCTGTGTACATCAATGATGTCGCTCTTGCTGCTGGTGATTCTCAGATCCACCTCTACGCAGACGACACCATTTTGTATACATCTTCATTGGACACTGTGTTAACAAACCTCCAAACGAGCTTCAATGCCATACAACACTCCGTCCGTAGCCTCCAACTGCTCTTAAACACAAGTAAAACTAAATGCATGCTCTTCAATCGAACACTGCTGGCACCTGCCCACTCGACTAGAATCACTACTCTCGACGGGTCTGACCTAGAGTATGTGGACAACTACAAATACCTAGGTGTCTGGTTAGACTGTAAACTCTCCTTCCAGACTCACATTAAGCATCTCCAATCAAAAGTTAAATCCAGAATCGGCTTCCTATTTCGCAACAAAGCCTCCTTCACTCATGCTGCCAAACATGCCCTCGTAAAACTGACTATCCTACCAATCCTTGACTTAGGCGATGTCATTTACAAAATAGCCTCCAACACTCTACTCAGCAAATTGGATGTAGTCTATCACAGTGCCATCCGTTTTGTCACCAAAGCCCCATATACTACCCACCATTGTGGCTCTCGTTGGCTGGCCCTCACTACATGTTCGTCGTCAAACCCACTGGCTCCAGGCCATCTATAAATCACTGCTAGGCAAATCCCCGCCTTATCTTAGCTCATTGGTCACCATAGCAACACACACCCGTAGTATTCGCTCCAGCAGGTATATCTCACTGGTCATCCCCAAAGCCAACACCTCCTTTGGCCACCATTCCTTCCAGTTCTCTGCTGCCAATGACTGGAACGAACTGCAAAAATCTCTGAAGCTGGAGACTCTTATCTCCCTAACTAACTTTAAGCATCAGTTGTCAGAGCACCTTACCGATCACTGCACCTGTACACAGCCTATCTGAAATTAGCCCACCCAACTACCTCATCCCCATATTGTTATTTATTTTGCTCATTTGCACCCCAGTATCTCTATTTGCACATAATCTCTTGCACATCTATCATTCCAGTGTTAATACTAATTGTAATTATTTTGCACTATGGCCTATTTATTGCCTTACCTCCATAACTTGCTACATTTGCACACACTGTATATATATTTTCTATTTTCTGTCGTATTTTTGACTTTATGTTTTGTTTTACCCCATATGTAACTCTGTGTTGTTGTTTTTATCGCACTTCTTTGCTTTATCTTGGCCAGGTCGCAGTTGTAAATGAGAACTTGTTCTCAACTGGCTTACCTGGTTAAATAAAGGTAAAATAAATAAAATAAATAAATATATTTAGGGGCTTCATAGCAAGCACCACTTTTCCGTTATTTATTTTTTAGAATTTTTTGAAACAAGTTATTTTTTTAATTTCACTTCACCAATTTGGACAATTTAGTGTATGTCCATTACATGAAATCCAAATAAAAAAACCATTTAAATTACAGGTTGTAATGCAACAAAATATAAAAAATGACAAGGGGGATGAATACTTTTGCAAGGCACTGTAGATAATATACAGAGTAGCAGCAGTGTATAAGAGGGTGGGGTGTGGTGGGGGGGGGTCAATGCATATAGTCTGGGTAGCCATGATTAGCTGTTCAGGAGTCTTATGGCTTGGGGGTAGAAGCTGTTAAGAAGCCTTTTGGACCTAGACTTGGCGCTCCGGTACTGCTTGACATGCGGTAGCAGAGAGAACATAGACTAGGGTGGCTGGAGTCTTTGACAAATTTTAGGGCCTTCCTCTGACATCGCCTGGTATAGAGGTCCTGGATGGCAGGAAGCTTGGCCCCGGTGATGTACTGGGCCGTACGCACTACCCTATGTAGTGCCTTGCGGTCGGAGGCCGAGCAGTTGCCATACCAGGCGGTGATGCAACCAGTCACGATGCTCTCGATGGTGCAGCTGTATAACTTTTTGAGGATCTGAGGACCCATGCCAAATCTTTTCAGTCTCCTGAGGGGGAATAGGCATTGTCGTGCCCTCATCACGACTGTCTTGGTGTGTTTGGACCATGATAGTTTGTTGGTGATGTGGACACCAAGGATCTTGAAGCTCTCAACCTGTTCCACTACAGCCCCGTCGATGAGAATGGGGGCTTGCTCAGTCCTCTTTTTTTTCCTGTAGTCCACAATCATCTCCTTTGTCTTGATCACGTTGATGGAGAGGTTGTTATCTTGGCACCACATGGCCAGGTCTCTGACCTCCTCCCTATAGGCTGTCTCATCGTTGTCGGTGATCAGGCCTACCACTGTTGTGTCGTCGGCAAACTTAATGATGGTGTTGGAGTCGTGCCTGGCCATGCAGTCATGGGTGAACAGGGAGTACAGGAGGGGACTGAGCACACACCCCTGAGGGGCCCCCGTGTTGAGGATCTGTCAGGTAAGCTAGGCTGTGTCTTGGGGATTTAGAATGGAGCGCATAGTGAGTGATTTGTCTTTTGACAGGTAGGCACAGTAATTCTGACAGTTTATTACAGCTGTTTATTCCCTATTGACACTGAGTTGTAACATGAGTAGAGCCATCAGAAATGCTATGACACAAAATGTAAACTAAACCGTCAAAAGCAGAGGAAAGATAGGAAACATAGATTATAAAATGTATGCATGATATTCACTTCACATTCGCTGTGCCTCACAGAAGACAGTCCACTCCTGATGCAGTGTTCAATTCCTTTGACTTACTCTGGATCTCTGCATCATCTGTATAGGAATGTATAGGACGTTCCTAACCCTTTACATTTATCAGGAGTTGACTTGAAAATGACTTGCGTAGTCAGACTGAGTGGTTCCTTATGATTCCAGACATGTTCTAATGTTCCTCTCTGATCCTCTCTGAAGCTCTACTGTTCTACTGGGTCTTGGCCTTTCTGATGAAGACCATCAAGTTTGCCAAGTACACGGAGCACGGCATCGGCCTGAGACAACTCCGCTACTGCATCACAGGACTCCTGGTCCTGCTCTACGGACTACTGCTGGCTGTGGAGATCAACGTCATACTGGGCAGGGTGAGCACCAGTGTGTGTGGGAGTGGAATGGAATATGTGTGTGTGCCCATGTATTTGTGTGTGTGTATTTGTGTGTACCTTTTTGTGTGTATCATCCTAGAGTGAGGAGTGTGTGTGTGTGTGTGTGTGTGTGTGTGTGTGTGTGTGTGTGTGTGTGTGTGTGTGTGTGTGTGTGTGTGTGTGTGTGTGTGTGTGTGTGTGTGTGTGTGTGTGTGTGTGTGTGTGTGTGTGTGTGTGTGTGTGTGTGTGTGTGTGTGTGCACGCACGTACATACGTGCAAGCATACATTTGTGTGTATGCATCGATTTTCCTCAGTGTGACTGGCGGCCATCTCTTTCCTGTCTTTCCTGTGTCTTTCAATCTAGCATTTTGGATGCTCCTGCACATTGGATGATCAGTATTGCTGCCTACAGGTCTGCTCATTAGGCTGATAGATCAGGCAGAATGTGCTGGACTGTTGTGACGAGTGGGACCTTGTAGTTACATGTAACAAGGTCATATTCTCTTAACCTGCTGTGTAAGTTCTCCTAAACATGCTCCGAAAAGTCAATTTTGAAAAAAGATGTAACCCTTCTAGAAAAAACCTTGTTTTGGGGCAGAGCTCATTAGAATAATACTCAGCATTCAATTGTCCATTTTTACAAACACATTTATATTTAGTCCATTTAGCAGACGCTCTGATCACACCATAGTGCCATCAGACTTCTGATACCAATGCAGGGTGAAAGGTGGGCCACAAAATGGTGAACCTCAATAAAAATGTGTATAGAAAAGTATTTTGTATTTCGAAAATACAAATTACAGCTCTCGAAAGTATCTTGTTACAAAATGATACAGGGAGGCTTTGCCAAGGTATTGATACTTTTGCCAACCCGTTATCATGCAACCCATAATTTAATACACAACAGAGCCAACTTCACAGTCAAATACTCTTCATCACCCATAATGATCAGACACTATCTGTGATATCCAGTGGAGCACAGGCCAACAAGATAATTAACCATTATCTCTTCAAAACTTGGATTAAGTAAGTGTTTCTGAAACTGGATGTACGTTAGCAAATAGTTGCATAGTTCATTGCATTGTTCACATTTGTATGAGAAAAAGTGAATTTTTCTCCCTCTGTCCCTCCACACAGCGCTACCTATGTTTCACTGAGGCTATGGAGGTGAAGCCCCCAGAGGACCTGCAGGACCTGGGGGTGCGGTTCCTGCAGCCCTTTGTCAACCTGCTGTCCAAGGCCACCTACTGGTGGATGAACACCTTCATCACGGCAGCCCACCACCGCCCCATCGACCTCAAGGTCATCGGCAAGCTGCCCATCGCCATGCGAGCCCTCACCAACTATCTGAAGCTCCGCAAGGCTTTCGAGAGCCAGAGGGTAAAGGTAGTAATACTACTTTACTTCTCTCACACCAAGCATGTGAGAGAAAGACAGACAGATGAGAGAGAGAGAGAGAGAGAGAGAGAGAGAGAGAGAGAGAGAGAGAGAGAGAGAGAGAGAGAGAGAGAGAGAGAGAGAGAGAGAGAGAGAGAGAGAGAGAGAGAGAGAGAGAGAGAGAGAGAGAGAGAGAGAGAGAGAGAGAGAGAGAGAGAGAGAGAGAGAGAGAGAGAGAGAAACATAGACACTAAAACGTGTTCAACACTTCCACTCACAAATTTAAAGCCAATTGGAGGTGTACATGTGAATGTTTTTCAAGGCCTACCTTCAAACTCAGTGCCTCTTTGCTTGACATCATGTGAAAATCCAAAGAAATCAGCCAAGACCTCAGAAAAAATATATTACACCTCCACAAGTCTGGTTCATCCTTGCGAGCAATTTCCAAATGCCTGAAGGTACCACGTTCATCTGTACAAACAATAGTACGCAAGTAGAAACACCATGGGACCACGCAGCCGTCATACTGCTCAGGAAGGAGACGCGTTCTGTCTCCTAGTACTTTGGTGCGAAAAATGCAAATCAGTCCCAGAAAAACAGCAAAGGACCTTGTGAAGATGCTGGAGGAAGCAGGTACAAAAGTATCTATATCCGCAGTAAAAGGAGTCCTGTATCGACATAACCTGAAAGGACGCCCAGCAAGGAAGAAGCCACTGCTCCAAAACCGGCATACAAAAGCTAGACTACGGTTTGCAACTGCACATGGGGACAAAGATCGTACTTTTTGGAGAAATGTCCTCTGGTCTGATGAAACAAAAATAGAACTGTGTGGCCATAATGACCATCGTTATGTTTGTAGGAAAAAGGGGGATGCTTGCATGCCGAAGAACACCATCCCAACTGTGAAGCACGGGGGTGGCAGAATCATGCTGTGGGGGGGCTTTGCTGCAGGAGGGACTGGTGCACTTCACAAAATAGATGGCATCATGAGGAAGGAAAATTATGTGGATATATTGAAGCAACATAAGAAGACATCAGTCAGGAAGTTAAAGCTTGGTCGCAAATGGGTCTTCCAAATGAACAATGACCCCAAGCATACTTCCAATGTTGTGGCAAAATGGCTTAAGGACAACAAAGTCAAGGTATTGGAGTGGCCATCACAAAGCCCTAACCTCAAGCCTATAGAAAATATGTGGGCAGAACTGAAAAAGCGTGTGCGAGCAAGAAGGCCTACAAACCTGACTCAGTTACACCAGCTCTGTCAGGAGGAATGGGCCAAAATTCACTCAACTTATTGTGGGAAGCTTGTGGAAGGCTACCCAAAACGTTTAACCCAAGTTAAACAATTTAAAGGCAACGCTACCAAATACTAATTGAGTGTATGTAAACTTCTGACCCACTGGGAATGTGATGAAAGAAATAAAAGCTGAAATAAATTATTCTCTCTACTATTTTTCTGACATTTCACATTCTTAAAATAAAGTGGTGATCCTAACTGACCTAAGACAGGGAATTTGTACTAGGATTAAATGTCAGGAATTGTGAAAAACTGAGTTTAAATGTATTTGGCTAAGGTGTATGTAAACTTCCGACTTCAACTGTATATCCATGAAACTGGAAAGTTTCGGAAGTGAATGTGAAGTATCAGAAGCAGAAGAATCAAATCTGGTTTATTTATACATTTTTTGTTTATTTATGTATGTATCTGCCCTCGTGCTCTCTGCATCAAAGAGCCTGACGAGAGGCTGCCTCCAAGCCAATCACCCCCTAGAGAGGAGTTGGAAAACCAGGAGGACACCATGATTATTTACCTCTCTGCAGCCAAAGTAGCTAGATGTTGTCCCCGATCTTCACTAACAATACATGTGTAAACATCACACAACGCATTCATGTCAGCGGGGTTGACTACAGTAAATGTTTGGCCTTCATGCATTATACATGGAGGGTTTCAACCTTTTGAGATCGGACAAACTATTTGACTGCACACAAACACTTGAATGCCTGAATGCCTGAATTCCCGAACGCCTGAATGCTGGTGTACTTTCAGATCTGAACGAACCTCTTCTGTGAGGTCCCATTGTGCGGTGTGCCGATGCCACAGTAGCCTGAGTCATTAGGACTGAAGTCAGGAGATGGCATGTTGGGAGGACATCATTACTACTGAAAAGCACGAGAACCACGCTCTTCTCCTTCTCACCTCAGTAAACACTGAATTCCATTAAACACTGAAAGCCATTAAACACTGAAAGCCATTCAACACTGAATATCATTATACACTGAATCCTATTAAACACTGAATCCTATTAAACACAGAATTTCATTAAACACAGAATTTCATTAAACAGTGAATTCCATTCAACACTGAATTCCATTCAACACTGAATTCTATTAAACAGTGAATTCCATTCAACACTGAATTCTATTAAACACTGAATTCTATTAAACAGTGAATTCCATTCAACACTAAATTCCAGGTTCCATGCAGGTTTCTATTCTGTAGATGTAATTGGCTCCTGATCGCCTTGGGTATGCAGGTTTTTGTTCCAGCTAATTATCTTTTAATGTTCCTTTAACAGCCTTTTGATGAGTGGCCTTGTTTTGCTTGTGTAAGAAACCCACAGGGAATAGCCACACTGTGTGTGGGAGGAGACTGACTGTGAGAACCGCTGCAAGAGTCCAATTAACTCAGGTTCCTTAATTGGAACTTGGGTAAGACTGTACATGGACATTTTACTTTTCACTGTTTTACCTGATACAACCATGATGTCCTTCCTCTTGCAGAGGCCTCTGGGCTCCATGCCGCAGGGCCCTAAGTGGATCTGGAGGGCCCTACGCCAGGCATTTGGACGGCCCCTCATCATCAGCATCACCTTCCGTTTCCTGGCTGACCTGCTGGGCTTCGCTGGGCCCCTCTGTATCTCTGGCATCGTCCATCACATCAGCAAGGACAACCGCACCATACAGCCCCCGGTGAGAAGACATTATGCGTACACCAGCGGAGGCTGCTGAGGGGAGGATGGCTCATAGTAATGGCTGGAATGGAGTCAATAGAATGGTATCAACCACATGCAAACCACATGTTTGATACCATTCCGTTGACTCCATTCCAGGCATTATTATGAGCCGTCCTACCCTCAGCCGCCTCCGCTGACGGCAAGGAGACACACGCACGCACGGATGCACGCACACACTCACACACGCTCACTGTTGAGAGAGTGAGAGAGACAGATATCCCATGATCTCCTGACTTTCAAAAGGTCAAGGCCTGTATCCACAAAGCATCTCAGAAAAGGTCTTAGGAATCCTGTTAAAACCTGTTTTAAGACAACAACAAAAAACTCCCAGCTCAGAGTAGGTTTTAGGATGATGTTAAGGCACTGCTCAGACAAACTCAGAGTCAGGAGTAAAATCAACTCATAAAAATTTATCTCAGCTGGTAATCACGACAGTTTGAGGTACCGCAAAGGAAAGCTGTTGATGAATTTCATTGACATTATTGCAAATTATGGGGAATAACCAATCGCAATGAGGCATCAACAGCTATGAACTCTATAGCACGCTTCAGACAACCACAGTGAATGTGACTTTACATAAAATGTTGCAATAAAACGTTTGATATAATATTCGCCTGACACGATCACTTTGCCTACTAATTATTGCCTAATACTGTATGTTGGCGTGCATAACCGTTTTAAAAAGAAACAATTATGAAAGTTGTTAAAAGTGGAATTTTTACAATAATTACCATTATATCAACACACTCGTCACGCACGTTTAACAACTCTAAATCACTTTGGCACAGTAGGCATCAAGTCACTTGCCGATAATGTTGAATACAACCTTGCATACTTTTTTATTTTTGTATTTATTTTTGTATTTAACCTTTATTTAACCAGGTAAGCCAGTTGAGAACAAGTTCTCATTTACAACTGCGACCTGGCCAAGATAAAGCAAAGCAGTGCGATAAAAACAACAACACAGAGTTACATATGGGGTAAAACAAAACAAAGTCAAAAATACAACAGAAAAAATATATATACAGTGTGTGCAAATGTAGCAAGTTATGGAGGTAAGGCAATAAATAGGCTATAGTGCAAAATAATTACAATTAGTATTAACACTGGAATGCTAGATGTGCAAGAGATGATGTGCAAATAGAGATACTGGGGTACAAATGAGCAAAATAAATAACAATATAGGGATGAGGTAGTTGGGCGGGCTAATTTCAGATGGGCTGTGTACAGGTGCAGTGATCGGTAAGGTGCTCTGACAACTGATGCTTAAAGTTAGTGAGGGAGATAAGTGTCTCCAGCTTCAGAGATTTTTGCAATTTGTTCCAGTCATTGGCAGCAGAGAACTGGAAGGAATGGCGGCCAAAGGAGGTGTTGGCTTTGGGGATGACCAGTGAGATATACCTGCTGGAGCGCATACTACGGGTGGGTGTTGCTATGGTGACCAATGAGCTAAGATCAGGCAGGGATTTGCCTAGCAGGGATTTATAGATGGCCTGGAGCCAGTGGGTTTGGCGATGAATATGTAGTGAGGACCAGCCAACAAGAGAAATGTTTGAAAGGTCTATAATATTTACACAATCAAGGTTAACATAAGCCCTAGATGCCTTCAATTTCCCAACTTATAGGCATGCCCAATTTAGACATATTTTTAACAACGTGGTATTGTGCTCCAAATGGATAACTTGAAAAAACATGATGTAGGTAATTAAATAATGGAAATAAAAGAATGTGATTATTTATTAGCCTAGTGGTTATAAGTATGTAGGCATATCATGTGAAATCATTGTCTAAAGCGCAAGAGATACTGTTGCATGTAAGTCTGGATTATTTATGGTTTGATCATATAGAAATATAAAAACATTGTTTCAACAACTCCAAAGCAGTTGCCTGTCTATGGCAGAGGAACCACTGACTTGCTGCATATTTCTATTATCAAGACACCTGCTGGTAACTCCTAACTGGTTAGGACTGGTGGGACTCCTAAATATCAATCAATCAATCCAATTTATTTATAAAGCCCTTTTTTTTTTACATCAGCAGATGTCACAAAGTGCTATACAGAAACCCAGCCTAAAACCCCAAACAGCAAGCAATGCCGACTAGGTGTGACTCTTATGACTAAAGAGGCTTCATGACGAGCTTTTATTTTTACCCATAATAGTAGGAGTAAAACATCTCTAGTCTCAGCACGTACCACCAGTTCTCTACTCTGAGACGCTTTGTGGATACAGGCCCAGGTTTCCATTCTGATATGACATTTACTGTCCTCCTCCCAGCACAACTGTCCTCAAAGGTGAAATCCTTGAGGCTAATGACTGGCAGCCTCACTGTGCTGCTGTCTGTTTGTCTGTCTGGCTCTCTGACTCCTCTCTAATTCCACTCAGAGCAGGACACGGACGCATCTGTCAGATCTCCTGTACTGACCCCATTCAGATCCCCTCTCCTGCTGTAATGATAGATCCTCAGTTATTGGTTTGAAAGTTGCGTAGTGGAATATTGCTGATTTGTCTCAGTAACTGTAAAAGGCTGTGTGTTCTGTAGCTCCTCATAGAAGGCAAATAAGGGATGCCCTCTCCTGAAGAAAAGGCATTTGATGATTTTGTTTGAATGTCACTGAGTTAGTTACACAATATAATTTCTAATAGGGGAGCTGATTTGGAAACATTGGGTGGCCATGTCATCTGTAGTCACTCATAGAAGTCAGACAGTGTTCTCCTCCGTCTCTATCTCCATCTTGACAGTGTTTTTGGTCCGAGGGTAGACTAAAATAGTCGCCCCTGGAAGAGATTAAATATTAAAGAGTGATATCAAGCTAAAAATATCACCATGAGACTGACAAGAAAAGGCTGTGTAGTTAACTGATAAATGCAATGTCATGGAACGTGGCAATAGCTTATTGTGAATGCGTGGAATGGAGCACCCAGATGTCCTGAGCACTCGAAAGCATGCATGGGAGTGCACTCAAACAAAGTATTTATTTGCATTAATTTGACATACACTCGGGAAAGGAGTCGGCTGTATGCCATTCAAACACTGTAAAATGTGTCTGTGTATGAGTGTGTGTGTGTGTGAGAGAGAGAAAGAGAGAGGGAGGGAGAGCGAGAGAGGGGAGGAGAGAGAGAGAGAGAGAGAGAGAGAGAGAGAGAGAGAGAGAGAGAGAGAGAGAGAGAGAGAGAGAGAGAGAGGGGGGGAGGGGTACCTGCTAAATGATTTATAGAGATGTATTTATTACCTGTCCTGTTCCAGTTTGAATGGCTCCTCAGAGATAGGAGAGATGAGAGATAAGATATCCCTTACATTTACATTTAGCAGACGCTCTTATCCAGAGCGACTTACAGTTAGTGAGTGCATTACATTTTCACCTGAGACCCTTTACGGCATAATCCAATGTTAGGGTTTCACACCTGAAGGATGACTTCTGTCGGTGTATTGAACTTCCTTAAGACAGTGGATTTGTTATGGAATGACCCCAGCCTTGGTGTGATTCACTGGTAGAACTGAATGACTGAGGACATCCATCATCATTACAGTGCAGAGATAGAGGGAGAGTGTTCCACGAATAGCTGGCCTGATCCAGAGTGTTATGGTGTGTAGTTAGATAACATACAACAGATGACTACAATGACTCCGTTGACTCAGATGACTTGAAGTGGACTGTTGATTGATCATCTTAAGGAATTTCTGGGAGTTATTCTCCTCTGCGTGTTAGGAATGATTCTGTAATATCCTTATAGAAAATCAAAGCATTTCCCCCTCTGATGTACATATTCTCTTTGATGCTTGATTACTGTCTTGTAAACAGATGTGGTTGGATATTAGTAGTAGATCTCTGCTGTAGATTTTGAACCTGCCATTTCATAACAGTCACAGTCAGACTTTCCATACTGGAATGGCTGTTCTTTCCCTTGCCCTCCCTGCTGGCAGCTCCTGGGAAGATCACAATGTCATACTCCTCATGTCCTTTCTCCTCTCTCCTCATCTCCTTCTCAAAACCCATTGGATGAGAAAGCCAGAGGTACCTCCCCTCTGACCTTCTACTCCAATGGGTTTTGAGAATGACGCGAGGAATATACAATTGAGATGTTCGCCCTGTCTGTGTGAGTAGGATACTGACTGGGTGTACTGACTGACTGGGTCCATGTCTGTGTCTCTCGCTGTGCTTTCAGATAAAGCTGCTGGGGGTCTACTTTATCTCCTCTCAAGAGTTCTTGGCGAATGCCTACGTGCTGGCCGTGCTGCTGTTCTTCGCCCTCATCCTGCAGAGAACCTTCCTCCAGGCCTCGTATTATGTGGCTATCGAGACGGGCATCAACTTACGAGGGGCTATACAGGTACTGTACTGTAGGCTTATATACAGTAGGGACCACATTGCAAAATTGTGGATCTCTACAGTGTGATCTCTGTAGACTTTCACATACATCACACATTGATGTCAATGGAGAGTTGTGTGAAGAGATTCTTACCCCTTACGTTTATTCTTATTCTCTATTACTTAGCATCAGGGATTCAGCGTTAGAAAGCGTCTGCAGTGTCAATACCTCTATATTGTGCAGTACGCCTGTCTATAGCAGCAAGGTATTGCTCATAGAGGGTAGGTTCATACATTGTTCCCTATGTTTTCGTTATTATACGTGTGTAGCAGAGGGAACTAAGAATGAGAGTTGCCAAACGACATCATATTTTAGCTGAGTTATAGTAAGGCTATGTCCTCTGGTAACTATAAAAACACAGGTTAATTGATCGGTTTCCCCATGATGTGTCTGGCTGTGTTCTCCTTCCAGACTAAGATCTACAATAAGATCATGCGGCTGTGCACCTCCAACATGTCCATGGGAGAACTGACAGTAGGACAAATCTGTAACCTGGTCGCCATAGATACCAACCAGCTCATGTGGTTCTTCTTCCTCTGTCCCAACCTGTGGGCCATGCCAGTCCAGGTGAGACCTATTCTCTTCTACTCTACTCTACTCTACAATACTCTACTCTACTCTACTCTACTCTACTCTACTCTACTCTACTATACTATACTCTACTCTACTCTACACTACTCTACTCTACACTACTCTACTCTACAATACTCTACTCTACTCTACTCTACTCTACTCTACTCTACTCTACTCTACTCTACACTACTCTACTCTACTCTACTCTACACTACTCTACTCTACTCTACACTACACTACTCTACTCTACTCTACTCTACTCTACTCTACTATACAATACTCTACTCTACTCTACTCTACTCTACACTACTCTACTCTACTCTACTCTACTCTACTCTACTATTCTTTACTCTACTCTACTCTACACTACTCTACTCTACTTTACTTTACTCTACTCTACTATTCTTTACTCTACTCTACTCTACTATTCTTTACTCTACTCTACTCTACTCTACTCTACACTACTCTACTCTACTTTACTTTACTCTACTCTACTATTCTTTACTCTACTCTACTCTACTCTACTCTACACTACTCTACTCTACTTTACTTTACTCTACTCTACTATTATTTACCCTACTCTACTCTACTCTACACTACTCTACACTACACTACACAACTCTACTCTACACTACACTACACTACTCTACAGTACTCTACAGTACTCTACACTACTCTACTCTACTCTACACTACACTACTCTACTCTACAATACTCTACACTACACTACTCTACAATACTCTACAATACTCTACTCTACACTACTCTACTCTACTCTACTCTACACTACTCTACTCTACAATACTCTACACTACACTACTCTACAATACTCTACAATACTCTACACTACACTACTCTACTCTACACTACCGGTCAAAAGTTTTAGAACACCTACTCATTCAAGGGTTTTTCTTTATTTTTACTATTTTCTACATTGTAGAATAATAGTGAAGACATCAAAACTATGAAATAACACAGATGGAATCATGTAGTAACCACAAAAGTGTTAAACAAATCAAAATATATTTTATATTTGAGATTCTTCAGATAGCCACCCTTTTCCTTGATGACAGCTTTACACACTCTTGACATTCTCTCAACCAGCTCCATGAGGTAGTCACCTGGAATGCATTTCAATTAACAGGTGTGCCTTCTTAAAAGTTAATTTGTGGAATTTCTTTCCTTCTTAATGCGTTCGAGCCAATCAGTTGTGTTGTGACAAGGGGGGGTATACAGAAGATAGCCCTATTTGGTAAAAGACCAAGTCCATATTATGGCAAGAACAGCTCAAATAAGCAAAGAGAAATTACAGTCCATCATTACTTTAAGACATGAAGGTCAGTCAATACGGAACATTTCAAGAACTTTGAAAGTTTCTTCAAGTGCAGTCGCAAAAAACATCAAGTGCTATGATGAAACTGGCTCTCATGAGGACCGCCACAGGAATGGAAGACCCAGAGTTACCTCTGCTGCAGAGGATAAGTTCATTAGAGTTAACTTCACCTCAGATTGCAGCCCAACATTTATTTCACAGAGTTCAAGTAATAGACACATCTCAACATCAACTGTTCAGAGGAGACTGTGTGAATCAGGCCTTCATGGTCGAATTGCTGCAAATAAACTACTACTAAAGGACACCAATAAGAAGAAGAGACTTGCTTGGTTCAAGAAACATGAGCAATGGACATTAGACCGGTGGAAATGTGTCCTTTGGTCTGGTGTCCAAATTGGAGATTTTTGGTTCCAACTGTCGTGTCTTTGTGAGACATGGTGTGGGTGAACGGATGATCTCTGCATATGTATTTCCCACCGTAAAGCATGGAGGAGGAGGTGTTATGGTGTGGGGGTGCTTTGCTGGTGACACTGTCTGTGATTTACAAGGAACACTTAACCAGCATGGCTACCACAGCATTCTGCAGCGATACGCCATTCCATCTGGTTTGGGCTTAGTGGGACTATCATTTGTTTTTCATGACCCAACCCACCTCCAGGCTGTGTAAGGGCTATTTTACCAAGAAGGAGAGTGATGGAGTGCTGCATCAGATGACCTGGGCTCTACAATCCCCCGACCTCAACCAAATTGAGATGGTTTGGGATGAGTCAGACCGCAGAGTGAAGGAAAAGCAGCCAAGAAGTGCTCAGCATATGTGGGAACTCCTACAAGACAGTTGGAAAAGCATTCCAGGTGAAGCTGGTTAAGAGAATGCCAAGAGTTTGCAAAGCTGTCATCAAGGCAAAGGGTGGCTGTTAGAAGAATCTCAAATATAAAATATATTTTGATTTGTTTAACACTTTTTTGGTGACTACATGATTCCATATGTGTTATTTCATAGTTTTGATGTCTTCACTATTATTCTACAATGTAGAAAATAGTAAAAATATAGGAAAACCCTTGAATGAGTAGGTGTTCTAAAACTTTTGACCGGTAGTGTACACTACTCTGCTCTACACTACTCTGCTCTACTCTCCACTACTCTACGCTACTCTACTCTACTCTACTGTACTTGATTAGGGTAGGTCCTGTATAGTTTTAATTGATTATATTCTATCCGGGTCTATTCAGTTTGGTTCTAAACTAGTCTAGTCTAATCTACTATATTAAAGGTAAAGCCAGGATGTTTCTACCCAGGGTAGAAAAGGGAAAGAAGACCGGCAGGCAGAAAATAAGCAGCACATCAGGAGAAGCCCCCATGGAGTTGAAATAGATTCATGGCATACTGTATATTACATCAGAACAGTGTGACCTTCAAGTTTATGCTCCTTGCCCCATGGCATGATGATCTCTCATATCCCATCTCTAGATCCGTACATGGAAATGGAAGGAAGGTGTTGTGGGGGGTGGGGGGGTGGGGGGGGGGACTCTTATTTAGAAATACAGGTATATCAGTTACTGGTTTGATGTTCCCTGACTATTAAATGAAAGCAGGAGTTGCAAATGTAATCTTCCAATATAATGTTCCAGACAGCCTTGGTATAGTTTCTATCTCCCAGCCTGCAACTACTATCAGTGGTGCAGATACAGAACCCTTATCAAGATCACCTGATGGATCAGGGGGACCCAGGGGCCTTTAAAAATGTTTTACTTTTCCTTCTTAGTTTGTCTTCTTATCCTGCTCTTGTTTTGGGTGTCTTGTTGTTTGCCCAACATATTCGTCTGTGTGTCAGTCGGTCAGTCAGTCTGTCTGGTAAGACGTTTCTTTGTTAGTTCAAGCTGAGACTTACCTTATCTCTCTCTACCAGGGAGAACACTGTGTCTCCCGACTCAGTTTCTCTCTCTCTCTCTCTCTCTCTCTCTCTCTCTCTCTCTCTCTCTCTCTCTCTCTCTCTCTCTCTCTCTCTCTCTCTCTCTCTCTCTCTCTCTCTCTCTCTCTCTCTCTCTTTTTCCTGGTAGAGTAAGATTCCATTATGTTCCCTTTCATTTGTGTTCTTTACAATGTGACAGTGCATTTAACAGGAGTAAAAATCCCAGGCCCAAACCACTGTAGAAAACAATCTTAGTGTAACAGTGACTCTGGTTCCTTAATTATTCTGACTGACACTATAGGCACAGGGATTAGCTTTATGGATTAAGTGGAGGAGTGAAGAAGACTGTCTGGGGGGTTCATAATGCATGGAATTGAAAACGATAACAGCTAAATGAAATATGTTGGGCTACACTAGGAATACTTTAGGAAGTTTAGTACTACTACCTGTTCCTATCCAACTGAGGGGAGAATGAACAGGTGAATCCATGTCAGAAAACAATTTACTACTGGATGTGTTTTATATGAATGGTCTTCTCAGCTCAGGCATGTGTGTGTGTGCCATACCAACCCCTCTGATTTACAGCCTTGACAATATTTAGATTCTGGCCTCGTATTTCAAAGGCAGAGAGTAGTTAGTTGTAACTACAATTATTCAGCAGCAATACTACGCCTCTGATCCTCCTTCACTAAATCTCTCCTATTTTTGTGCATAAGGCCAATCCAAGGAGTTCAACAGATTTCAAGATCGTCCATGTTCCAATGTAATGTTCCATGCAGCCTTGGTAATGTTCTGTGCAGCCTTGGTAATGTTCCGTGCAGCCTTGGTAATGTTCCATGCAGCCTTGGTAATGTTCCGTGCAGCCTTGGTTATGTTCCGTGCAGCCTTGGTAATGTTCCATGCAGCCTTGGTAATGTTCCATGCAGCCTTGGTAATGTTCCGTGCAGCCTTGGTAATGTTCCATGCAGCCTTGGTAATGTTCCATGCAGCGTTGGTAATGTTCCGTGCAGCCTTGGTAATGTTCCATTCAGCCTTGGTAATGTTCCATGCAGCCTTTGGTAATGTTCCGTGCAGCCTTGGTAATGTTCCATGCAGCGTTGGTAATGTTCCGTGCAGCCTTGGTAATGTTCCATTCAGCCTTGGTAATGTTCCATGCAGCCTTTGGTAATGTTCCGTGCAGCCTTGGTAATGTTCCATGCAGCCTTGGTAATGTTCCGTGCAGCCTTGGTAATGTTCCGTGCAGCCTTGGTAATGTTCCGTGCAGCCTTGGTAATGTTCCGTTTAGCCTTGGCAATGTTCCGTGCAGCCTTGGTAATGTTCCGTGCAGCCTTGGGATTGTTCCATGCAGCCTTGGTAATGTTCCGTGAAGCCTTGGTAATGTTTCGTGCAGCCTTGGTAATGTTCCGTGCAGCCATGGTAATGTTCCGTGCAGCCTTGGTAATGTTCCGTGCAGCCTTGTTAATGTTCCGTGCAGCCTTGGGAATGTTCCATGCAGCCTTGGTAATGTTCTGTGAAGCCTTGGTAATGTTCCGTGCAGCCTTGGTAATGTTCCGTGCAGCCTTGGTAATGTTCCGTGCAGCCTTGGTAATGTTCCATGCAGCCTTGGTAATGTTCCGTGCAGCCATGGTAATGTTCCGTGCAGCCTTGGTAATGTTCCGTGCAGCCTTGGTAATGTTCCGTGCAGCCTTGGTGACACAGCGTTTTGATCCTCTGTAATTGAATTTCCCTTTTCATTTGATTCAAGAGTTCAAGACGGTTTTCAAGATCGTCCACGTTAAGAAAACCAATCTAATAAAAAGCTAAAATTTGACGCACACACAAAATAGTTAGAGGTGCTGAATAACAGAAAACTAAACTTGTGAAAAAATAAAGAAGGTTGCACAGTTGCACACTCCCAATGAGTTATTGGGTATCACCAACATTTTAGCACAGAGGGTTACATCTTCTTCAGGGTTACATAATGAGATCTGCCAGAAAAAGAAACAGTGGTCAAGGTTTTACAACAGCTGGATACCAAGAGGTTCAGACCTCTACGTGTGAAGGTGTTGGACTCATAGACACATGGCTGCAGGTTTAAGTCCCACTGGCTACTTCGTAAATCTGCTCTAGGATTTTTCATTATTTTGTTCCATTGAGAAAGACTACATTTTGGGACTCCAGAATGATGGACAGAGCCAACTCTCTAAAGGCATTAGGACTCATTGATGATTCAGTCAGCAGTGAGACAGTTGACTCCCATGCTAGCCCTAGGTGATTCCTGAATAGTGTTAGTATTCTGTAGGAGTGGTCATGCTTGCCTGCCTGCATGCCTGCCCTGCTAAACCCACACTGAGCCCTCTGCTAGCTCTCTGATTATGAGTTGAGAAATCAATACCAAGTTATGGTGCACTTTGGGGTGTTGCTATCCATTTTCTGGTTTTGGAAGGCAAAGAACTCTGTTCTGGAACCTGTCAGTGGTCTTCTATCATAGCATTACAATCGATTCTAATTCTAATTCTAGCCATGTCCCTTTGATCTGTTTTGTCCTGTAGTCACTGTCAGTTTAGAAGCCTTTGTTAAGGCCTAAAGTGAAAGTGATATAAAACACCAAATATCAGTTGGTATGCTGTAATATACAGTTAAATATTCACTATTAGCAATTGCTGATTTTATTTTTGAACATTTCAACAATAAAGTACTGTATTGCTGTTTTGCTATATATTAACTGCAGCATATTGTAAATGATGGTGCATTGTTGAGAAATATTGTGGGAGGAGAAAGAATCGCTGACTCATTAACATATTTTAAGGCGTAAGTGATGTGGCAGTAGTTCCCTAATAATTAAATGTATGTACAGTTGAAGTCGGAAGTTTACATACACCTTAGCCAAATACATTTAAACTCAGTTTTTCACAATTCCTGACATTTAATCCTAGTACAAATTCCCTGTCTTAGGTCAGTTAGGATCACCACTTTATTTTAAGAATGTGAAATGTCAGAGTAATAGTAGAGAGAATGATTTATTTCAGCTTTTCTTTCTTTCATCACATTCCCAGTGGGTCAGAAGCTTACATACACTCAATTAGTATTTGGTAGCGTTGCCTTTAAATTGTTTAACTTTGGTCAAACGTTTCGGGTAGCCTTCCACAAGCTTCCCACAATAAGTTGGGTGAATTTTGGCCCATTCCTCCTGACAGAGCTGGTGTAACGGAGTCAGGTTTGTAGGCCTCCTTGCTCGCACACGCTTTTTCAGATCTGCCCACAAATTTTCTGTAGGATTGAGGTCAGGGCTTTGTGATGGCCACTCCAATACCTTGACTTTGCTGTCCTTAAGCCATTTTGCCACAACTTTGGAAGTATGCTTGGGGTCATTGTCCATTTGGAAGACCCATTTACGACCAAGCTTTAACTTCCTGACTGATGTCTTGAGATGTTGCTTCAATATATCCACATAATTTTCCTTCCTCATGATGCCATCTATTTTGTGAAGTGCACCAGTCCCTCCTACAGCAAAGCACCCCCACAGCATGATGCTGCCACCCCTGTGCTTCACGGTTGGGATGGTGTTCTTCGGCTTGTAAGAACCCCCTTTTTCCTCCAAACATAACGATGGTCATTATGGCCAAACAGTTCTATTTTTGTTTCATCAGACCAGAGGACATTTCTCCAAAAAGTACAATCTTTGTCCCCATGTGCAGTTGCAAACCGTAGTCTGGCTTTTTTATGGCGGTTTTGGAGCAGTGGCTTCTCCTTGCTTAGCGTCCTTTCAGATTATGTCGATATAGGACTCGTTTTACTGTGGCTATAGATACTTTTGTACCCGTTTCCTCCAGCATCTTCACAAGGACCTTTGCTGTTGTTCTTGGATTGATTGCACTTTTCGCACCAAGGTACGCTCATCTCTAGGACAGAACGCGTCTCCTTCCTGAGCGGTATGACGGCTGCGTGGTCCCATGGTGTTTATACTTGCGTACTATTGTTTGTACAGATGAACGTGGTACCTTCAGGCATTTGGAAATTGCTCCCAAGGATAAACCAGACTTGTGGAGGTCTACCATTTTATTTCTGAGGTCTTGGCTGATTTCTTTTGATTTTCCCATGATGTCAAGGAAAGAGGCACTGAGTTTGAAGGTAGGCCTTGAAATACATCCACAGGTACACCTCCAATTGACTCAAATGATGTCAATTAGCCTATCAGAAGCTTCTAAAGCCATTACATCATTTTCTGGAATTTTCCAAGCTGTTTAAAGGCACAGTCAACTTAGTGTATGTAAACTTCTGACCCACTGGAATTGTGATACAGATAATTATAAGTGAATCTGTCTGTAAACAATTGTTGGAAAAATTACTTGTTTAATGCACAAAGTAGATGTCCTAACCAACTTACCAAAACTATAGTTTGTTAACAATACATTTGTGCAGTGGTTGAAAAACGACTTCAACTGTATATATGAAACCAATCAGAGTGGTAGCAGGTCTTAAACATTTTAATGGTGGACTATTTGTGACCGACCGCCTTGATTTGGTCTTATGTAGCAAAATGTGAAATTGTGTTTTTTTACATTGGATAAAAGTACAGACTCAGAGCTAGAAAATGGTATATCATACACTGCAGTTGAGGAGCAATGAGAAAGTAATTCTGCTTTGAAAGGTGATGAACTTGTAACCCCACTTTTGAGAAAATGGCCCTTGAATGTTTTGGCACACCTACTGGAGAGCTCTTCTTTGTCTATACCCATTCAGCATTGTTCACACCCTCTTAAGCCCCACCCATCTCTTAAAGGATTCACATGTGAGGCCATGTGGTAAACACACGCTATATCAAATAAAATCGAAGTTTATTTGTCACATGCACAGGATACAGAAGGGGTAAACGGTACAGTGAAGTGGTTACTTGCATAGTAGCAATATCAAAAACAGAAATTGTCCAGAATTATTTTTTTTTATACATATTTTATCATTATTAGATGACGCTTACCCGACACACTAAATTGATTGGTCATGTGAAGGAAATGCTATAACCACCCCCCAGCCACATTTAGCTAAGTGGATTGGTCACTATTGTCTAGACATGGACAGATGTTCATGAAATATAATAGATGGCCGTAATCACCCCCAGACACACCTAGCTAATTTGATGGGTCATGTAATAATCCAGCCGAAGTGGAGTCTTTTGTTTAGACATGTAGCTAGCTAGGTAAACAATGAACCGGCATAATCCCAACTCATACTACTACCAATACAAACATTGTCATAGCTGTAGTATGAATCTGCAGGTAGCTAACGCTAATAGAACAATGAGACAGATATTTCACCGGATGTATAAATGTGAAGCATCTGCTTGGCGTTTCCACTCACTACCAAATATGGTAGTGAGAGGAAGCCCACTGGCCAGCAGTGGGAGAAGATGGAACGAGATGGAATTTGGCCTACATTCTGCAAATTTTCTCATCAATGAAACATTTGATTTCAATACAGTTTTCTGTTCCCAAAACTAGAATATGTTATGAACAGAGTGGAACATTTTTTGTAGACTTTCCCCTTTGCAAAGGTTTTTAAAAATCGTGTTGTTTAGGAGTGCAAAGGCAAATTGAGTTATTGCACACGCGCACTTCACAGAGTAGGCGTTCCCTAATGGAAATATGCAGATGATGCTAGGACACGCCAATAGGATCTCGCTAGCTCATGCTTGGCTCTGCCCACCTCCTTGCTTGTTCTGCCCACTATGACTCATTTGTTCCTATTGCAAACGACAGGCTGTGGTCTATCTTGGTTTAGTTATAAAAATCTTTGGTTCAATGTTAGCTAGCTAACATTAGGCTATAACTAGCAATGCAAATGGATTTCTGATTCAAATAATATTACAGATCATACAAGTAACGTTAGCTAGCGAGCCAGCAAGCTAACATTTATCTAGCTAACTAACAGTACGCTTTAATTTGCAATAAAAATGACTTTCTGACAAAATGTGAAACTTATATCTGAAAATGTATCTAGACTCTTACCCGTATACATGGATGAACGCTTCACAGCAGACTGGAACCATTTAACTCCGTTTTGTTTGTAGCTACATCTTGTTTGGCCAGCGTTGTGTCAAGTCACACTGGTTCACACTGACCGTGGCGTGTGCAGAAAGTAGCACATCAATTTTTCCAACTAATCTGTCGATAGTGCCTGCTAAATTCAGGGCATCAATGTTGTGAAAAGTAGCAAAACTTTTGTGGTTCTCGATGGCTAACGTTATATCTTTCAAAAACGGTGCGGTAGAAAGGACTGTCAACACATACTGAGCAGCTCACATTATAAAATATTGTATTGGCACTAACCATACATAGTCAGAGATATATCATAAGCTATCTTGTTGTAATCACAATTATTTTGAGGACCAATGTATCCTTAACTATAACATTTTCAGTAACTGATAATAATACTGTATGCACTGACTGTAAATTGATAAGGACAAGAGCACCCACTAAATGGCCAAAATATGATTGTAAATGTGAAAATGAAAACGTGTAAAGAACACTGGGTAATATGTCGCTGCATGGGTAATTCCAGTAATATACTGTAAAGAATGTGGTACGGTAAAATGGATTACCATAAAATGGATTACAGTAGCTGTACTGTAAAATAAATTACAGTAACTGACTGGACAATTGCTGCCAGTCAGTTACTGTACATTTAACAGGAAATGTTTTACAGTGTGGCCTAGGCAAATGGTGCCCTGTATAAAGGAGAAAGCGTGTAGCTAGTATGAAATGTCACATTCATCTCCATCACTTAGTGCTGTACCCCTCCCCCTCACTGTGAATCCTAGGGACGTGTGAATCAGGCTGTCACCGTGAGGATGCCAGGGCATACAGGACAGGCCAGGTGGAGGAACGCGACACATTAATCATCCATCATGATGTCGCTATATCACTGTTATGTCATCATTTATTACATTACCATACGGATGCCAGGACAGGACAGGACAGGGGCCAAGGCCAGGTGAAGGAACTCAACATGACTCATCCATCATGTTCAATGCAGTTTCTTTGGTGAAGAATACAATCAATACAGGCATACAGGCTGAAATGGTGTTATGATTCACCATGTTCTTGTGAAGGACGAAGCATTGATTTTAAAAACCTCTCGCTCTCTCCTGAATGATTGTGCAGTGACACAGTGTGTGTGCATTCGGAAAGTATTCAGACCCCTTGACTTTTTACACATTTTGTTACGTTACAGCCTTATTCTAAAATTGATTAAATTATTTATTTTTCCTCATCAATCTACAAACAATACCCCATAATGACAAAGCAAAAACAGGTTCTTAGACATTTTTGCAAATGTTCTAAACATATAACTTAAATATCACATTTACATAAGTATTCAGACCCTTTACTCAATACTTTGTTGAAGCATCTTTGGCAGCGATTACAGTCTTGGGTATGACGCTACAAGCTTGGTACACCTGTATTTGGGGAATTTCTGCCATTCTTCTCTGCAGATCCTCTCAAGCTCTGTCAGGTTGGATGGGGAGCGTAGCTGCACAGCTATTTTCAGGTCTCTCCAGAGATGTTCGATCGGGTTCAAGTCCGGGCTCTGGCTGGGTCACTCAAGGACATTCAGAGACTTGTCCAGAAGCCACTCCTGTGTAGTCTTGGCTGTGTGCTTAGGGTCGTTGTCCTATTGGGAGGTGAACCTTCGCCCCAGTCTGAGGTCCTGAGCACTCTGTAGCAGATTTTCATCAAGGATCTCTCTGTACTTTGCTCCGTTCATCTTTCCATCGATCCTGACTAGTCTCCCAGTCCCTGCCGCTGACTAGTCTCCCCACATCATGATGCTGCCACCACCATGCTTCACCGTAGGGATGGTGCCAGGTTTCCTCCAGACGTGACGCTTGTCATTCAGTCCAAAGAGTTCAATCTTGATTTCATCAGACCAGAGAATGTTGTTTCTCATGGTCTGAGAGTCCTTTAGGTGCCTTTGGCAAACTCCAAGAGGGCTGTCATGTACCTTTTACTGAGGAGTGGCTTCCTCTGGCCACTCTACCATAAAGGCCTGATTGGTGGAGTGCTGCAAAGATGGTTGTCCTTCTGGACGGTTCTCCCATCTCCACAGAGGAACTCTAGAGCTCTGTCAGAGTGACCATCGGGTTCTTGGTTACCTCCCTGACCAAGGCCCTTCTCCCCGGATTGCTCAATTTGGCCGGGCGGCCAGCTCTAGGAAGAGTCTTGGTGGTTCCAAACTTCTTCCATTTAAGAATGGTGGAGGCCACTGAGTTCGTGGGGATCTTCAATGCTGCAGAAATGTTTTGGTACCCTTCCTCAGATCTGTGCCTCAACACAATCCTGTCTCTGAGCTCTATTGACAGTTCCTTCAACCTCATGGCTTGGTTTTTGCTCTGACATGCACTGTCAACTGTGGAACCTTATATAGACAGGTGTGTGCCTTTCCAAATTATGTCCAATCAATTGAATTTACCACAGGTAGACTCCAATCAAGTTGTAGAAACATCTCAAAGATGATCAATGGAAACAGGATGCACCTGAGCTCAATTTCGAGTCTCATAGCAAAGGGTCTGAATACTTATGTAAATAAGGTATTTCTGTTTTTATTTGAATAAATTTGCAAAAATTAAAAAAAAAAACATTTTTCGCTTTGTCATTATGTTGTATTGTTTGTAGATTGATGAGGATTTTTGGAAAAAGGCTATAGCGTAACAAAATGTGGAAAAAGTCAAGGTGTCTGAATACTTTCCGAATGCACTGTACTTCGGTCACTAAATCTAGATCCAGATTATTAATGTTATACCAGACAGTTTCCTCCTCATTCATTCTCATCTCCTACCACTCTTTCATTATTCAACACAGTAATCTCATCTCCTACCACTCTGTCATTATTCAACACCATCATCTCATCTCCTACCACTCTGTCATTATTCAACACAGTAATCTCATCTCCTACCACTCTCTGGTTAATGGCATATTGTGTGTGTGTGTGTGCATTTGTGTGTGTGTGAGAAAGAAAGAAAGAAAGAAAGAAAGAAAGAAAGAAAGAAAGAAAGAAAGAAAGAAAGAAAGAAAGAAAGAAAGAAAGAAAGAAAGAAAGAAAGAAAGAAAGAAAGAAAGAAAGAAAGAAAGAAAGAAAGAGAAAGAGGAAGACGGAGGGAGAGAGAACATATGCAGTTCACTGAGTCATGTTCCACTAAACGAAATGTCCACTCAGGCATACAATCTAATATTTTCTCTGATCTCAACATTTCCCAAACAACTTAGTGTATTGTATTGTCCAGATCATTGTGGGGGTGATTCTACTCTACTACCTCCTGGGGATCAGTGCCTTTATCGGGGCCACAGTCATCGCTGTCCTGGCCCCTGTGCAGTACTTTGTGGCTACCAAGCTGTCTCAAGCACAGAAGAGCACTCTGGTAAGTAATATGCTATTTAGCAGACACTTTTATCCAAAGTGACTTACAGCTATGCATGCATACATTCCTAGTCCCAGGAATCAAACCCACTATTCTGGCGTTGGAAGCACCATACTCTACCAACTGAGCTACAGCAGGACCCATCATTAAGCAGTTAGCAGTTTGATAAATAGCGTTCTGTGTGGACTTTGACCTAGCACTGTTCCAAGGAGACCGACCGCACTGCCATCTAACAACCCGTATGTATAGACTGCTCCATGTCTTCCTTGTGGAAGAGATTAGAATAGATGTCATACTGATGAATTATGGTATGTGATCCTTTGACAGTACGCAGGCACGCACACACACACACACACACACACACACACACACACACACACACACACACACACACACACACACACCTTCAGCTAGAACCCTTGGATAACCTTTGGTATCTTACTAATACTTTTAAAAAGTTGATTGTTATGAACAATGATTATTTTTCAACCATAAGCTGTTAATTAATCACAAAACATGTCTTTGAGCTTTGTTTGCCTCTCTCTCCAATCACTTTGCTCATTCGCATAATGCCATGCTACTGTAATAATGGTAACACTTTACTTGAAACCCAGTGTCATAACACATTATGAAACGTTCATAACCATGTCATAATATGTCATAACAGCTGACATAACTTGTCATAACCTGTCATAATATGGTCCTAACACTGTCACGATGACCGATATATATACACCTGTTGTGACATGTATTGCGTTATTTTATGGCTGGGTATGACACTTACATAAGAGTGTCAAAACCCACATTTATTCAAATACGTTTGAAAGTTTGTTTCTTAAATCTTTGTTGTTGTTGTAATGAATTCTTTACAGTCATGTTTTTTTCATCATATTTTAAATAACTTGTAGAAAATTCATTTTATGACACTGTCATGAAGCATTATGACCATCCTGTGTCGCTTTACTTGGACTAAGAAAATGCACTTTATGACACTGTCAAGAAGCATTATGACCATCATAATCATATAAGCCAGATAGGCCTATCATGCCCTTATGTCAGCCATCAGTCAAAAAGAGGGTGTCTTGTCCTGCTGCTAAAATCTGTTCCTGCATTCATCCCAGTCATTAGCAACAGAGCATTGGGGTAGGTACATGTCTGACATCAATGTGTGCGCAATTACAATGATAATTTAATATGGTCAATTTAAAAATGTTTTTATATAACATAAACATACTGTTTACAAGTAGGCTATGGTGTAATGGAATGTTTTGCCTTGTGTAGTAGGTTTTGTGGGTTTTTACACTCTTATATAGGTGTCATAACCAGCCATAAAATTACACAATATATGTCACAACAGTTCTAAATATATGTGTCATGACAGTGTTATGACCATATTATAACAGGTTATGACAAGTTATGTCTGCTGTTATGACATATTATGACATGGTCATGACCATGTCATAACCTGTTATGACGCTGGGTGTCACGTAAAGTGTTACTGTAATATAAATGTGTATCCCGCTCGCTTAATTGTCTGAGGTTAAATACTATATCTTTCATGCCAATTATTCTGTTCTGACAGGAGAACAATTACCAGTAATAATTAACAGCTCTCTTCTCTTATTCTTCTTCTCTTATCACGACTACTCTGGTGTAGAATAACCCCTGAGTGGTCATCCTCCTCAACTTGAACCCTGAGTGGTCATCCTCCTTAACTTCAACCCCGAATGGTCAGCCTCCTCAACTTGAACCCCGAGTGGTCATCCTCAACTTGAACCCTGAGTGGTCATCCTCCCCACCTTGAACCCTGAGAGGTCATCCTCCCCAACTTGAACCATGAGTGGTCATCCTCCCCAACTTGAACCTTGAGTGGTCATCCTCCCTAACTTGAACCCTGAGTGGTCATCCTCCCCACCTTGAACCCTGAGAGGTCATCCTCCCCAACTTGAACCCTGAGTGGTCATCCTCCCCAACTTGAACCTTGAGTGGTCATCCTCCCCAACTTGAACACTGAGTGGTCAGCCTCCTCAACTTGAACCCTGAGTGGTCATCCTCCCTAACTTGAACCTTGAGTGGTCATCCTCCCAAACTTGAACCCTGAGTGGTCATCCTCTTCAACTTGAACCCTGAATGGTCATCCTCCTCAACTTGAACCCTGAGTGGTCATCCTTCCCAACCTGAACCCTGATTGGTCATCCTCCCTAACTTGAACCCTGAGTGGTCATCCTCCCTAACTTGAACCCTGATTGGTCATCCTCCCTAACTTGAACCCTGAATGGTCATCCTCCCTAACTTGAACCCTGAGTGGTCATCCTCCCCAACTTGAACCCTGAATGGTCATCCTCCTCAACTTGAACCCTGATTGGTCATCCTCCCCAACTTGAACCCTGAGTGGTCATCCTCCCCAACTTGAACCCTGAGTGGTCATCCTCCCTAACTTGAACCCTGAATGGTCATCCTCCCCAACTTGAACCCTGGATGGTCATCCTCCCCAACTTGAACCCTGAGTGGTCATCCTCCCCAACTTGAACCCTGAATGGTCATCCTCCTCAACTTGAACCCTGATTGGTCATCCTCCCCAACTTGAACCCTGAGTGGTCATCCTCCCCAACTTGAACCCTGGATGGTCATCCTCCCCAACTTGAACCCTGGATGGTCATCATCCTCAACTTCAACCCTGAGTGGTCATCCTCTCCACCTTGAACCCTGAGTGGTCATCCTCCCCAATTTGAACCCTGAGTGGCCATCCTCCCCAATTTGAACCCTGAGTGGTCATCCTCCCCAACTTGAACCCTGAGTTGTCATCCTCTTCAACTTGAACCCTGAGTGGTCATCCTCTTCAACTTGAACCCTGAGTGGTCATCCTCCCCAACTTGAACACTGAGTGGTCATCCTCCTCAACTTGAACCCTGAGTGGTCATCCTCCTCAACTTGAACCCTGAGTGGTCATCCTCCTCAACTTGAACCTGAATGGTCATACGAAAAGGAAAAGGGAAAAACAAAAACCAGAATCTTCCTCAAGTGTCAGAAAAATCTATTACAAAACAAAACCAAAAAGTAATCCTCATTCAATTACAAATCATTCAGATCTACACACAGGAACCTGAGAGGACGGAACTGCTCCGGCCATTAGTCTGGAGTACTCCATGTGTGTATTATCCTATAGGAGTGTATTATGGTATAGGAGTAGTTCATGTTTGTGTGTACTATGGTATAGGAGTAGTTCATGTTTGTGTGTATTCTGTTAAAGGAGTACTCCAGTCATTCAGATGTTTGTGTGTATCATCCTATAGGAGTACTCCAGTGAGCGGTTGAAGAAGACCAATGAGCTGCTGCGGGGCATCAAGCTGCTGAAGCTGTACGCCTGGGAACACATCTTTTGTCACAGTGTGGAGGAGACCAGGGGCAAGGAGCTCATCAGCCTGCAGGCCTTCGCCCTCTACACAACCATATCTAGTAGGTTACCATACCTCAAATACACAGACCTCTACACATCCATATCTAGTTTACCATACCTCAAATACACAGACCTCTACACATCCATATCTAGTTTACCTTACCTCAAATACACAGACCTCTACACATCCATATCTAGTTTACCTTACCTCAAATACACAGACCTCTACACATCCATATCTAGTAGGTTACCTTACCTCAAATACACAGACCTCTACACATCCATATCTAGTAGGTTACCATACCTCAAATACACAGACCTCTACACATCCATATCTAGTAGGTTACCTTACCTCAAATACACAGACCTCTACACATCCATATCTAGTAGGTTACCTTACCTCAAATACACAGACCTCTACACATCCATATCTAGTAGGTTACCTTACCACAAATACACAGACCTCTACACATCCATATCTAGTAGGTTACCTTACCTCAAATACACAGACCTCTACACATCCATATCTAGTAGGTTACCTTACCTCAAATACACAGACCTCTACACATCCATATCTAGTAGGTTACCTTACCTCAAATACACAGACCTCTACACATCCATATCTAGTAGGTTACCTTACCTCAAATACACAGACCTCTACACATCCATATCTAGTAGGTTACCTTACCTCAAATACACAGACCTCTACACATCCATATCTAGTAGGTTACCTTACCTCAAATACACAGACCTCTACACGTCCATATCTAGTAGGTTACCTTACCTCAAATACACAGACCTCTACACATCCATATCTAGGTTACCTTACCTCAAATACACAGACCTCTACACATCCATATCTAGTAGGTTACCTTACCTCAAATACACAGACCTCTACACATCCATATCTAGTAGGTTACCATACCTCAAATACACAGACCTCTACACATCCATATCTAGTAGGTTACCTTACCTCAAATACACAGACCTCTACACATCCATATCTAGTAGGTTACCATACCTCAAATACACAGACCTCTACACATCCATATCTAGTAGGTTACCTTACCTCAAATACACAGACCTCTACACATCCATATCTAGTAGGTTACCTTACCTCAAATACACAGACCTCTACACATCCATATCTAGTAGGTTACCTTACCTCAAATACACAGACCTCTACACATCCATATCTAGTAGGTTACCTTACCTCAAATACACAGACCTCTACACATCCATATCTAGTAGGTTACCTTACCTCAAATACACAGACCTCTACACATCCATATCTAGTAGGTTACCTTACCTCAAATACACAGATCTCTACACATCCATATCTAGTAGGTTACCTTACCTCAAATACACAGACCTCTACACATCCATATCTAGTAGGTTACCTTACCTCAAATACACAGACCTCTACACATCCATATCTAGTAGGTTACGTTACAGACCTCTACAGATCCATATCTAGTAGGTTACGTTACAGACCTCTACAGATCCATATCTAGTAGGTTACATTACAGACCTCTACAGATCCATATCTAGTAGGTTACGTTACCGACCTCTACAGATCCGTATCTAATAGGTTACGTTACAGACCTCTACAGATCCATATCTAGTAGGTTACGTTACAGACCTCTACAGATCCATATCTAGTAGGTTACGTTACAGACCTCTACAGATCCATATCTAGTAGGTTACGTTACAGACCTCTACAGATCCATATCTAGTAGGTTACGTTACAGACCTCTACAGATCCATATCTAGTAGGTTACGTTACAGACCTCTACAGATCCATATCTAGTAGGTTACGTTACAGACCTCTACAGATCCGTATCTAGTAGGTTACGTTACCGACCTCTACAGATCCGTATCTAATAGGTTACGTTACAGACCTCTACAGATCCATATCTAGTAGGTTACGTTACCGACCTCTACAGATCCATATCTACTAGGTTACGTTACCTACCTCTACAGATCCAAATCTAGTACGTTACCTACCTCTACAGATCCATATCTAGTTGGTTACGTTACCTTTGCTTTAACCCTTTCACCAACTAAACACTTTTAATATGCTTAAATTAAATTAAGGACAACCCTCAAATAGGTGATAGACTTTTAGCATGCAATACAAATAATTGTTCAGATCCTCACTAGCCTCTGTGGACAGGCATGTAGCAGACCAAGGGAAGCTGATTCACTCATTGGAGCGGACAATACCCTACAGTACATAACATTTTACCCCTCTCAACTCTGTGTCAGTCCTACTAGAGTTCATAAAATGTATGAACTGTGGTAGTAGTTTCATGTAATGAACTCTATGTTTAATTCTGAGCCTTCTAAGTCATCTTGTCAGTTCCTCCAATTCTGCAATCAGATTTGTTTTTGTAATATGAACAGTTTCCTGCATATTATGCAATGGATTGCAAATTTGACCAATCACCGCATAAAACAGTAATATCACTGCAATATTAACGTATTAAACTGTCCGATCACCGCAGTACATAAGGAAGGCTGACAACTTTAACCAATCTCCACCCTTTTGCTGCAGAAAATGGTTCAATGTGTGTGTGCCTCTCTCAGTGCTGATGCTCTAGCTTAGTCCAAGACAACCACTGCTGTAAGCCATTCAGTTGAGCTGAGTTCCTGGAGAAAGCACTGTCTATAGAGAGAGAGCCTGAGATCCTGGAGAAAGTCACTGTCTATAGAGAGAGAGCCTGAGATCCTGGAGAAAGTCACTGTCTATAGAGAGAGAGCCTGAGATCCTGGAAAAAGACACTGTCTATAGAGAGAGAGCCTGAGATCCTGGAGAAAGACACTGTCTACAGAGAGAGAGCCTGAGATCCTGGAGAAAGTCACTGTCTATAGAGAGAGAGCCTGAGATCCTGGAGAAAGACACTGTCTATAGAGAGAGAGCCTGAGATCCTGGAGAAAGACACTGTCTATAGAGAGAGAGCCTGAGATCCTGGAGAAAGTCACTGTCTATAGAGAGAGAGCCTGAGATCCTGGAGAAAGACACTGTCTATAGAGAGAGAGCCTGAGATCCTGGAGAAAGTCACTGTCTATAGAGAGAGAGCCTGAGATCCTGGAGAAAGACACTGTCTATAGAGAGAGAGCCTGAGATCCTGGAGAAAGACACTGTCTATAGAGAGAGAGCCTGAGATCCTGGAGAAAGTCACTGTCTATAGAGAGAGAGCCTGAGATCCTGGAGAAAGTCACTGTCTATAGAGAGAGAGCCTGAGATCCTGGAGAAAGACACTGTCTATAGAGAGAGAGCCTGAGATCCTGGAGAAAGTCACTGTCTATAGAGAGAGAGCCTGAGATCATGGAGAAAGACACTGTCTATAGAGAGGGAGCCTGAGATCCTGGAGAAAGACACTGTCTATAGAGAGGGAGCCTGAGATCCTGGAGAAAGACACTGTCTATAGAGAGAGAGCCTGAGATCCTGGAGAAAGTCACTGTCTATAGAGAGAGAGCCTGAGATCCTGGAGAAAGTCACTGTCTATAGAGAGAGAGCCTGAGATCCTGGAGAAAGACACTGTCTATAGAGAGAGAGCCTGAGATCCTGGAAAAAGACACTGTCTATAGAGAGAGAGCCTGAGATCCTGGAGAAAGACACTGTCTACAGAGAGAGAGACTGAGATCCTGGAGAAAGACACTGTCTATAGAGAGAGAGCCTGAGATCCTGGAGAAAGACACTGTCTATAGAGAGAGAGCCTGAGATCCTGGAGAAAGACACTGTCTATAGAGAGAGAGCCTGAGATCCTGGAGAAAGACACTGTCTATAGAGAGAGAGCCTGAGATCCTGGAGAAAGACACTGTCTATAGAGAGAGAGCCTGAGATCCTGGAGAAAGACACTGTCTATAGAGAGAGAGCCTGAGATCCTGGAGAAAGACACTGTCTATAGAGAGAGAGCCTGAGATCCTGGAGAAAGACACTGTCTATAGAGAGAGAGCCTGAGATCCTGGAGAAAGACACTGTCTATAGAGAGAGAGCCTGAGATCCTGGAGAAAGACACTGTCTATAGAGAGAGAGCCTGAGATCCTGGAGAAAGACACTGTCTATAGAGAGAGAGCCTGAGATCCTGGAGAAAGACACTATCTGAACCATACTGTCACGTGTCTAATGGTGCCTATGTGTCTCCTCGTTCTCAGTATTCATGAACGCAGCCATCCCTATCGCAGCTGTCCTGACTGTGAGTATTCATTCCAGTCATAAACGCCTGTTCATATCTCATAGGTGCCATCCATAATACTGTCTACAGCCCTGGCCCAAATATCTGTCCTCCCTCACATTATTCACCATAGAACAGCATGTTCTGACCACAGTTCCCCCTCTAAAAATATGGTGTTTACTGTCCACTGGTCTGTGTATTGTTCTCAGTGGATGGGCGATCCCTTTTCCCAAGTAAAGGGCACAGACTAGAACAGACTAGAGTGGTGTCACTCAGGATCCAGTCAGTCTGGCATGTTGACACTATAAAGGATGGCCAGTGACATTTCCCAGGGACACCGTGGAGGTTTGTGACATGGCAGGCCACTGTAAATCCCAGTTATATTTATGGTAGCTGGAGCCGTCAAGACAGTTGTTGGTGTGGTGACAAATCCAGTATGGCAGACAGACAGACAGACAGACAGATAGACAGGCAGGCAGGCAGGCAGGCAGGCAGGCAGGCAGGCAGGCAGGCAGGCAGGCAGGCAGGCAGGCAGGCAGGCAGGCAGGCAGGCAGACAGACAGACAGGCAGACAGGCACACAGACAGACAGACAGACAGACAGACACGCAGACAGACAAACACGCAGGCAAACAGACAGACAGACAGACAGACAGGCAGGCATACAGAACATAAGGAGAGGTCCTTGAATGAGTGAAATGTATTTTGGAAAGATACTGAGTGATGGGTTTATCCCTCACCCTTTGGAACACAAATTAAATAGAGATAGAGAGATAGAGAGAGAGAAAGGATGAACTGATGTCCTTGTGGATGAGTGATGTGTGTTTTGGAGACAGTGATTTGCTTATCATTGTTAAGCCCTGAAATGGAAATTCTCAAATTCATCACAAACTAAATAGATGGTAAAAGCATTTGCATAAATCAGTTGTAAGTGCTTGTCTTTCTGAGGGATATTTATTATTCAGGGCCAAATCCTGTATTGGAAGATATATAGCACACATTTCCCATTGACATCAATGCATGTTTATGTAAAAGTTTGAGTTGCTAACTTACATTTTGAATCAGGATTCAGACCTCACCCCTGGTATACTGTATATGCTCACCCCTGGTATACTGTATATGCTCACCCCTGGTATACTGTATATGCTCACCCCTGGTATACTGTATATGCTCACCCCTGGTATACTGTATATGCTCACCTTGGTATACTGTATATGCTCACCCCTGGTATACTGTATATGCTCACCCCTGGTATACTGTATATGCTCACCCCTGGTATACTGTATATGCTCACCCCTGGTATACTGTATATGCTCACCCATGGTATACTGTATATGCTCACCCCTGGTATACTGTATATGCTCACCCCTGGTATACTGTATATGCTCACCCCTGGTATACTGTATATGCTCACCCCTGGTATACTGTATATGCTCACCCCTGGTATACTGTATATGCTCACCCATGGTATACTGTATATGCTCACCCCTGGTATACTGTATATGCTCACCCCTGGTATACTGTATATGCTCACCCCTGGTATACTGTATATGCTCACCCCTGGTATACTGTATATGCTCACCCCTGGTATACTGTATATGCTCACCCCTGGTATATTGTATATGCTCACCCATGGTATACTGTATATGCTCACCCCTGGTATACTGTATATGCTCACCCCTGGTATACTGTATATGCTCACCCCTGGTATACTGTATATGCTCACCCCTGGTATATTGTATATGCTCACCCCTGGTATACTGTATATGCTCACCCCTGGTATACTGTATATGCTGGTTACTGGAGTGATACTAATTGTTTTCTCTCCTCTCATCTTCCTCTAGACGTTTGTGGTCCATGTGCACATCTCTGAGGAGGCTGACCTGTCCCCTGCTGTAGCCTTCGCCTCCTTGTCCCTGTTCCACATCCTGGTCACTCCCCTCTTCCTGCTCTCCAGCGTGGTACGATCCACAGTCAAGGCCCTGGTCAGGTGAGCTGGGGTATCATGGACACCAGACCTGGGAAAACTATAGTTTTAACTATGCTTTGTGGAAATAAATAAAATATCCAGGGGAACAAATAGTTACTTTCGAGGTGACTACAACAATTTAAATACAGATCCTCAAAAATTACTACTTTTTAAAACTATTTAAATACCAATCCCCAAAAATGGCTACTTTTTTAAACTATTTAAATACAGCTCCCCAAAAATGAATACTTTTAAAACTATTTTAATACAGATCTCCAAAAATGACTACTTTTTTAAAAAGTATTTAAATACAGATCCCCCAAAAGGACTACTTTTTAAAACTATTTAAATACAGATCCCCCAAAATTACAATTGTTCAATACAGATCTGAGAAAACAACTACTTTTTTTTTTTTTTTTTACTATTTGAATACAGATCTCAGGAGGTGACTACTTTTGGATTGGCTGCCTTCAACTAATGGCAGGGCTGTATCTGGAACTGCATGTTGCAGATAGAAATATAATGAATAGAGAACACACAATCTCCTATTGTATTCCATCTGACAGTCATATTTGATCTACACAATACATTTCTATCTGAACATTTTGTAAATGTCCATTCTCCTGAATGTCCATTGCCCCATGTGTACATAATCAAGTCAAATCAATTAACCAATTATATTTTGTACAGATAAGTATAAATAAGTTGACGCTCAACTACTGTATGACTCAACATGCCACTGAAAAGTTCAAAAGCTGCAATTCATTTTATAATACCTGAAAATACTGCAGAGAAATTCAAAGCCATTTGCAAACATTGCAAACAGCAAGTTGGATGCTTAGCAAAAACAACGTTGAACCTATTTATCCATCTGAGGGTAAGTGTTATTGTTTCAAACACACACTATACCATCTTTCAAGAGAGTACAAAACTAACATTATGTTCAACCTACCTTGGCTGTAGTTGATTCAAGAAGGCAGTTTTGTGATATGTAGTTTCCTTTCGACCCTTAAAATACCTATTTTGTTACTGTTAGCATGCTCAGTAACACTTCATATTAAACTGTTCTTGTTCCTGTGTAATAAAATTGTAATTACATTTGGAGCAATTTTATTAACATGTTGTTACATTGCATTTTAATTTCATAGCAATGAGCTGAGAGGTTTTGTAACTACTGTACACAGGAGGAATAGTGACTGTTCCTTATTCCACTTATGTAATAACTCCCTTATTATGCAATTATAAAGCAATTTCCAAGGCCCTATGTTACAACAATGTTGCTATGTAATAATCACAAAGTTACTAAACATGTTAAAGAACTTGATGTAAACTACAAAATACAACTATTTTCTGTCAAGATCTGATGGACACACACACACACAGTCACATGCACACATGCACACACAGCTCTGTTTTCGTGAATTTTCAGGACATTTTGGGGAGTACAAATGTATTCCCATTCAAAATCCTATTTTCCCTAAACATTTTACATTACATTTTAGTCATTTAGCAGACGCTCTTAACCAGAGCGACTTACAGGAGCAATTAGGGTTAAGTGCCTTGCTCAAGGGCACATTAACGTCATTTAGCAGACGCTCTTAGCCAGAGCGACTCACAAATTGGTGCGTTCACCCTATAGCCAGTGGGATAACCACTTTACAATTTGGGGGGGGGGGGGGGGGGGTTAGAAGGAATACTTTATCCTATCCCAGGTATTCCTTAAAGAGGTGGGGTTTCAAATGTCTCCGGAAGGTGGTGAGTGACTCCGCTGTCCTGGCGTCGTGAGGGAGCTTGTTCCACCATTGGGGTGCCAGAGCAGCGAACAGTTTTGACTGGGCTGAGCGGGAGCTGTGCTTCCGCAGAGGAAGGGGAGCCAGCAGGCCAGAGGTGGATGAACGCAATGTCCTCGTTTGGGTGTAGGGACTGATCAGACCCTGAAGGTACAGAGGTGCCGTTCCCCTCACTGCTCCATAGGCAAGCACCATGGTCTTGTAGCGGATGCGAGCTTCAACTGGAAGCCAGTGGAGTGTGCGGAGGAGGGGGGTGACGTGAGAGAACTTGGGAAGGTTGAACACCAGACGGGCTGCGGCATTCTGGATGAGTTGTAGGGGTTTAATGGCACAGGCAGGGAGCCCAGCCAACAGCGAGTTGCAGTAGTCCAGACGGGAGATGACAAGTGCCTGGACCAGGACCTGCGCCGCTTCCTGTGTAAGGCAGGGTCGCACTCTCCGAATGTTGTAGAGCATGAACCTGCAGGAGCGGGTCACCGCCTTGATGTTGGCGGAGAACGACAGGGTGTTGTCCAGGGTCACGCCTAGGCTCTTCGCACTCTGGGAGGAGGACACAGCGGAGTTGTCAACCGTGATGGCGAGATCATGGAACGGGCAGTCCTTCCCCGGGAGGAAGAGCAGCTCCGTCTTGCCAGGGTTCAGCTTGAGGTGGTGATCCGTCATCCATACTGATATGTCTGCCAGACATGCAGAGATGCGATTCGCCACCTGGTTATCAGAAGGGGGAAAGGAGAAGATTAGTTGTGTATCGTCAGCGTAGCAATGATAGGAGAGACCATGTGAGGATATGACAGAGCCAAGTGACTTGGTGTATAGGGAGAAAAGGAGAGGGCCCAGAACCGATCCCTGGGGGACACCAGTGGTGAGAGCACGTGGTGCGGAGACAGCTTCCCGCCACGCCACTTGGTAGGAGCGACCGGTCAGGTAGGACGCAATCCAGGAGTGAGCCGCGCCGGAGATGCCCATCTCGGAGAGGGTGGAGAGGAGGATCTGATGGTTCACAGTATCAAAGGCAGCAGACAGGTCTAGAAGGACAAGAGCAGAGGAGAGAGAGTTAGCTTTAGCAGTAAACCTAACCCTAACCTTAACCCAGATCCTAACCTTAACCCTAACCCTAACCCCAAACCTTAAACCTAACCCTTAACCCTAAAATAGCATTTCAGGACATTCTGGTGACTTGTCAGGACACACACACACACACACACACACACTGAGCTGAATTGAACTGAGTAGTGGTGATCAATTAAGTTGAGATATGGTGAATTTACGTCAAATCTACCAGAATAATGTTTTTAACTTAGGTGAAACTAAATTGAAGTCAGAGTGAATCAATCTAGATTTTTTCCGCGGTGCCCCAGTCACTAAAACACCTGTCTGTTTCCCTCAGTAACATTGACTTCTACACTGGGGATTTGTTTAACTGCTGTAATTTATTATGTTGTCATAGAGCTACCCATTTACCAATTCCTCACAGACCATTACCCATCCTGTCATACAGTTCATACAGGGTAGTGCGTACGGCCCAGTACATCACTGGGGCCAAGCTTCCTGCCATCCAGGACCTCTATACCAGGCGATGTCAGAGGAAGGCCCTAATAATTGTCAAAGACTCCAGCCTCCCTAGTCATAGACTGTTCTCTCTGCTACCGCACGGCAAGCAGGACCGGAGCGCCAAGTCTAGGTCCAAAAGGCTTCTTAACAGCTTCTACCCCCCCCCCCCCCCCCCCCCCCCCCCATATATGTGTTCCAGAAGCAGCAGCTTTGACCACTGGACCACACTTTGGCCACCCAGCCTGTCAGTCAACCACTGCTTTCATATTTGTTTACCATCATCTATGTATAAGTAAGTGCTTTAGATATGGTATATTGGCCTTCTGTAAGTAGAAGAGCTGTACATCATGTATGCAGAGTGTTGTATCTCCAAGGAGAGGGGCATCATTACCATGTTACAGTCATCCAGAGTGGAGCGATTGCGTCTGGGTTTTCTCTGCATCCTGAGAGGATGTATTGATGTCTCATAACAATCAATGGTGTGGATCTGATCTCTGAACATGGAGCCAGTATGTGTATCATATAGCTGTCGAGCCAATGAGGAAGAGAGTTGTCAATCTACATCCCATTTATATCCCACTTAAACCACTACTTCCTTACTCAATGACACACAAGTAATTACATCTATAATCGCCTGTACCATGCTTGACTGTGATTGTTTTTAGTGTTTCAAAACTCAATTTGAGTGGTCCACAATGTGCTTTAAAATAATCTGTATTGTGTATTATTGTATCATTGTGGAGTGTCACTTAAATACAGTTTTCTAACTAACTCTAACACGATGACTTGTGCTGAGTCACAGCCATAGAGACCCTATCTTTATTAATGGTGACAGCAGGTTGAATGTAATGCTGTATCTCAGGGGTAATCTAAGTCCATCGTTCCATTTACGGTCAAGAGGTCCTGATGATCCCTGTAACAGCCTGGCATAAACATGACATTTAATGGTACCATCTGCTCACTGCCATTCTGCAGTATAGCTGGAACATGCTGCTGTTCTGCTCTACTGCATTGGCTTTGGACACTCGCACACGATCAGTCCTCACAATTAATTTAGAATGCTCAAGGATAGAATGTAAAGAAAAGGAGTCTTGCGTAACAGGATCGAAGTCAATAACTCCTGTATCCTGGCATTTGAGTAAAGCTGAAGTGAAGTCTGACAATTCTGACTTGAACTGGCTTTGAAGCTTTGATAAGTCGTTGACAGCCCCAGTGAGTGTAGAACATTTGTTTCATTCTGGAGTACAGAGAGAGGGAGCGAGAGAGAGAGAAAGGGGGGAGAGAGAGAGAGGGGAGAGAGAGGGGGGAGATAGGAGGGGGGAGAGGGGGAGAGAGAGGGGGGAGAGAGAGAGGGGGAGAGAGAGAGGGGGAGAGAGAAGGGAGAGAGAGAGAGGGGAGAGAGAGAGAGGGGAGAGAGAGGTGGGAGAGAGAGAGGGGGAGAGAGAGAGGGGAGAGAGGGGGAGAGAGAGAGGGGAGAGAGAGGGGGGAGAGAGAGAGGGGGGAGGGAGAGAAAGAGGTGGAGAGAGAGGGGGAGAGAGAGGTGGGAGAGAGAGAGAGGGGAGAGAGAGAGGGAGAGAGAGAGAGAGAGGGGAGAGAGAAAGGGGAGTGAGAGGGAGAGAGGTAGATTTTGTTTAGGTGTGCAGTCATGTTTGTACTTAGGACTTCTACTAATCATATTCACACCTTTATGCGCTAGTTGATTCCAGATGTTCTGAAGCTGGAGCAGGTAGATGACGGTGATAAGATGGCTGAGTCTAGTTTGACCCAGAAAAAGGCACATATAAAAACAGAATACTTTATCACTGTTGACTTTGGAGACTTGCCTTAGGAAATTAAACCAATCACCTTTTCACTCCTCCGTCATTTTTGCCTACTTCTATCAGATGTACAGTCCAATGAGACTTACCTGGGACTTTTACTTTGAAAACCCTCTTGCTGTATTGTTCCCTATCCCATCTCCAATAAGGAAACTTTTCCTTATTGTAACTCACTCTGGAGAACAGCATCTGCTAATACTAGAATGTGAAAATATGAAATGTATCTGTGGTGTCCCCCTGTGACACTAACCCTGTAACCCTAACCCCTGTTTCCTATAACCCTAACCCCTGTTTCCTATAACCCTAACCCCCGTGTCCTCATAGCGCCCAGAAGCTGAGTGAGTTCTTCAGTAGTGATGAGATTGGAGAAGAGCAGGAACCCAATGCTACCATGCTCTCCGGCCCCAGCAACCACAACAGCAAGTACCAGGCAGTGGTGAGTACCCAGCTATCACATAACGTTCTGAGAACCTTATGTTTCTTAGAGCTTGGTGAGAGCGTGGTTGTCCTATGGTGATTTAGCATACAAACTTCCTAAACGTTTCTGGAATGGTGCAGGATAGTTGCTTGGTTTTGGAACATTCTCAGCACATTTAAGGAACTTTAACAGAATGTTTCCTAAAAGTTCAAACATGGTTACATTTATACTGAACAAAAATATAAACACAACATGTAAAGTGTTGGTCCCATGTTTCATGAGCTGAAATAAAAGCTCCCAGAAATGTTCCATATGCACAAAAAGCTTACTTCTCTCAAATGTTGTGCACACATTTGTTTTCATCCCTGTTAGTGAGCATTTCTATTTTGCCAAGATAATACATCCACCTGACAGGTGAGGCATATCAAGAAGCTGATTAAATAGCATGATCATTACACAGGTGCAACTTGTGCTGGGGACAATAAAAGGCCACTCTAAAATGTGCAGTTTTGTCACACAACACAATGCCACAGATGTGTCAAGTTTTTAGGGAGCATGCAATTGGCATGCTGACTGCAGGAATGTCCACCAGAGCTGTTGCCAGAGAATTTAATGTTAATTTCTATACCATAAGCTGCCTCTCCAACGTCGTTTTAGAGAATTTGGCAGTACGTCTAACCGGCCTCATAACCGCAGACCATGTGTAACCACGCCAGCCCAGGACCTCCACGTTCAGCTTCTTCCTCTGCGGGATCGTCTGAGACCAGCCACCCGGATAGCTGATGAAACTGTGGGTTTGCTCAACCGAAGAATTTATGCACAAACTGTCATAGACCGTCTCAGGAAAGCTCATCTGCATGCTCGTCGTCCTCACCAGGGTCTTGACCTCAATGCAGTTTGGCGTCGTAACCGACTTCAGGCGGGCAAATGCTCACCTTCAATGGCCACTGGCACGCTGGAGAAGTGTGCTCTTCACGGATGAAACCTGGTTTCAATTGTACCGGGCAGATGGCAGACAGCGTGTATGGCGTCGTGTGGGCGAGCAGTTTGCTGATGTCAACGTTGTGAACAGAGTGCCCAATGGGGGTGGTGGGGTTATGGTATGGGCAGACATAAGCTATGGACAACGAACACAATTGCATTTTATCGATGGCAATTTGAATGCACAGAGATACTTTGACAAGATCCTGAGGCCCATTGTCGTGCCATTCATCCGCCGCCATCACGTCATGTTTCAGCATGATAATGCACAGCCCCATGTCACAAGACTCTGTATACAATTCCTGGAAGTTGAAAATGTCCCAGTTCTTCCATGGCCTGCATACTCACCAGACCAATTGAGCATGTTTGTGATGCTCTGGATCGACGTGTACAACAGCGTGTTCCAGTTGCCACCAATGTCCAGCAACTTCGCATAGCCATTGAAGAGGAGTGGGACAACATTCCACAGGCCACAATCAACAGCCTGATCAACTGTATACGAAGGAGATGTGTCGCGTTGCGTGAAGTAGTGACTGGTTTTCTGATCCAAGCCCCTACCTTTTTTTAAGGTATCTGTGACCAACAGATGCATATCTGTATTCCCAGTCATATGAAATCCATAGATTAGGGCCTAATGAATTTATTTCAATTGACTGATTTCCTTATTTGAACTGTAACTCAGTAAAATTGTAGACATTTTTGCATGTTGCGTTTATATATTTTTTATGTGTAATTTCAATTCTGGTAATGTTCTAGGAATGTTCTCCAACTGGTTTGATATTGGGAATGTTCTCAAACAGTTCAGAGAACGTTAAAAAACAACATTGTTCTGTGGGAATTTCTGTACTTCAGCATAACGTTTCCTACAGGTTTCCTCATGGTTCTATTTAAAGTAATGTTCTAAAATGTTTCAGAGAACGTTAAGAAAACTTTACATAAAAACCACAAGAAAACTTTAACGTTCAGAGAACGTTCTAAGAATGTTATTTAAAAACATATATATTCCGTTCTCAATATCAACAAAACTCTCTATCTTGTTAAGTGTGTTGAGGTGTTTTGGCCGCACCCACTAATTGGCCACACCTGATCTTAATGATTGCTTGTTTCCTTTGAAATGGGGTCTGTTTGAATAGACTAAAATGAAAAGCTTTGTATGCGTAACAAAACATGGTATGCTAGCTCCATCCTGGTGGCGCAATTCACTAATTTCATGGATAGAGAACAGGTCCCGGTTTCCCAAAAGCATGTTAAGGCTAAGTTCATCGTAAGAACCTTCGTAAGAGCATTGTTAAATCTCAGAGCTGTTTCCCAAAACCATCGTTATTAACGTTGCTCTTGAAAACGCCTGTAATCTAACACCTGCCTCAGACCACTCGTAGAACAGCTAAGTACGTCGTTAGATGCTTTTTTGCCTAAACATAGAATCACATGGTTTATCCGTCTCTCTGTGACCACCAATAACTTCAGAACAAAGTTGACTACAAATACGAAGTTGCCAATGTCTTTGCAATTGATACAAACAAGTGACATATAAAAAGATGCTTCATATGAAAATCGAGATGACTACATTCAAATATAAACAGTAGGCTATAGGCCTATTTCAAATATATTGAAATACATGTTCAATCAAATGAATTATATTTTGCTACTTGTAGGCTACTGTCTGTAATTTGTATCAATATATTTCATGATGTGTAGCCTAACATGTGCAATGATGTGATTTAGTGCATTGTTATTAGGTAAACATCAGAATAAGCCGCCTCAATATTTGCAGCCGTAGGTGGTAATATCTCTAGGAGCTGATCCGCTATCAGTATTGTGAAATAATTATAATGTTAAGGTAAGAATTAAATGGAGTAAGCGGATCCGAGAGCACATGCTCCAACGACACACTTAGCGACCATTCTCTCTGCGTGGTGTTTTGGGAAACGCATGTGACATCTTCGGACGTTAAAACACTCGTAAGCCATCGTTACCGGTCAGGAAACGTATGGCTTCTGTTTCAATATGCTTTGTGTTGTAGTCACGATCAATATTGCTACAGCTTCGTTCCCACAACCAATGTGAAACCAAAAACATACGTTCCCACAGCTTCCAAGGAATCAAATGTGCTAGCTGGGTAAGGACCACACACTCACACTTACATTTACACACATGCATGCAGGCACGCAAGCGCACACATGCACACACATACCCATGTACACACACACACACAAACACACACACACACACACACACACAAACACACACACACACACACCAACACACACACACACACACACACACACAAAGAGGACTCTATGTCCTCCTTCCACCTCCACCCCAACCTCACTTACACACACACTCTCACCACCTCCACCACCATCCACCACCTCCACCACTACTCTCTGTGGTTTTCATAGTGGTCCTGTAAAAAGCCTAAGCCATGCCCTGCCCCCTCCCTGCACCTCTCCCAGCCTCTGAAGGTGGTGAACAGGAAGAGACATCCCAGGGATGACTGGAACAACTATAGCCATGAGGGAGGCGACCCTCCCCCCCAGGAGGGAGACCAAGACCTCTGCATCAGGGTGAGTGGGAGGCAGACCAGGAGAAGGACCTAGACCTCTGGATCAGGGTGAGTGGGAGGCAGACCAGGAGAAGGACCTAGACCTCTGGATCAGGGTAAGTGGGAGGCAGACCAGGAGAAGGACCTAGACCTCTGGATCAGGGTGAGTGGGAGGCAGACCAGGAGAAGGACCTAGACACTGGATCAGGGTGACTGATCAGGGTACTGCTGACCCTCTCCTGTCTGACTGCTTACCGCTGACCCTCTCCTGTCTGGCTGCTTACTGCTGACCCTCTCCTGTCTGACTGCTGACCCTCTCCTGTCTGACTGCTTACTGCTGACCCTCTCCTGTCTGGCTGCTTACTGCTGACCCTCTCCTGTCTGACTGCTGACCCTCTCCTGTCTGACTGCTGACCCTCTCCTGTCTGACCGCTTACTGCTGACCCTCTCCTGTCTGGCTGCTTACTGCTGACCCTCTCCTGTCTGACTGCTGACCCTCTCCTGTCTGACTGCTTACCGCTGACCCTCTCCTGTCTGACTGCTGACCCTCTCCTGTCTGACTGCTGACCCTCTCCTGTCTGACTGCTGACCCTCTCCTGTCTGACTGCTGACCCTCTCCTGTCTGACTGCTGACCCTCTCCTGTCTAACTGCTGACCCTCTCCTGTCTGACTGCTGACCCTCTCCTGTCTGACTGCTGACCCTCTCCTGTCTGACTGCTGACCCTCTCCTGTCTGACTGCTGACCCTCTCCTGTCTAACTGCTTACCGCTGACCCTCTCCTGTCTGACTGCTGACCCTCTCCTGTCTGACTGCTGACCCTCTCCTGTCTGACTGCTGACCCTCTCCTGTCTGACTGCTTACTGCTGACCCTCTCCTGTCTGGCTGCTTACTGCTGACCCTCTCCTGTCTGACTGCTGACCCTCTCCTGTCTGACTGCTGACCCTCTCCTGTCTGACCGCTTACTGCTGACCTTCTCCTGTCTGGCTGCTTACTGCTGACCCTCTCCTGTCTGACTGCTGACCCTCTCCTGTCTGACTGCTTACCGCTGACCCTCTCCTGTCTGACTGCTGACCCTCTCCTGTCTGACTGCTGACCCTCTCCTGTCTGACTGCTGACCCTCTCCTGTCTGACTGCTGACCCTCTCCTGTCTGACTGCTGACCCTCTCCTGTCTAACTGCTGACCCTCTCCTGTCTGACTGCTGACCCTCTCCTGTCTGACTGCTGACCCTCTCCTGTCTGACTGCTGACCCTCTCCTGTCTGACTGCTGACCCTCTCCTGTCTAACTGCTTACCGCTGACCCTCTCCTGTCTGACTGCTGACCCTCTCCTGTCTGACTGCTTACTCAATCAGATGATGTTTCTGTGAAAGCAGCGGGAATCAGTCTTTGACATTTGCTTTGATCAATGTGTGTGTGATGTTTCTTTCTCCAGATAACCAGTGGATATTTCACCTGGACAGACGGGACTCCCACCCTGTCTAACGTAGACATCAAGGTTCCCTTTGGTAAGGCTCTGCAGCTGGAGGAAGGTTAAATGCCATGGCATTCATACTATATTAAAGGAATCACAAGAGGAATCACTACTCACTCCTCCTATCCCCCATCTCACACTATCGCTCATTCTTTCTCTCTCTCTCTCTCTCTCTCTCTCTCTCTCTCTCTCTCTCTCTCTCTCTCTCTCTCTCTCTCTCTCTCTCTCTCTCTCTCTACCTACCTACCTACCTACCTACCTACCTACCTACCTACCTACCTACCTACCTACCTACCTACCTACCTACCTACCTACCTACCTACCTACCTACCTACCTACCTACCTACCTACCTACATTTTATATTTTTACCTACCTACCTACCTACCTACCTACCTACCTACCTACCTACCTACCTACCTACCTATCCCACCCACTCTAATTTCCTGTGTCTCTGGCTCTCTCGCACTCTCTCTCTCGCTCTCTCTCTCTCAGGTCAGCTGACAATGATCGTGGGCCAGGTGGGTTGTGGGAAGTCGTCCCTGTTGCTGGCAGCTCTGGGAGAGATGCAGAGAGTCTCTGGGACTGTCACCTGGAACATGTAAGACTGGATGAAATTACTACGCACACCGCAGACATCATACTGTAGATATATAGATGGACAGTAAACTACTAGTAGGATGGAAATACTAAATGGTTGTCAAGCCTCTTTTTCATCCAAACTATTAACAAGGTCTATTAAATTACAGTAGGTTCATGTGGACTGAGCTCGGATGATGTTGATTATAAAGGTCATAGGTTAGAGGTGGAAGGTGTATTGACTCCACAGAGAACCAGGTAGCTGTCCACAGAGAACCAGGTAGCTGTCCACAGAGAACCAGGTAGCTGTCCACAGAGAACCAGGTAGCTGTCCACAGAGAACCAGGTAGCTGTCCACAGAGAACCAGGTAGCTGTCCACAGAGAACCAGGTAGCTGTCCATAGAGAACCTGGTAGCTGTCCACAGAGAGACGACTGACTGTTTACCTCTCTCAGCGAAGTAAAATGCTCTAAAATCGAATCAAATCCCCCAAAAATGGTCACATGCTTCTTAAACAACAGGTGTAGACTAATAGTGAAATGCTTACTTACGGGCCCTTCCCAACAAGGCAGAGGAATAAATATAAAAATAATAACACAAGGAATAAATACACAATGAGTAACTATAACTTAGCTATATACATTTACATTTTAGTCATTTAGCAGACGCTCTTATCCAGAGCGACTTACAGTTAGTGAGTGCCTACACGGGGCCACAGGGTACCAGTAACGAGTCGATGTGCAGGGGTACGAGGTAATTGAGGTAGATATGTACATATACAGTGAGGGAAAAAATAATTTGATCCCCTGCTGATTTTGTACGTTTGCCCACTGACAAAGAAATTATCAGTCTATAATTTTAATGGTAGGTTTATTTGAACAGTGAGAGACAGAATAACAACAAAAAAATCCACAAAAACGCATGTCAAAAATGTTATAAATGTATTTGCATTTTAATGAGGGAAATAAGTATTTGACCCCTCTGCTAAACATGACTTAGTACTTGGTGGCAAAACCCTTGTTGACAATCACAGAGGTCAGACGTTTTCTTGTAGTTGGCCACCAGGTTTGCACACATCTCAGGAGGGATTTTGTCCCACTCCTCTTTGCAGATCTTCTTCAAGACATTAAGGTTTGGAGGCTGACATTTGGCAACTCGAACCTTCAGCTCCCTCCACAGATTTTCTATGGGATTAAGGTCTGGAGACTGGCTAGGCCACTCCAGGACCTTAATGTGCTTCTTCTTGAGCCACTCCTTTGTTGCCTTGGCCGTGTGTTTTGGGTCATTGTCATGCTGGAATACCCATCCACGACCCATTTTCAATGCCCTGGCTGAGGGAAGGAGGTTCTCACCCAAGATTTGACGGTACATGGCCCCGTCCATCGTCCCTTTGATGCTGTGAAGTTGTCCTGTCCCCTTAGTAGAAAAACACCCCCAAAGCATAATGTTGCCACCTCCATGTTTGACGGTGGGGATGGTGTTCTTGGGGTCATAGGCAGCATTCCTCCTCCTCCAAACACAGCGAGTTGAGTTGATGCCAAAGAGCTCAATTTTGGTCTCATCTGACCACAACACTTTCACCCAGTTCTCCTCTGAATCATTCAGATGTTCATTGGCAAACTTCAGACGGGCATGTATATGTGCTTTCTTGAGCAGGGGGACCTTGCGGGGGCTGCAGGATTTCAGTCTTTCACGGCGTAGTGTGTTACCAATTGTTTTCTTGGTGACTATGGTCCCAGCTGCCTTGAGATCATTGACAAGATCCTCCTGTGTAGTTCTGGGCTGATTCCTCACCGTTCTCATGATCATTGCAACTCCACGAGGTGAGATCTTGCATGGAGCCCCAGGCCGAGGGAGACTGACAGGTCTTTTGTGTTTCTTCCATTTGCGAATAATCGCACCATCTAATAAACAGTAACAGCAGCTTATGTGATAAGTCAAAAGAGTTAGTGCAAAAAGGGTTGATGCAGCTTTCCAGGTAGCTTTAGGCTACCTGGAAAGCTTGATGCATCGGTACTGCTTGCCATGCGGTAGCAGAGAGAAAAGGCTATGACTTGGGTGTCTGGAGTCTTTGACCATTTTTAGGGCCTTTCTCTGACACTGCCTGGTATAGAGGTCCTGGATGGCACTGAGCTCGGCCCCAGTGATGTACTGGGTCGTACGCACTATCCTCTGTAGCGCCTTGCGGTCGGATGCCAAGCAGTGAAGCAGCTGTAGAAGCTGTAGAACTTTCTGAGGATCTGAGGGCCCATGCCAAATATTTTCAGCCTCCTGAGGGAGAAGAGGCATTGTCATGCCCACTTCACGACTGTGTTGATGTGTGTGGACCATGATAGTTCCTTAGTGATGTGGACACTGAGGAACATGAAGCTCTCAACCTGCTCCTGGGGGCATGCTTGGCCCTTCTTTGTCTTGCTGACGTTGAGGGAGAGGTTGTTGGCCTGGCACCACACTGCCAGGTCTCTGACCTCCTTCCTGTAGGCTGTCTCATCGTCGTCGGTGTTCAGGCCTACCACCGTCGTGTCGTCTGCAAACGTAATGATGGTGTTGGAGTCGTGCGTGGCCACACAGTCATGGGTGAACAGGGAGTACAAGAGGGGACTAAGCACGCACCCCTGAGGGGCCCTCATGTTGAGGGCCAGCGTGTTGTTGCCTACCCTCACCACCTGGGGGCGGCCCGTCAGGAAGTCCAGGATCCAGTTGCAGAGGGAAGTGTTTAATCCCAGGGTACTTAGCTTAGTCATGAGCTTGGAGGGCAGTATGGTGTTAAACGCTGAGCTATAGTCAATGAACAGCATTCTCACGTGGGTGTTCCTTTTGTTCAGGTGGGAAAGGGCAGTGTGGTGTGCAATAGCGATTACGTCATCTGTGGATCTATTGGGGCGGTATGCGAATTGGAGTGGGTCCAGGGTGTGTGGGATGATGGTGTTGATGTGAGCCATGACCAGCCTTTCAAAGCATTTCATGGCTACAGATGTGAGTGCTATGGGTCAGGGAGAGGTTGAACATGTACGCGTCCTGGTGATCCATCTGGCCCTGCAGCTTTGTGAATGTTAACCTGTTTAAAGGTCTTACTCACATCAGCTATGGAGAGCGTGATCACACAGTCGTCCGGAACAGCTGGTGCTCTCATGCATAGTTCAGTGTTGCTGGCCTCGAAGCACATAGATGGTATTTAGCACTAACTCTCTGGTACCCTTTCCTGCAGTCAGGTGACCAAAGCGCCCTCTAGTGGCCTCATGGGTGGAATGTTATTAATATGTTTTATAATTTCAAAATTATACCAGGCATCAACAGCCTTTCTTTAAATTACTATAGCAGTTGCGAAACAGCCTTGTTTTTCTAACAATAATATCTGTGTCAATATCGCAACATTATATGGCTAATAACCTGTTGTCCTATCTGCGTGGCTGTTGTCATCAACCAGAAACTTCAAATACTCAAAATTACGGCGCCAAAGCAGACACGACTTTTCACTGTGAAAGAGGCTTTGTCTATGTTAGTTCATGATACGGATTCGCACACGTCCTTGCACTTTGAAAAGCAATGATGTCTAAGTGAGTGAAATAAATAAACAACAGATATATGTTTGGTGTTGTCAATGTTTGATGCTGTGAAATTTGGGGAATAGCTCACAGATTAGCAAGTCCTGTCATGTCATCATAATTTGGTTGGTACAGGCGAGCACATTAGCAGTGGAGCTCGAATGATTGCTCTCTCTCTCATGGAAATAGTTGCAGTGTTTAGCTGTATACAGTTAGCGAGCTAATTAGTTGGTTGTTTTGTCTTGTTTTTACCTATGTAATTCATATGGAAACGGCCCAAGCTGCTTGCTATAGCTAGCTAGGTAACTAGTTAGTCTGTCAGGCAAGAAAAGTTGTGTAGCGGTAAATATAGGATGCACTCACGAAGCGTCAACCTCAGCTGTCACTTTCACGAGCTAGACATACAGACAACCAGCTAACTAGTCGCCAAAATGAAGGCTGGAGTAATTTGTGTTTATCTGTTGGGCTTATGTTATGTTTTGTCATGTTTGCTAGGTGGAAATATTAATTGGCTATACATTGCCTCGTTTTCCAATTACATTTATTTGACAGCTTAGCTGTCGTATTAGGGTAGTAGATGCCCATGCTGTGGAGCTCAAATGATGAGTTGGATATTTGTTTACATAGCCAGCTAACAAGTTGCTTGTTCTGTCCTGTTTCTAGCGATGCAATTAATTTGTTCTCTTTCAGGGGAACAGTTCATCTCGCCAGTGTGTCGTTCTTTTGTGTTCAGTAGGTGACGACGATTGCGGCGGTACACCGCTCCTTCTGCGGTGCGAACGTGATATGAACGTTCAGTGTCAGCTGGTTGGATGACGACTGCTGGCTTCCAGTAGCCATGCTCCTGGATTCTAACTGACTCTCCGTCGTTCAGTGGTGGCAGTGGTCTGGCTGACCTGTCGTAGTATCGCTTTTGCTGTTGTTGTCTCTGTGCACGTTTTGCATGCATTTCCTTGTAGCTTACGACCTCAGGTTGCAGCTGCTGGTTGGTGCTGGAAAGGATTGAGCGAAGTCTGCGGCTCATCAACAGCTGGGCTGGTGATTTGAAGTTGTCAACTGGAGTGTTGCGGTATTCAAGGAGACTGAGGTAGGGGTCTCTCTCGTCTGCTTTTGCTTTGTCAATGAGTGATTTAGCAATCTGCACAGATTTTTCAGCAAGGCCATTACTTTGAGGGTAATGTGGGCTTGTGGTGACGTGTGTGAACTCCCATGCTTTTGTGAAGGATTCAAACTAATTTGATTTGTAACAGGGCCCATTGTCAGATATTAAAAACTCTACAATGCCATGCCTGGCAAAGGCTGCTTTCAGCTTGTGTATCACAGCTGCAGATGTGGTGCTGTGAAGCTTGTCGAGTTCGAAGTATCTGCTGTAGTAGTCCACTGTTATAATGTAGTCCTCGTTGTTCCAGGTGAACAGATCGGTTGCCACGACCTGCCAGGGTCGGTCTGGGATACGATGAGGTAACATTGGCTCTTTGGTGTTTGAGGGGTGTCGTTCAAGACAGGTGGGGCATTTACCAACCATGTCCTCTATTTGTTTGCACATTCCGGGCCAAAACAAAATGTCCCGTGCTCTCTGTTTGCACTTTTCCATGCCTATGTGTCCAGCATGGATCTTTGTCAAAATCTCTTCTCTGAGACTGGTAGGAATGATGATTTTCTCTCCTTTGAAAATGATTCTGTTGATCTGGGATAGTTCGTCACGATGGTTCCAGAACTCTGAGACGCTCTGAGGGCATTTTCTCCTCTCCTCAGGCCATCCTGACTGTATGACTTTCCTCAGCTGTGTGAGTTGTGTGTCTTTTTCTGTTTCTGCTCGGATCTCCTTCAGTTTTGTGTCACTAACTGGTAAGTTGCTGTACACAGTGTGCACCTGCATGTCCATGCTTTCACTGAGGCTGCTGTCCTTGTAGGTAAGAAACTTCCTGGAGAGTGTGTCTGCGACAGGGATGTCTTTGCCTGGACAGTGAGTGATTGTGAAGTCGTATTTTTGTAGTTGAAGGATCATTCTCTGTAGCATTGGCGGGGCTGCGGCTAACGGTTTCCTCATGATTGACTCGAGGGGCTTGTGGTCTGATTCCACAATTACTTGTCGTCCATAGACATACTGATGGAATCGCTTACATCCGAACAGAATGGCGTACAGCTCCTTTTCGATTTGAGCGTAGTTGATTTCACAGTCTGTGAGAGATTTGGAAGCGTAGCCGATGGGTTTTCCTTCTTGCAGTAGCACTGCCCCTAGTCCATACTTTGACGCGTCCACCTGGAGTCTGAGCTCTTTGTTGGGGTCGTAGTAGGCAAGGATTGGTCCTGGTTCTCTCATGATCAAGTCTTTCACTTTCTGGAAAGCGATGTCGTGTTGCTTGTCCCAGAGGAACTCACTGGACTGCTTTAGCAGCTGACGCAGGGGTGCATTAGCATTGTAGAGGCTGGGTGAAAACTTGGCTAAGTAGTTGACCATGCCAAGCACTGTTTCCAGCTCTGCACGGTTCTTTGGTGGCTCCATTTCCTTTATGGCTGAGATCTTCTGCGGATCTGGCTTGATTCCATTCCCTGTGAGAAAATGTCCGAAGTAGCTGACCTCTGTAGCGCCGACTGTGCTCTTCTCGGGGTTGAGCCGGACTCCTCTCTTGCGGGACCTTTGCAGCATCACGCTGAGGTTTCTGTCGTGTTCCTCTTTGGTTCGACCATAGACAAGGATGTCGTCCACAATTGCCAGGACTCCGTCGAGGCCTTCATACACCTTGTCGATCTTTCGCTGAAACTCGTCTTGGGCTGAGATAATCCCAAAAGGCAGGTGACGGAACCTGTAGCGTCCAAACGGTGTGTTGAACGTTGTGAGCTTAGATTACTCTTCTGTGAGCTTGATAGCCCAGTAGCCTGATCTGGCGTCCATGACATTGAAGTAGCGTGCGCCCGCTAGCTTGTGTGTGATGCCATCTAGCGTCGGTAAGGGGTAATGGGGGTGTTTGATAGCCTTGTTCAAGTCTCTTGGGTCGAGACATACTCTGAACTTGCCTGTGCGTGGTTTCTCCACCACGACTAACGCGTTGACCCAATCCGTCGGTTCTGTAACCTTGGTGACGATGTCAGATTGCTCCATGCTCTCCAACTCTTTCTTCAGACGGGCGCGGAGAGCAAGTGGAATCTTTCTCGGTGGGTAGACCACAGGGGTTGCGTCTGGGTCAAGGTGAATGGTACATTCTCCTGGGAATAGTCCTATTCCTGTAAAAACATCAGCAAACTCCTCCATGACATTCTCCATCTCTACTGGTGCTGTCACTGATAAAACTAGCTTGATAAGGTCCATGTCTAAACATGCTTTAAGACCTAGCACTGCAGGTGCTCGAGTGTCAACAACATAAAAGTCCAACATCATGTCCCTTTCCTTGTATTTGCATTTTAAAGTGCATGTGCCTTTTACTGGGAGCTGTTCACCACCATAACCAGTCAGTCTGCGCGTGGTGGGCTGTAGCTCGCACTCAGATGTCAAGCTTCTGTACTTATTCAGAGGAATAATGTTTACTTGTGCACCAGTGTCTAGTTTGAATTTTAGCTCTGTGCCTTGTCTTTCTATCTCAATGTCAGCAAAGGCTTGCTCTGTCTTTGATATCTGACTTTTCTGTGTCACTGAATCAATAAACAGTTCATCAGCATTTGACTCTTTGATTGACATTTAATCTTCACTCACTGTTTGTACTGTTTTTCCACGGTAAGCTCTGCACACTTTTGCAAAGTGATTCCATTTTCCACATTTAGTACACTGTTTGCCTTTAGCTGGGCAATTCCCCTGTTCGCCATGCACTTTGTATCCAAAATATCCACATGTTTTGGGGCGTTTGGAGTCTTTGTCTCTCTGTTTTGGAGTTCTGTCTGTCTCCGTTCTGAAACATGCTCTCTGGGCACCTGAGGTGTGCTTTGATGTCTGCCTGACTGCGTGCACTGCTTGTTCACGTGATGCGCTCGTGCTGCTGCCCGAAATGGTTTTCATCTGAACCTGTGCTAGCTCGTGAGATCTGGCTATGTCGATAGCTTTGTCCAGCGTTAGCTAAGATCCAACATTCAAAAGTTTCTCTCTCACTCGCGGTGAGTGTATTCCAAATACAATACGGTCCCTGACCATCTCATCCTTGTTTGCATAATCACAGTCTTTCACAAGCAGACGCAGCTCAGTGACAAACTGTTCAAACGATTCGCTAGCGTCTTGTACTTTCTCATGGAATTTGTACCTAGCGAAAATTGTATTGGTCTTTGGCACAACATATGCTTCAAAACGATCGTAGCATTTTCAGTACCTTTGATTCAGCTTCGGTAAGTGTCCATGTGTTGTAAATGTCTCTCCCTTTTTCACCGATCCAGAGGAGCAGGTAGCTGCACTTTTCCTCTTCTCCTCTCTCCTTCAGAGTACCCGTGAATATTAGCTCCACATGCTGTTTGAACTTAAGCCATGCATCAGGTAGATTTGTAGACCCCCAATCCATTCGAGGTGAAGGAACTCCAGCAAAATCCATCTTTTAGTCCTTTTACTCTGACAGCATGTCTTGTTTTGTATGCTTTGTACAAAATAATCAAATGCAGGACGACAGGATATTTATAAACGTAGCTCTTTATTAACTAGCTATAACTGGCATGTTCATGTGTCTCCGGCCATGATCATCTTTAGAATGACCTCACCACCTGGGTGGCCTTAACCAATCATAGCACAGTATGATATGACGGTAGAATGCATCCAATTACAATTCAGTATCCTGACACATACGAATATTACACAAGGTAGGCTACTATTTCTACATTTTGTGTCAGGCCTGGTCTGTACTAAATCTTATTGAGAGAGGTTACCTAGATTCTGAAATAGTCTCTGAATAGTTGTTTGCATTTTTACGTTGTTACAGAAGGAAGAATTGTTGTCAATCAAATAGCCTACTTTGTGTGGGTTTTGAAATACTTTCTGAATATTTTCCTCTGGTCACATTTTGGATAATTTGTTTATTTATATGTAAATAATATTTATAAGCATAATATATTATACTTGGTACATTTTAAGTGAGTAATTTAAAGTTACTACAATTGAAATACTCTAGGGTTTATTGTTGTGTTAATCGTTTTTTGATAGTGAGTGTCTTTACACAATGGAAGACAAAATTAGGGTTATTCCTATTGACATGAATGTGGTGTCATATTAAATAAGATGTTGTGCTCTTTAAAACTAAGTTAACTTGTAATTGTCATTTGTTCTTTGTTTTTTAGCTACTGTATGTCTGTTTGTTTGAAATGTGTGAGAAAATGAGCTTTATCTAGAAAATTCTCAGTGATCTACAGCAGCATTCTAGAACTCTATTGGGGTCTAAAGGGTTAATAATCGTTTCTTTTTTTTAACGCTGAAAATCCGGTGTTTCTATGTCAAAGGGTTTTGTTATATTTCAGTCTTCTGTGATGTATATAATTAAGTGGTTACCAACATATTCAATGGGTTACCAACATATTCAAATAATGATTGACATATTTTCATGAAAAATTATTTTTGTGAATTTATTCATACTATTTCATCCTTCCAGAAGATATAGTTCCGACACAAATCTAAGGTTGCTACCCAAGCCGGCTGTTCGTTTTCTATTGACATTTCTTTGTATATATCCATAAAAATGATGCCAGCTTATTCATGATTTCCATTGGCTGAAAAAAGCTGCCTGCCTGTCTGTCTCATCCCGTCTCCCGACACGTTCATTACTATGGGACAGCTGGAGATCGAATTTCAATATTGAAACAATGTTGGAGAGACAGACACAAGGTTTAAACAAATCTCCGCTGTTGAAAATCAAATGCTAGCCTAAAAGAAATGGGAGATAATTTCTAGATGCTTTTTATAGTGGAGAGTTTATAAATTGCCTGGCTGGGCTGATGAGACAGTGGATTGCGCAGTAAGATGGAACAGAGTAAATAGGCATTTCAACGTCATAGCTTTAGCCGGTGGTAACTTGTGGAATAGACACCAGCTGGAATGCGGTTTTAGACCCACCCGTTGTATAAAGTGTAATATTGGGATGCAAACTCAAAATGGAATACATTTCAACTCTTTAGCTGACATGGTTCAAGTGTCTTATTTTTTCTGTGTGAGGTGTATACTTCAAAGTAGATTTGCTTAAGACCCCCAAGAAACACTCTGTGTGACCCTGATTTAGCCCACTGCAGTAAAAGGTTAATGAGTCTGACTGGGGAAGAGAGAGTGTTTGTTTTAGATGTTGGGAATGGGGGATATAAACTGCTGCTCTCAGGGCTATTTCATTAACATCAATATACTGCTGCCTGATTCTGCTACTGGTTCCTCCTCCAAGTCATCAAACTGCATTAGAACTAATAGGATTTAGCTGATTTACTGGGCCACTTAAAGAGAGCTAATGTTGCAGATTTTCCTCATCATGTAAAATGCTGAGAGGTTGAAGAGAAACCGATCTCTTCAGATCTGTGTTGCTCAGTCTAGGGGGGAGGGATATGTATGAATCAGGAGTTTATGGAGTGATGCTGGCTCAGTCATCTATCCCCACTGCCCTGTCTGTGGTCCCACAAGCCTTATTGAGTAGAAACTTTACTTAATCTTAGTGAATAAAAATGTCACTATTGTTCCTCTAGCAAAAGACATACACTGGAGAGAGAGCGAGAGAGATAATACTTACTATCACTCAAGACACCAGATAAGACAGGAGAATTACACCAGATTGGACAGACTGACCCTAGCCTCCCGGCACATAGACTATTGCAACATAGATACTGGAGACTGAGACAGGCGGATTGGGGGACACTGTGGCCGCGTCCGATGATACCCCCGGACAGGGCCAACCAGGCAGGATATCACCTCACCCACTTTGCCAAAGCACAGCCCCCACACCACTAGAGGGATATCAACAGACCACCAACTTACTACCCTGAGACAATTCTGAGTATAGCCCACGAAGATCTCCCCCACCTCACAAGCCAGAGGGGGTGCAAAAGTGGACAGGAAGATCACGTCAGTGACTCAACCCACTCAAGTCGAGTATAGCGGGAAAAAGCCTGGCACGACGTGACGCACCCCTCCTAGGGACAGCATGGGAGAGCACTTGAAAGCCAGTGACTCAGCCCCCATAATAGGGTCAGAGGCAGAGAATTCCAGTGGAGAGAGGGGAGCCGGCCAGGCAGAGACAGCAAGGGTGGTTCGTCACTCCAGTGCCTTGCCGTTCACCTTCACACCCCTGGGCCAGACTACACTCAATCATAGGACCTGCTGAAGAGATGAGACCGAGTCTGCATCTCTCACATGGATAGGCAGACCATTCCATAAAAATTGAGTTCTATAGGAGAAAGCCCTGCCTCCAGCTGTTTGCTTAGAAATTCTAGGAACAATAAGGAGGTCTGCGTCTTGTGACTGTACCGTACGTGTAGGTATGTACGGCAGGACCAAATCGGAGAGATAGGTAGGTGCAAGGTTAGCAGTAAAACCTTGAAATCAGCCCTAGCCTTAACATGAAGCCAGTGTAGAGAGGCTAGCACTGGAGTAATATTATATTTTTGGGGGGTTCTAGTCAAGATTCTAGCAGCCATATTTAGCACTAAGTTTATTTAGTGCTTAATCTGGGTAGCCGGAGAGTAGAGCATGGCAGTAGTCTAATCTAGAAGTGACAAAGCATGGATTAGCTTTTCTGCATAATTTTTGGACAAAAATGTTCTGCTTTTTGCAATGCTACGAAGATGGAAAAAAGCTGCCCTTTAAATATTTTTGATATGTTCATCAAAAGAGATCAGGGTCCACAGTAACGCTGATTTCCTCCACAGCTTTATTTGAGACGACTGTGCAACCATCAAGATTAATTGTCAGATCAAACAGCAGATCTCTTTGTTTCTTGGGACCTAGAACTAGCATCTCTGTTTTGTCCGAGTTTAAAAGTAAAACATTTGCCACCATCCACTTCCTTATGTCTGAAACACAGGCTTCCATGGTAGGCAATTTTGGGGCTTCACCATGTTTCATCGAAATGTACAGCTGTTGTCTGCATAGCAGTGAAAGTTGAAATTGTGTTTCCAAATGACATCACCAAGAGGTAGAATATATAGTGAAAACAATAGTGGCCCTAAAACAGAACCTTGAGGAACACTGAAACTTACCATTGATTTGTCAGAGGACAAACCATCCACAGAGATTAACTGATATCTAAACCAGGCAAGAACTTGTCCATGTAGACCAATTAGGGTTTCTAATCTCGCCAAAAGAATGTGATCAATGGTGTCAAAAGCGACGCTAAGGTCTAGGAGCACGAGGACAGATGCAGAGCCAATGGTCTGATGCCATTAAAGGTAATTTACCACCTTCATGAGTGCAGTCTCAGCATTTCGCATACATTATTTGTCTTCAAGAAAGCAGTGAGTTGCTGCGCAACAGCTTTTTCAAAATTTTTGGAGAGGAATGGGAGATTCAATATATGCCGATTTAGTTTTTAGAATATTCCGGGTCAACGTTTGGCTTTTTCAGGAGAGGCTTAATTACTGCCACTTTTAGTGAGTTTTTTTACACATCCAGAGGATAGGGAGCCGTTTATTATGTTTAAGAAAGGAGGGCCAAGCACAGGAAGTAGCTCTTTCAGTAGTTTAGTTGGAGTAGGGTCCAGTAGGCAGTTGGAAGGTTTAGAGGCCTTGACTATTTTCGTAAATGTGTCGAGAGATACAGGATTTAAAAAACTTGAGTGTCTCCATTGATCCTAGGTCCTGGCAGTTCTGTGCAGACTCAGAACAACTGCATTTTGGAGAAATACACAGATTTTTTATTTATTTCACCTTTATTGTCACGATCGTTTACTGATGAGACGGACCAAGGCGCAGCGTGATAAGCGTACATTTTATTACGTACTTAACACGACACAAAACAACAAACAAACGATACGTGAAGTCCTAGGTTACACAAAATAAACCTTTACGGAACAAGATCCGACACCGACTAGTGCCAAACAGGCTGCCTAAGTATGGTCCCCAATCAGAGACAACGAGTTACAGCTGCCTCTGATTGGGAACCACCCTGGCCAACATAGATCCACACGATCTAGAAAACACAACATAGAAAATACAACATAGAAACTCCACACCCTGGCTCAACATTTAAGAGTCCCCAGAGCCAGGGCGTGACATTTATTTAACCAGGTAAGCCAGTTGAGAACAAGTTCTCATTTACAACTGCGACCTGGCCAAGATAAAGCAAAGCAGTGCGATAAAAACAACAACACAGAGTTACATATGGGGTAAACAAAACATAAAGTCAAAAATACAACAGAAAATATATATACAGTGTGTGCGAATGTAGTAAGTTATGGAGGTAAGGTAATAAATAGGCCATAGTGCAAAATAGTTACAATTTCATATAATACTGGAATGATAGATGTACAAAAGATAATGTGCAAATAGAGATACTGGGGTGCAAATTAGCAAAATAAATAACAATATGGGGATGAGGTAGTTGGGTGGGCTAATTTCAGAAAGGCTGTGTACAGGTGCAGTGATCGGTAAGCTGCTCTGACAACTGATGCTTAAAGTTAGTGATGGAGATAAGAGTCTCCAGCTTCAGAGATTTTTGCAGTTCGTTCCAGTCATTGGCAGCAGAGAACTGGAAGGAATGGCGGCCAAAGGAGGTGTTGGCTTTGACCAGTGAGATATACCTGCTGGAGCGCAGACTACGGGTGGGTGTTGCTATGGTGACCAGTGAGCTAAGATAAGACGGGGATTTGCCTAGCAGTGATTTATAGATGACCTGGAGCCAGTGGGTTTGGCGACGAATATGTAGTGAGGGCCAGCCAACAAGAGCGTACAGGTCACAATGGTGGGTAGTATATGGGGCTTTGGTGACAAAACGGATGGCACTGTGATAGACTACATCCAATTTGCTGAGTAGGGTGTTGGAGGCTATTTTGTAAATGACATCGCCGAAGTCAAGGATCGGTAGGATAGTCAGTTTTACGAGGGCATGTTTGGCAGCATGAGTGAAGGAGGCTTTGTTGCGAAATAGGAAGCCGATTCTAGATCTAACTTTTGATTGGAGATGCTTAATGTGAGTCTGGAAGGAGAGTTTACAGTCTAACCAGACACCTAGGTATTTGTAGTTGTCCACAGACTCTAGGTCAGACCCGCCGAGAGTAGTGATTCTAGTCGGGTGGGTGGTGCAAGCAGCGTTCGGTTGAAGAGCATGCATTTAGGTTTACTAGTGTTTAAGAGCAGTTGGAGGCTACGGAAGGAGTGTTGTATGGCATTGAAGCTCGTTTGGAGGTTTGTTAACACAGTGTCCAATGAAGGGCCAGATGTATACAAAATGGTGTCGTCCGCATAGAGGTGGATCCGAGCATCACCAGTAGCAAGAGCGACATCATTGATATACACCGAGAATAGAGTCGGCCCGAGAATTTAACCCTGTGGCACGCCCATAGAGACGGCCAGAGGTCCAGACAACATATTTGAAGAGGAGTCCGTAATTTGCTTTCTAATGATCATTATCTTTTTGTCAAAGAAGTTCATGAATTCATCACTGCTGAAGTGAAGGCCATCCTCACTTGGGGAATGCTGCTTTTCAGTTAACTTTGTGACAGTATCAAAATACATTTTTGATTGTTCTTATTCTCCTCAATCAAGTTGGAAAAGTAGCCTGATCGAGCAGTAGTGAGGGCTATTCGATATTGCACGGTAGCTAGTCAGAAGAGTTCCAATTTGGTTGAGCGCCATTTGCGTTCCAATTTTCTGGAAGCTTGCTTCAGTGCTCGGGTATTTTCTGTATACCAGGGAGCTAGTTTCTTGTGACATGTTTTTGTTTTTAAAGGTGCATCTAGGGTATTACGCAAGGTAACGTTTAGATCCTCAGTTAGGTGACAACAGATTTTTGTGATCCGACATCCTTGGGTAGGTGGAGGGAGTCTAGGAATCTTTGGGTTGTCCGAGAAGTTATAGCACGGCTTTTGATAATCCTTTGTTGGGGTCTGAGCAGATTATTTGTTGCGATTGCAAACATAATAAAATGGTGGTATGATAGTCCAGGATGATGAGGAAAAACAATTAGATCCACAATATTTATTCCATGGGACAAAACTAGATCCAGGGTATGATTATGGCAATGCGTAGATCCTGAGACATGTTGAACAAAACCCATTGAGTCGATGATGGCTCCGAAAGCCTTTTGGAGTGGGTCTATGGACTTCTCCATGTGAATATTGAAGTCACCAAAAATTTGAATATTATCTGCCATGACTACGAGGTCTGATAGGAATTCAGGGAACTCAGTGAGGAACGCTGTATACGGCCCAGGAGGCCTGTAAACAGTAGCTATAAAAAGCGCAAAATATGCTTCTGTAGTCATTTGTTTTTCTTACATTTAAATTTGCTGTCGTAAATGTTAGCCTTTGTGGGATGGATATGGTCACTATTGTAACCAGGAGGAGCGGCTTCATTTAACACAGTAAATTCATCAGGCTTGAGGCTTGTTTCAGTCAGGCCAATCACACCAAGTTTATGATCTGTGATTAGTTCATTGACTATGGCTGCCTTGGAAGTGAGGGATCTAACATTTAGTAGTCCTATTTTGAGATGTGAGGTATTATCACAATCTCTTTCAATAATGACAGGAATGGAGGAGGTCTTTATTCCAGTGAGATTGCTTAGGTGAACACCGCCATGTTTAGTTTTGCCCCACCTAGATTGAGGCACAGACACAATGGGGAAAACTGAGCCGACTACACACTCCACTACATTTACATCATTTAACAGACGCTCTTATCCAGAGCAACTAGGGTTAAGTGCTTTGTTCAAGGGCACATTAACAGATTTTTCACCTAGATGGCTTGGGGATTCATACCAGCACCCTATCTCATTGTGGAGCTAGAGGAGTTAGAGCCCTGTCTATGTTGATAGATAAGATGAGAGCACCCCTCCAGCTAGGATGGAGTCTGTCACTCCTCAGCAGGCCAGGCTTGGTACTGTTTGTGGGGGAGTCCCAGAAAGAGGGCCAGTTATCTAAAAATGATATAATTTGGGAGGGGCAAAAAACAGTTTTCAACAAGCGATTGAGTTGTGCGAGCCTGCTGTAGAGCTCATCACTCCCCTAACTGGGCGGGGGCCAGAGACAATTACTCTATGCCAACACATCTTTCTATCTAAGTTACACGCTGAAGTTATGTTGCGCTTGGTGAACTCTGACTGTTTCATCCTAACATCGTTGGTGCCTACGTGGATAACAATATCTATCCTTATACCATCTACACTCGCCAGTTTTAGCCTCAGCCAGCACCATTTTCAGATTAGCCTTTACATCATTAGCCCTGCCCCCTGGTAAACAATGTATGATCGCTGGATGATTATTTTTAAGTCTAATATTGCGGATATTGGAGTCGCCAATGACTACGGTTTTCAATTTGTCCGAGCTAATGGTGGAAGGCTTCGGCGGCTCAGACCCCGTAACAGGTGGAGGAGAGACCTGAGAAGGCTCTTACTTAGTGGGGAAAACCGGTTGAATGTTTCTATCGGCTGAATGAGCGACACTGGTTGAGCATGTCGACAGCATTTCTTTCCAGAAAATTGTCCGGCTGCGGGGACTTTGCAGGGGGATTAACACTACTACCTGTATTTACTGGTGGCACAGACGCTGTATCATCCTTTCCTACATTTAAATTGCCCTTGCCTAACGATTATGTCTGAAGCCGAGCTTGCAACTCAGCTATCCCCACCATTAGGCGATAGTTCTCCTGTATATTATGCGTACAGCGACTGCAATGAAAAGGCATAATGTTACTTCGCTTTTTTGGCCGAAGGAGGTCCTGCAGATCCATGTCCAGATAAAGCGTCTGGGGTGAAAAAGTATAATTAAAAAAGTAATGTGAGGACAAAACTAAGACGTTGGTAAACTTCAATACAGAGTTTGATTAAATTGTTATTAAGAGTAAAAAGCCCAAAAGTTTGTCAGGTATCCAAGTAGCGACAAACGGCACAGCAGTACGGAGACAACGCGGAAGTGCGTTGCGTGTGTGTGTTATGTGTGTGCATATGTAGTGAATGTGTGTGGGTTTTGTGTGGGAGTGTCAATGTAGTGTGTGTGAGTGAATGTGTATATGTTGAGTATATATAGTCTAGTGAATGTGCATAGGGTCAGTGCAAGATGGAGTCAGTTTAGATAGTTCAGGTACTATTAATTGACTATTTAACAGTCTGGCTATTTACCAGTCTTGTGGCTTGAGGGTAGAAGATGTCTTGGAGCCTGTCTGTCCAAGAGCCGATGCTCCTGTACCGTTTGCCGGACGGTAGCAGAGTGAACAGTCTATGGCTTGGGTGGCTGGTGTCTTTAGGAATTTTTTGGGCCTTCCTCTGACACCACCTGATATAGAGGTCCTGGATGGCAGGGAACTTGGTCCCAGTGATGTACTGGGCTGTCCGCACCACCCTCTGACATACCAAGCGGTGATGCAGCCAGTCAAGATGTTCTCGATGGTGCAGCTGTAGAATTATTTGAGGATCTGAGGGCCCATGCCAAATCTTTTCAGCCTCCTGAGGGGGAAGAGGCACTGCCGAGCCCTGTGTGTGTGTGGACCATGTTAATTCCTTATTGATGTGTGACCTCCTCCTTGCAGGCTGACTCATCGCCGTCGGCGATCAGGCCTACCACCGTTGTGTCGTCAGCAAACTTGATGATGGTGTTGGAGTCGTACGTGGCCACCACTCGTGGGTGAACAGGGAGTACAGGAGGGGACTAAGCACACACCCCTGAGGGGCCCCTGACCAGCCTTTCAAAGCACTTCATAATTACAGATGTGAGTGTTACAGGGCAATAGTCATTTAGGCAGGTTACGTTGGCGCTCTTGGGAACAGGGATAAAGGTGGTCAGCTTGAAACATGTTGGGATTACAGACTGGGACAAGGGGAGATTGAAAATGACTGTGAAGACACTTGCCAACTGGTCTGCACATGAAGATGAAAGAAATAAGGGAGATGAAAGAGAGAGGGGAGATGAAAGAGAGAGGGGAGATGAAAGAGAGAGGGGAGATGAAAGAGAGAGGGGAGATGAGAGAGGGGAGATGAAAGAAATAAGGGAGATGAAAGCGAGAAGGGAGATGAAAGAGAGAGGGGAGATGAAAGAGAGAGGGGAGATGAAAGAGAGAGGGGAGATGAAAGAGAGAGGGGAGATGAAAGAAATAAGGGAGATGAAAGAGAGAGGGGAGATGAAAAAGAGAGGGGAGATGAAAGAGAGAGGGGAGATGAAAGAGAGAGGGGAGATGAAAGAGAGAAGGGAGATGAAAGAGAGAGGGGAGATGAAAGCGAGAGGGGAGATGAAAGAGAGAGGGGAGATGAAAGAGAGAGGGGAGATGAAAGAGAGAGGGGAGATGAAAAAGAGAGGGGAGATGAAAGAGAGAGGGGAGATGAAAGAGAGAAGGGAGATGAAAGAAAGAAGGGAGATGAAAGAGAGAAGGGAGATGAAAGAGAGAAGGGAGATGAAAGAGAGAAGGGAGATGAAAGAGAGATAATGATACAGGTGGTAGAGAGTAGTAAAGAAAGATGGAGTTAGACAGAGATTAAGAGATGGGGCCAGAAACAGATACCACAAGGGAGAGGTGAAATTAAAAGACATTAAGAGCCCTGGTATTAATGTGTAAGTATTGTAACTGCATTGAGTTTGTACTCAGGCCAAGGTCTTGGCTTTGTGACTGCCCACCTGGACACCAATGTCTTGGCTTTGTGACTGGCGACCTGGCCACCAAGGTCTTGGCTTTGTGACTGGCGACCTGGCCACCAAGGTCTTGGCTTTGTGACTGCCCACCTGGACACCAAGGTCTTGGCTTTGTGACTGCCCACCTGGACACCAAGGTATTGGCTTTGTGACTGCCCACCTGGACACCAATGTCTTGGCTTTGTGACTGCCCACCTGGACAACAAGGTCTTGGCTTTGTGACTGCCCACCTGGACACCAAGGTCTTGGCTTTGTGACTGCCCACCTGGACACCAATGTCTTGGCTTTGTGACTGCCCACCTGGACAACAAGGTCTTGGCTTTGTGACTGCCCATCTGGACACCAAGGTCTTGGCTTTGTGACTGCCCACCTGAACAACAAGGTCTTGGCTTTGTGACTGCCCACCTGGACACCAAGGTCTTGGCTTTGTGACTGCCCACCTGGACACCTGCCCATGCATGGTCAGACTACTCTGTCTCTTCATGAAGATCAGATTCCTTGTGTTGCAGTGTGCCCCTGGCTATCAGTACTTTTAAAAAACAAGAAGATGGTGCGGTCTGGTTTGCTTAATATAAGGAATTTGAAATTATTTATTACATTTACATTTACGTCATTTAGCAGACGCTCTTATCCAGAGCGACTTACAAATTGGTGCATTCACCTTATAGCCAGTGGGATAACCACTTTACAATTTTTTGGGGTGGGGTAAGGGGGGGGTAGAAGGATTACTTTATCCTATCCCAGGTATTCCTTAAAGAGGTGGGGTTTCAAATGTCTCCGGAAGGTGGTGAGTGACTCCGCTGTCCTGGCGTCGTGAGGGAGCATGTTCCACCATTGGGGTGCCAGAGCAGCGAACAGTTTTGACTGGGCTGAGCGGGAACTGTGCTTCCGCAGAGGTAGGGGAGCCAGCAGGTCAGAGGTGGATGAACGCAATGCCCTCATTTGGGTGTAGGGACTGATCAGAGCCTGAAGGTACGGAGGTGCCGTTCCCCCTCACAGCTCAGTAGGCAAGCACCATGGTCTTGTAGCAGATGCGAGCTTCAACTGGAAGCCAGTGGAGTGTGCGGAGGAGCGGGGTGACGTGAGAGAACTTGGGAAGGTTGAACACCAGACGGGCTGCGGCATTCTGGATGAGTTGTAGGGGTTTAATGGCACAGGCAGGGAGCCCAGCCAACAGCAAGTTGCAGTAATCCAGACGGGAGATGACAAGTGCCTGGATTAGGACCTGTGCCGCTTCCTGTGTAAGGCAGGGTCATACTCTTCGAATGTTGTAGAGCATGAACCTACAGGATCGGGTCACCGCCTTGATGTTAGCTGAGAACGACAGGGTGTTGTCCAGGGTCACGCCAAGGCTCTTCGCACTCTGGGAGGAGGACACAACAGAGTTGTCAACCGTGATGGCGAGATCATGGAACGGGCAGTCCTTCCCCGGGAGGAAGAGCAGCTCCGTCTTGCCAAGGTTCAGCTTGAGGTGGTGATCCGTCATCCACACTGATATGTCTGCCAGACATGCAGAGATGCGATTCGCCACCTGGTTATCAGAAGGGGGAAAGGAGAAGATTAGTTGTGTGTCGTCTGCGTAGCAATGATAGGAGAGGCTATGTGAGGATAAGACAGAGCCAAGTGACTTGGTTTATAGCGAGAATAGGAGAGGGCCTAGAACTGAGCCCTGGGGGACACCAGTGGTGAGAGCACGTGGTGTGGAGACAGCTTCTCGCCACGCCACTTGGTAGGAGCGACCGGTCAGGTAGGACGCAATCCAAGAGTGAGCGCGCCGAAGATGCCCAGCTCGGAGAGGGTGGAGAGGAGGATCTGATGGTTCACAGTATCAAAGGCAGCAGCTGGAGGGGAGGACCGAGCCGGCCGGGAGGATAGGGGACATAGAGAGTCAAAGGATGCAGAAAGGGAGGAGAGGAGGGTTGAGGAAGCAGAATCAGGAGATTGGAGGGAGAAGGATTGAGCAGAGGGAAGAGATGATAGGATGGAAGAGGAGAGAGTAGCGGGAGAGAGAGAGCGAAGGTTGCGATGGCGCATTACCATCTGAGTAGGGGCAGAGTGAGTAGTGTTGGAGGAGGGCGAGAGAGAAAAGGATACAAAGTAGCGGTTGGAGACATGGAGGGGAGTTGCAGTGAGATTAGTAGAAGAACAGCATCTAGTAAAGATGAGGTCAAACGTATTGCCTGCCTTGTGAGTAGGGGGGGGTGGTGAGAGGGTGAGGTCAAAAGAGGAGAGGAGTGGAAAGAAGGAGGCAGAGAGAAATGAGTCAAAGGTAGACGTAGGGAGGTTGAAGTCCCCCAGAACTGTGAGGGGTGAGCCATCCTCAGGAAAGGAACTTATCAAGGCGTCAAGCTCATTGATGAACTCTCCAAGGGAACCTGGAGGGTGATAAATGACAAGGATGTTAAGCTTAAATGGGCTAGTGACTGTGACAGCATGGAATTCAAATGAGGAGATTGACAGATGGGTCAGGGGAAAAATAGAGAATGTCCACTTGGGAGAGATGAGGATTCCTGTGCCACCACCTCGCTGACCAGATGCTCTCGGGGTATGCGAGAACACATGGTCAGACGAGGAGAGAGCAGTAGGAGTAGCAGTGTTTTCAGTGGTAATCCATGTTTCCGTCAGCGCCAAGAAGTCGAGGGACTGGAGGGTAGCATAGGCTGAGATGAACTCTGCCTTGTTGGCAGCAGAACGGCAGTTCCAGAGGCTGCCTGAGACCTGGAACTCAACGTGGGTGGTGCGTGCAGGGACCACCAGGTTAGAGAGGCAGCAGCCACGCGGTGTGAGGCGTTTGTATAGCCTGTGCGGAGAGGAGAGAACAGGGATAGACAGAGGCATAGTTGACAGGCTACAGAAAATGGCTACAATAATGCAAAGGAGATTGGAATGAAATTAACTAAACATCTGGGAAAGGAGAGAGCGGGGCCTCCCTCACCACAACACCCAAATATAACTCTCCCAACTTCCACCTCAGAAACTATAATTGTTGTAAACTACAGCGGTTCAATGTTTTCTAGGAATAGACTAACTTAGTTTATTCAGCTAGCTAACTTGGTACAGTATTCTTCCGTGAAAATCGTCCAGGGCACCTAGTCATAAGACGCCACAGCCAGCTAGCATGCCGGACTCCAACAACACGGTTTAGCACCAATACTCGGCCACAACAAACCACCAGTGTGTCAACACGCCAAGCAGATCATTCGTGTCCGTGTCTAACGTTGTGGGTTAGTCCCGACAGCTTGAGCGAGTCCGTCGTCAACTTATTCAGCCAGTTAGTTAGCTAGAATAGTTCTACTTTTTTATACTCATTTATACTTTTACTTTTACTTTCCATACTTAAGTATATTTAAAACCAAATACTTTTAGACTTTTACTGAAGTAGTATTTTACTGGGTCAATTTTACTTTTTACATTTTCTATTAAGGTATCTTTACTTTTACTCAAGTATGACAATTGGGTACTTTTTCCACCACTGTTTAATGGGATGTTTAGAGTGGAACGTTACTGTGGTGGCCGGGGATCAGGGGTTGGCTAATGTCCTGACATCCTGTGGATAGTTTGACTTTGAACTGTTGGGTCAGATGTTCATCATCATCATCATCGTTGTTGGTGTTTTTGTCATCTTCCTCATCATCCTCATCTTAATATGTGTAATCTTCATCTTCATCAGTAGCATAATTGTTGTTGTCATCATCAAAGTCACTGTCATTTACAGTAGCACAGCATATGCAGAACCTTTCTCAAACCTCCATTACTCCCATTAAATCAAACCAGTAGCTAAGTATCTGTCGTTGTGGTCTTATTAATTGTTTAGACAGTTGCTTCCCTTAACTGGCACTAACAAGTGATGTTTATGATAATCCATAGACTAGTCTCTTACAAGGATTCTGTCAGGAGTGTGTTCGGTTTGACCTCAGCACTTTTGCCTACTGTCATCACCCTCTTTACATAGATGCCATGCCACATATCTTACCTCGCCCTCACCCTCGCCGCGTGGAGTAATCCCTGTGTACTCCCGTGGAGGGGTCCCCTGGTGTCCTCAGTAGGACACAGCACATTCTCAGAGAGGTTGGGATGATTTAGAGGGATATAGATCTGAGTTGAGTCTCTAGTAATCTCTCGTAGAAGGATTACCAGTGACTGGGTCTATCTTCTGTCGGCTGTTGAGATTTTTGATGTGACTTTTTTTCAAAATCTTACTTCTACAGTTTTCTTTAGTGGAAGCTAGTTTAACATTGACTGGCATACAGTAATGTGTAGATGCAACATCTGGAGTAAGTTGCAGTACTGTGTCAGTTGGCCTAACATGTGATAGTAAGTTGCAGTACCGTGTCAGTTGGCATAACATGTGATAGTTGCCTTGCCGTCTGTGTTTTTTGTCCTGCAGCCACAAAGACCTTGATCCTCATAGCTCATTCTAGTCTTAACACCTACTCAATGCACTACCTCACATTGAGAAAGGGGGGCTATGAGTGTGTGCAAGTGTGTATGTGTGTTTCGTAGAGAATGGGCAGTGCCATTGAGGGCTTCCACCACGCTTCCACCATTTTAAAGTGGTCAAAGTAGTCAACTGGGCGGGAATTCCTATGGGTTGTAGCCTCAATATGGGTTGTAGCCTCAATATGGGTTGTAGCCTCAATATGGGTTGTAGCCTCAATATGGGTTGTAGCCTCAATATGGGTTGTAGCCTATAAAGATGAGTCCTCTAACTATCTCCATGGTGTGTGTGTGTGTGTGCTTGTTTGTGTGTGCTTGTTTGTTTGTGTGTGTGTGTGTCATACTGTCGGATTCTTACATGTCAGTCTTCTGGAGTGTTTGGTGACAGCTGTGTTCCCTGGCTGTGTCCCCTCGAGAGGCGGCCATTTTAAATCCCTGGTGGTGTGAAAACACAGAGTGTAGAAGATGCCCTTAGAGTCAGATGATTTCCTATCCTCCTAATGGTTAAGGTTAGGAATTAAGGCTGGGTAATCTGATACTGGATCTGCAGCTCTCACTTCTCTGGCTGTGAACTCACTTCATCAGAAACACTGACCCAGGGACATGTCAACTGGTCAAGGCTAAAAATAAAACAGCAGTGTCTACTGGCCTGGGGAAGTTCAAACTGAGCATAGGATGGCTACCCAAACAGCTTTCTACTGGCCTTGGGAAGTTCGAACTGAGCCAGGAATACTCAAACAGCTGTCACAGTGAAAGGGAGACTAGGGGCAACAGAGGTTGGGTCAAAGATTAAATAGTTTTATAAAATGGGCATTTAGTACTTCTGTAACTACAAGAGTTCATAATTAGAGAAATATCATCATTAATAATATTCTACCTTCTGACATTGAAATGACCTCTGTGTTTTTTCTCCTCCATTTCTTTTGCCAACAGTTTGCCCAGCCTGGACTCAGAGGGAGATGACAGGTATGTGAATGTGTTGAATCACAGGAACATCTCCATAGATCTAGGTGTAATCCAGGTCGGCGCAATACAATCAGGAGTCACTGATATAAACAGCACATCAACATCAGAGTTACATTTAGGAGACGTTTCCCGGTAGGCCATACACTGTGTTTATTTCTCTGGCAACACTCTCTCTCTCTCTCTCCCACTCACACACACACATAGCAGGGTACATTTGAATATGCGATGCGTCACTCTCACAGCAGCTCAACTTTCCATCCATCAATGATATCACTCACAGCATGACCCCCCCCCCCCCCCCCCCCCCCACACACACACAGAAAGGACACACATGGCTGGTGTCCCTGTCCTGTCATTGGGTAATCCCTCTATCTCTGTCCTGCTCCGCTAGTTTCCCTAATAAAACACTTAACTCTGTACTATGCTAAGCTGTGTGTGTCTGTGTGTGTGTGTGTGTGTGTGTGTGTGTGTGTGTGTGTGTGTGTGTGTGTGTGTGTGTGTGTGTGTGTGTGTGTGTGTGTGTGTGTGTGTGTGTGTGCGCACACGTAATTATGTGCATCCACGCGTGTTTGTGTGTGTGTGGTATGTGCGCTCCTGCATTTGCGCGAGCGTGCTTGTGTGTGTACCTGCTGACAGAATCCTGGAAACACCAGTAGTCCCTCAGCAGGCCAGGCCTACCAGAGTAATAAATAAAAACATGTTTTTCACCCAGACAGAAAAACAGAAATTAAAACGCTGCACATTGCTGCTCATGCTCCCAGGTGATATTTATTTATAACAATGTTTCGACCCTTAGGTCTTCATCAGGCATCCATATCCCAGGTGGGGTGGAAGGTCCTATATATAGGGGCAGTACTCAGTGACATCACTTCCTAGGAGGTAAAAATATATAACATTAGGTTCACAATATCAACATTCAATGTATAAAAATACAGTGTATTCAAAAAGTATTCAGACCCCTTGACTTTTTCCACATTTTGTTACGTTAGAGCCTTATTCTAAAATTGCTTAAATGTATTTTTTTCCTCAATCTACAAACAGTACCCCATAATGACAAAGCAAAAACAGGTTTTTAGAAATTTTTGCAAATGTATTAAAAATATAAAACAGAAATATCTTATTTCCATGAGTATTGAGACCCTTTGCTATAAGACTCGAAATTGAGCTCAGGTGCATCCTGTTTCCATTGATCATCCTTGAGATGTTTCTACAACTTGATTGGAGTCCACCTGTGGTAAATTCAATTGATTGGACATGATTTGGAAAGGCACACACATCTATATAAGGTCCCACAGTTGACAGTGCATGTCAGAGCAAAAACCAAGCCATGAGGTCAAAGGAACTGTCCGTAGAGCTCTGAGACAGGCACAGATCTGGGAGAGGGTACCAAAAAATGTCTGCAGCAAGGTCCTCAAGAACACAGTGGCCTCCATCTTTCTTAAATGGAAGAAGTTTGGAACCACCAAGACTCTTGCTAGAGCTGGCCGCCTGGCCAAACTGAGCAATCGGGGGAGAAGAGCCTTGGTCAGAGAGGTGACGAAGAACCCAATGGTCACTCTGACAGTGGTCCAGAGTTCCTCTGTGAAGATGGGAGAACCTTCCAGAAGGACAACCATCTATGCAGCATTCCACCAATCAGGCCTTTATGGTAGAGTGGCCAGACGGAAGCCACTCCTCAGTAAAAGGCACATGACAGCTCAACCTGACAGAGCTTAAGAGGATCTGCAGAGAAGAATGGGAGAAACTCCCCTAATACAGGTGTGCCAAGCTTGTAGCGTCATACCCAAGAAGACTCGAGGCTGAAATCGCTGCCAAAGGTGCTTCAACAAAGTCCTGAGTAAAGCGTCTGAATACTTATGTAAATGTGATATTTCTGTTTTTTATTTTTAATACATTTGCAAAAAATTCTAAAAACCAGTTTTTGCTTTGTCATTATGGGGTATAGATTAATGAGGATGATGATTATTTTTTGTATCAATTTTAGAATAAGGCTGTAACGTAACAAAATGTGGAAAAAGTCAAGGGGTCTGAATACTTTCCGAATGCACTGTATATGACCATACACAAGGAATGTGATCAATATTTACAGTAATATATATAAATATACACAATATTCAATTAGGATAAAAAACAATAGTTTGGACATTTCGGAGCTATAAAAATGGTTTTAAGTCATACTCCTCGTTAAGGGCAAGAGGAGACAGTGTATTGAGCATGTGGAGCCAGAAAGATTCACTTTGAAGAAGTTTCCTCTCAATGTCCCCTCCCCGGCGTGACATCTTGACCATTTCTATTCCAAATGAACAGCAACCAGGTCTCACCTGTTTTGTCTCACCTGTCCGTATATTGCTGCAGTGCTCACTGATCCGGGTCTTAAGGCTTCTATGGGTTTTCCCTAAATAAGACAGACCACAGCGACATTTCAACATGTAAACAACATTGGTGGACATGCAGGTAATCAGGCCTTTGATCTTAAATCTTTGTCCTGTGCGGGGGTGGGTAAATGAGTCACATTTATAGGTGAAACTGCATTGAGCACATTGGCCACATTTGTAATTACCTTCCAAGAAAGTTTCCTATTTCTCAGGTGGATAACAGAGTTGACCACAATGTCTCTCACGTTTGGGGGTCTTTTAAAGACCATACATGGGGGATATTTAAAGATAGGTTTCAATTGTGGGTCAGTATCAATAATGTACCAGTGCTTCCTGGAAATGTCCTTAAATGCCTTCCCCAATGGTGAGTATTGGGTGAAGCATGATGGGACACGTTCTGCTTTTTCTTGTACTTTTGGTTGAAGGCTTTCCTACTGTGTTAGCCCTTCAACACGATCATTGGCATGTTTTACCCAATCGTCTTTGTACCCTCTTTCATTCAACTTTTGTGTGAGGTCTGTGGTCTGTCTCTGGTAAGAAGCATCAGAGCTGCATATTCTTCTGATGCGGCTGAAGGGACTTACAGGGAGAGTTTCCTACAGAGATCTGTAGAGAGGGAGGTGTTGTCCTTAATAACCAACACATCAAGACCACCAAGGTTATAGCTGCTAACCTGTGGTTGTCTGTTGCATCCCAGACGACCGTTAGTGTGGTAACCTCTTGGATAGATATTTTAGGGGATGCGGTTGTGTATGAAGTAGTGTCAGAAATATAATTAGTGTGCACTTGAGGCTGTGAAGGGCAGTAGTGCATAGTAGTTCAAAAGAGAAATGAGTGTGTATCTGTTCTTCTTCCCTTTGAGGCAGTGCTATACAGTATACAGCCTGTAAACCAGACTTTTAGACTCTTTCTGCCACTTCTTCTAATTACTATCTTGTGCAGGGACTGGGAGACTTAATCAATAATGAAGTTGTATCATTCAGATAAATTATCATCATCATGTCTTGTAAAGTGATGTGTAATTCCTATTGGAACCAAGCTAGAGTTAGGACATCCAACAGTTGGAATTTTCTTCACCTGTAATCAGCATTCAGAATGATCGGGTTAGAAACATTGTGAGGAGACTACCTAAACCATTTAAACTGGAACAACCATTACAGTAACAGGTGCAATAAATCTAACTAACTGATTGGATTAGTTTAGAAAAATATATGTTATTTATCTTTGTGTAACAGTATTAATCAATCAATCAATGAACATGCAAAAACACAGATATTAAAAACAATTCTAAAAATGTCTACCTGCAGTAGAGCATGCTGGGAAATATGATAATGATGGGCGTGGTTTTGATGGGAATGTTTTACTCTCCACAGAGTAAAACTGACATAATCTCACTCATACTCAACACTGGTTATTAACACCAACACTGGGGTTATTTTACACTAATGAGTTAATTTAACACTTACAGAGTTAATTTAACTCCTGAATCAACACAATAAATGTTACACTGAAAAATCAACACTTGGTAACAGTGGCCAATTTCCTATGCTGGAGCACAGCCTTGTGACATCCTGTCTGGGACATGCATCTTTACCTGGCCCTGTCTGTATGTCTGTGGTGTTCAGGATAATTAGATAAGGGATTGGGGCGGCAGGTAGCTTAGTGGTTAAGAGCGTTGTGCCAGTAACCGAAAGGTCGCTGGTTCTAATCCCCGAGCCAACTAGGTGAAAAATCTGTCGATGTGCCCTTGAGCAAGGCACTTAACCCTAATTGCTCCTGTAAGTCGCTCTGGATAAGAGCGTCTGCTAAATGACGTAAATGAATGAAATGAATAAGCATCCCATGCAGGGCCTATCAACAACACAGCAAAATATTATATCTCCTCCTCCCCCCCCTCCCCTTCTCCTCCTCTCCTTTCTCTCAAGGACAGGCAGAGCTCCTGTCACCCCTGGCAGTGGAACTCAGATTGCGTCCAGCCCTTTTCTCTATCTCTTAATTATTACACTTATACCTCACATCTATACAATTGTCACACCCTACACTTTGAGCGCGTTTGAGTGGTAAGGCGAAAAAAACTGAAAACTTGAGCGTGCATAACTATTCACCCCCCCCAAAGTCACTACTTTGTAGAGCCACCTTTTGCAGTAATTACAGCTGCAAGTCTCTTGGGGTACAGTGGGGAAAAAAAGTATTTAGTCAGCCACCAATTGTGCAAGTTCTCCCACTTAAAAAGATGAGAGAGGCCTGTAATTTTCATCATAGGTACACGTCAACTATGACAGACAAAATGAGGAAAAAAAATCCAGAAAATCACATTGTAGGATTTTTTATGAATTTATTTGCAAATTATGGTGGAAAATAAGTATTTGGTCACCTACAAACAAGCAAGATTTCTGGCTCTCACAGACCTGTAACTTCTTCTTTAAGAGGCTCCTCTGTCCTCCACTCGTTACCTGTATTAATGGCACCTGTTTGAACTTGTTATCAGTATAAAAGACACCTGTCCACAACCTCAAACAGTCACACTCCAAACTCCACTATGGCCAAGACCAAAGAGCTGTCAAAAGACACCAGAAACAAAATTGTAGACCTGCACCAGGCTGGGAAGACTGAATCTGCAATAGGTAAAGCAGCTTGGTTTGAAGAAATCAACTGTGGGAGCAATTATTAGGAAATGGAAGACATACAAGACCACTGATAATCTCCCTCGATCTGGGGCTCCACGCAAGATCTCACCCCGTGGGGTCAAAATGATCAGAGAGAGCTGGGACCAAAGTAACAAAGCCTACCATCAGTAACACACTACGCCGCCAGGGACTCAAATCCTGCAGTGCCAGACGTGTCCCCCTGCTTAAGCCAGTACATGTCCAGGCCCGTCTGAAGTTTGCTAGAGTGCATTTGGATGATCCAGAAGAGGATTGGGAGAATGTCATATGGTCAGATGAAACCAAAATAGAACCTTTTGGTAAAAACTCAACTCGTGTTTGGAGGACAAAGAATGCAGAGTTGCATCCAAAGAACACCATACCTACTGTGAAGCATGGGGGTGGAAACATCATGCTTTGGGGCTGTTTTTCTGCAAAGGGACCAGGACGACTGATCAGTGTAAAGGAAAGAATGAATGGGGCCATGTATCGTGAGATTTTGAGTGAAAACCTCCTTCCATCAGCAAGGGCATTGAAGATGAAACGTGGCTGGGTCTTTCAGCATGACAATGATCCCAAACACACCGCCCGGGCAACGAAGGAGTGGCTTCGTAAGAAGCATTTCAAGGTCCTGGAGTGGCCTAGCCAGTCTCCAGATCTCAACCCCATAGAAAATCTTTGGAGGGAGTTGAAAGTCCGTGTTGCCCAGCGACAGCCCCAAAACATCACTGCTCTAGAGGAGATCTGCATGGAGGAATGGGCCAAAATACCAGTAACAGAGTGTGAAAACCTTGTGAAGACTTACAGAAAACGTTTGACCTGTGTCATTGCCAACAAAGGGTATATAACAAAGTATTGAGAAAATTTTGTTAATGACCAAATACTTATTTTCCACCATAATTTGCAAATAAATACATTAAAAATCCTACAATGTGATTTTCTGGAAAAGAAATGCTCATTTTGTCTGTCATAGTTGACGTGTACCTATGATGAAAATTACAGGCCTCTCTCATCTTTTTAAGTGGGAGAACTTGCACAATTGGTGGCTGACTAAATACTTTTTTTCCCCACTGTATGTCTCTATAAGTTTGGCACATCTAGCCACTGGGATTTTTGCCAATTCTTCATTGTCCTGATGGAAGGTGAACCTCTGTCCCAGTCTCAAATCTCTGGAAGACTGAAACCGGTTTCCCTCAAGAATTTCCCTGTATTTAGCGCCATCCATCATTCCTTCAATTCTGACCAATTTCCCAGTCCCTGCCTATGAAAAACATCCCCACAGCATGATGCTGCCACCACCATGCTTCCCTGTGGGTATGGTGTTCTCGGGGTGATGAAAGGTGTTGGGTTTGCGCCAGACATTGCTTTTTCCTTGATGGCCAAATGGCTCAATTTTAGTCTCATCTGACCAGAGTACCTTCTTCCATATGTTTGGGGAGTCTCCCACATGCCTTTAAGCAATGGCTTTTTTCTGGCCACTCTTCCTTAAAGCCCAGCTCTGTGGAGTGTACAGCTTAAAGTGGTCCTATGGACAGATACTCCAACCTCCGCTGTGGAGCTTTGCAGCTCCTTCAGGGTTATCTTTGGTCTCTTTGTTGCCTCTCTGATTAATGCCCTCCATGCCTGGTCCATGAGTTTTGGTGGGCGGCCCTCTCTTGGCAAGTCGGATAAAAAAACGTAATTACTGATGGAAACAGAAAGAATGTCCATATGTCGACAAAACAAAATATGCTAGACAAGGTGGGATCTTTTTGTGTCGGTAAAATGAATTATGCATGAATTTATGCAGATTTTAGAATATTCACATGAATATTGTATGGTAACCTAGCTATTGATATGTTTTCCTACAGCAAGGCTTAGTGCAACATGGCAATGTTGCCTTTGTTTATAAAAGTTGTTTTTTATAATGTCAAAATAATATGTCTCCATCCCCTATATTACACACTCACAATCTGAAAATATATGTACATTGCACAATCAATTGGTGAAAGAGAGAGCCTGTATACAGTACATGAATTGCGGCAAAGTTGGTTACTGTTTTAGTCACATCTTTGGTCACGTTTGCGTGCGTCAAACAAAAACATCCTAATGATTGGTTGGCAATAGAGCCTCCCACAATGCAGGCGATGGCTGCAGGAGGAAGTTGGTGAAGAGCAACTGCAGAAACTTAAAGTCGACTGCATTCAAAAACGTCATGACTTTTGATTTATGTCAAGTTCATGCAGTCGACATGTAGGCGCAAGTCGGACAGTTTTTGTCCCCATAATGCAACACACTTTGAAAGCCAACGATGGTCACTTGACGAAAGTGAGCTGCTCGAACGCGCCCAATATGTCACAACACAATATGTCACAACTACACCAAGACACAATAACAGAGTAGATACAACAACAGAAAATCTAGGCATCATGTATTCAGCTTTTCCCAACAACTCCTCTATATTCAGAGTGCGTCAGAGCGTCCAGTTGATGAGTCTGCAAACAACAGGAAGTAATACAAGTTGTTTTATTTATAGACACTTCGACCTAATGATAGACGTTCCGCTATCTACTGCTCATATATGGCAACATGATGGCCTTGTTTTGGTTTGTGATGCTGACTGTACACATTATTGGTGCTAACGATGTGTGTGTGCGCGTGTGTGTGCGTGTGTGCGCATTTGCCATTGCAGCCCCACATCAGACAAGGATGCAGCTGGTGATGGAGATATCCAGTAAGCGCACACAACATGACTCCTCTCACCAGATGGTCACTATGGAGATGCTGTATATCACTGTTATCACAATATAAAAGAATACAGCCAGTATCTAGTCAATACAGTGAAGTAATTGCCTGCAAGATAATACCCTGCTCTTCCATTGTTACTGAACAACACAGAAAGCAATCCAAAACCACTTTACCTCGCTCGTTGCAGACCTTGGAACTGAGTCTGCCATCTATGTGACTCTTTAATAAAATAAATAAATGTGACAACAGCTACTTTGGATGACAGTAGTGCTGTATTCCTGGACAGGAAGTGGTCAGTTGTTGACACTGTGTTTATCTTGGCAGGAAGAGAGGCTCTGTGGCCTACGCTTCCCAGAAGCCCTGGCTGCTCAATGCGACGCTAGTGGAGAACATCACCTTCGAGATGCCCATGATCAAACCCAGGTGAGACTTGATTTATAGACTACTTGTAAACCATTAGAACAAAAGTGAAACATGGTATCTACACTGTAAAAAATGTATGTAAAGCTACTGGAATTCTATCGTACAGTACAGTAAAGAGCGATGGATTATGGACCTCCAAGGCCCAAGGGTTAGTTGCCCTCTGATTCAGGCCATTCTGAATCTCTGTTTGCCTCTTTTGTCATTGAGAACTGTTTCTGCCCTCGCACCCAGCCTCCAACCCCCACCCGTGGCACAACACCATATGTTGTTTCCCCTGCCACTGGATGGGCACTGTGACACACGCTTTTTTATCCTAATGACAAATGGTTTCCCAGAAGAGCAGGAAGCATGTGTTTATGGTCCTATCTCCTCTCTCTCTGGGCCTAATGGGCTAGCTGCCGAAAATATTATCTCATGGAACCCTGATTTCTCTCTGTTGCTGTGGAGACGCATAAAATAGTAGTGTTTACCTACTCACACTGGTTACTTTTCTCTCTCCCACTCACTCTCCTCTCTCTCTCTCTGTCTCTGAGAACAGTGGTTGAGGAAGCACTCTCATTCTCTCGCTCCCGCCCAGTCTCTCTGTCTCTCCAAGCACAGTGGGATATTTCTCTCTGTAGTCTTGCTTCTTCTGTCTAACTCTGGTGTTGTGCTTCATTGGACTGTCTGCCTTCTCTCTAAGGCATCAGCATGCTTCAGTTCGGCTGGCGGCTAGCCGAAGTCAGCTAGGCGAACCGAACGAGCGTGCTCGCATACCTCCTTAAAAGACCGTCGCTTGAAAAACTAGAAGAAAGCGGCAATAGGACTGTTTGTCCATTTTGAGACACCATAGCCAGTATACACGTCCTCAAAATAGTCAGAATTAATATATTTATTAATCGAAGATAACTCAAGAAATATGTCATTTACTTTGACGTTTTTGCAGAGGGGATCTTAGTCGCGCAATTTTACATCTAACTAAGATGTTTGGTGCATGGGACTAATAACAACTAACAACAACTAATAACAACAAGATAACTAATGTAAAGCATACTGTGTCTATAATAAGTATATAGGTTATAGGTTGAGAGCTTTTGTGAAAGAGCACAGTTAGAAAGATATGGCATATAGAAGCAAACCGGATGGATGTCATGAAAATGATCGGAGAGGTTGAGGGTAGAGGAAGTTCAGGACTAAAAACAAACAAAATAGGATTATTGTAAAATTGACTGTGTCCATAAAATGTATATAGTATGTATAAGCTGGAAGTAGAGGCCTAAGCATTGTTGTTCACTAGTTTACTCCAATTAGGGGAGGGGTGGTTGGGTTGGAAAGTAATTTTTTTAAAGGATATGTAATATATGTATGTATATGTATTTATATGTGTGTATTCGTATGTATATGTGTATAAATAGTACCCGCAAAACGCCAGTCTCAACGTCAACAGTGAAGAGGCGACTCCGGGATGCTGACCTTCTAGGCAGAGCTGCAAAGAAAAAGCCATATCTCAGACTGCCCATCTTAATCTTTTCTTTTTATTGGCCAGTCTGAAATATGGCTTTTTCTTTGCAGCTCTGCCTAGGTCAGCATCCCGGAGTCGCCTCTTCACTGTTGACGTTGAGACTGGCGTTTTGCGGGTACTATTTAATGAAGCTGCCAGTTGAGGACCTGTGAGTCACCTGTTTCTCAAACTAGACACTCTAATGTATTTGTCCTCTTGCTCAGTTGTGCACCAGGGCCTCCCACTCCTCTTTCTATTCTAGTTAGAGCCAGTTTGCGCTGTTCTGTGAAAGGTGTAGTACACAGCGTTGTATGAGATCTTCAGTTTCTTGGCAATTTCTCGCATGGAATAGCCTTCATTTCTAAGAACAAGGATAGACTGACGAGTTTCAGAAGAAAGTTATTTGTTTCTGGCCATTTTGAGCCTGTAATCGAACCCACAATTGCTGATGCTCCAGATACTCAACTAGTCTCAAGAAGGCCAGTTTTCAGCTGTGCTAACATAATTGCAAAAGGGTTTTCTAATGATCAATTAGCCTTTTAAAATAATAAACTTGGATTAGCAAGCACAATGTGCCATTGGAACACAGGAATGATGGTTGCTGATAATGGGCCTCTGTATGCCTATGTAGATATTCCATAAAAAATCAGCCGTTTCCAGCTACAATAGCCATTTACAACATTAACAATAACAATCTACACTGTATTTCTGATCAATTTGATGTTATTTTAATGGACCAAAACAAGGACATTTCTAAGTGAACCCAAACTTTTGAACGGTAGTGTATATATTTGCGGAAAAAAAACATATAAAAAACAAAATATTGATGATTGGTGCAGTATTTCTCAATGAAAAAATGTGCATGAAATTGAGTTGTCTCTTCGTTGAATGATAACAGAGACTTTATTGAAGAATCCCTACAGTTGACCAATCACGGACGAAGGGGCGTACACTTCGACTCCCAAACTTCGGCTGGCCTTGAGAAAATAAATGGTGTGCCCAAACAGCCGAAAAAACCCTTACTGAAGTCCAAAACGAACAAAAACTTCACAAAATGTCATCATAATATATTTTGGAACTCTTCCAAACTATTTCGGCTGGGAAGCATTCGGACACCTTAATAACCACCCCAGGGCCAAACAGTCTGTAGTCTGCCCAATATGCTGAGGGCTGCGGGCCCTGACAGAGATCATTGCGGCGCGGTCTGCATTTGTCATGCTGCAGACAGTCAGACAGACAACTTTGGGATGAAAATATTTTTATGCATTAGCCTACACTCTTAAAAATAAAGGTGCAAGCTGGAACCGGATAAGGTTCTTGAAAGCAAAGCCATAGGAGAACCATTTTAGTGTCTCCGAAGAACCACAAATGGGATGGAATGGAATTGAATAGCCATGCTGTAGGGTTTTAAGCCTTATTTGTATATTTCCCAGGGTGCCTTACATGTGAATTTTAGAGTTACCAGTACCACCCAAAAAGTTAATATGTTGTCATTAAATTTTTATTAAGAAAATACGTATTTCATAAGGCCTTCTTTTGAAGGCCTAGTTTAACCCTAATACAGTGGCCTGAAACTCATAGTTTATGGGCCATATCAGGCCTACAAGTCACATTATAATGGCTTGCAAAGTGATGTGTAATTCCTATTGGAATCCAGCCAAAGTGGGGATATCCAACATTTGGGATGTTTTGTCACCTGCATTCAGAATGACTACCAGGGTTGGGAAGACTACGTTATGAGAATACCTTAAACATCTAAACTGGAACAAACATTTCAGTAACGGGTGCAATAAGTAACAGATTGGAATAGTTTAGAAAAACCTATGTAATATACAGTAGCAGTCAAACTTTTGGACACACCTACTCATTCAAGGGTTTTCTTTATTTTTACTATTTTCTACATTGTTGAATAATAGTGAAGACATCAAAACTATGAAATAACACATATGGAATCATGTAGTATCCAGAAACGTGTTAAACAAATCAAAATATATTTTATATTTGAGATTCTTCAAAGTAGGCACCCTTTGCCTTGATGACAGCTTTGCACACTCTTGGCATTCTCTCAACCAGCTTAATCGGGAATGTTTTTCCAACAGTCTTGAAGAAGTTCCCACATATGCTGAGCACTTGTTAGCTGCTTTTCCTTCACTCTGTTGTCCAACTCATCCCAAACCATCTCAATTGGGTTGAGGTCAGGTGATTGTGGAGGTCAGGTCATCTGATGCAGCACTCCATCACTCTCCTTCTTGGTCAAATAGCACTTACACAGCCTGGAGGTGTTTTGGGTCATTGTCCTGTTGAAAAACAAATGATAGTCCCACTAAGCGTAAACCAGATGGGATGGCGTATTGCTGCAGAATGCTGTGGTAGCCATGCTGGTTAAGTGTGCCTTGAATTCTAAATAAATTACCGACATTGTCACCAGCAAAGCACCATCACACCTACTCCTCCATGCTTCACGGTGGGAACCACACATGCGGAGATCAAAGAAACGGCAGTTGGAACCAAAAATCTCAATTTTGGACTCATCAGACCAAAGGACAGTTTCCCACCAGTCTAATGTCCACTGCTCGTGTTTCTTGGCCCAAGCAAGTCTCTTCTTCGTATTGTTGTCCTTTAGTAGTGGTTTCTTTGCAGCAATTCGACCATGAAGGGCTGATTCACGCAGTCTCCTCTGAACAGTTGATGTTGAGATGTGTCTGTTACTTGAACTCTGTGAAGCATTTATTTGGGCTGCAATCTGAGGCACAGTTAACTCTAATGAACTTATTCTCTGTAGCAGAGGTAACTCTGGGTCTTCCTTTCCTGTGGCGGTCCTCATGAGAGCCAGTTTCATCATAGCGCTTGATGGTTTTTGCGACTGCACTTGAAGAAACTTTCAAAGTTCTTGAAATGTTCCGGATTGACTGACCTTCATGTCTTAAAGTAATGATGGACTGTCGTTTCTCTTTGCTTATTTGAGCTGTTCTTGCCATAATATGGACTTGGTATTTTACCAAATAGGGCTATCTTCTGTATACCACCAGTACCTTGTCACAACACAACTGATTGGCTCAAACACATTAAGAAGGAAAGAAATTCCACAAATTAACTTTTAACAAGGCACACCTGTTAATTGAAATGCATTCCAGGTGACTACCTCATGAAGCTGGTTGAGAGAATGTCAAGACTGTGCAAAGTTGTCATCAAGGCAAAGGGTGGCTACATTGAAGAATCTAACATCTAAAATATATTTTGATTTGTTTAACACTTTTTTGGTTACTACATGATTCCATATGTGTTATTTCATAGTTTTGATGTCTTCTCTATTATTCTACAATGTAGACAATTGTAAAAATAAAGAAAAACCCTGGAATGAGTAGGTGTGTCCAAACTTTTGACTGGTACTGTATATTTTAAAAGCATAAGATTAATTAATCAATCAATGTACATGCAAAAACATAGATATTGAAACAAACAATTCTACAAATCAACCTGCAATAGACCATGCTGGGAAATATGATAAAGATGGACGTGGTTTTGGTTCAACTCTGGTTATTAACACCAACACTGGTGTGTTTTACACCACAGAGTGTTAATTTAACTCTTTATAGTACACTAGAAATGTTACACTGAAAAATCAACCCTAGTTAACACTGGCCAATGTGATGTGTGCTATGAAAGGGACACATCTGCAGCCTTCCATGCATTTCAATCAAGAACCCAGCACTGAAAGCAATACTTCGGGATTTAGTCAATGATGCCTTTATCTACTTCCCCAGTCAGATGAACTCGTTGATACCATTTTTATGTCTTTGTGTTCTGTATGAAGGAAATTAGAGGTAGTTTCGCGAGCCAATGCTAACTAGCGTTAGCACAATGACTGAAAGTCTATGGGTATCTGCTTGCATGCTGAAGCGAAACTACCTCTAACTTCCTTCATACTGGACACAGAGATTCGTCTCCTGAGTGGCGCAGTGGTCTAAGGCACTGCATCGCAGTGCTAACTGTGCCACTAGAGATCCTGGTTCGAATCCAGGCTCTGTCGCAGCCGGCCGCGACCGGGAGACTCATGGGCGGCGCACAATTGGCCCAGCGTTGTCCAGGGTAGGGGAGGGAATGGCTGGCAGGGATGTAGCTCAGTTAATAGAGCATGGCGTTTGCAACGCCAGGGTTGTGGGTTCGATTCCCACGGGGGGCCAGTATAAAAAAAATATATATATATAGGTATTCACTAACTGTAAGTCGCTCTGGATAAGAGCGTCTGCTAAATGACGTAAATGTAAATGTAATATATAAATTGAATTGTAAATCGTAACATATCATACGAAATGGGTGATGGACATCAACAAATTAATACATACAGTTGAAGTCGGAAGTTTACATACACTTAGGTTGGAGTCATTAAAACTCGTTTTTTTCAACCACTCCACAAATGTCTTGTTAACAAACTATAGTTTTGGCAAGTCGGTTAGGACATCTACTTTGTGCATGACACAAGTAATTTTTCCAACAATTGTTTACAGAAAGATTATTTCACTTAAAATTCACTGTATCACAATTCAATTGGAGGTGTACCTGTGGATGTATTTCAAGGCCTACCTTCAAGCTCAGTGCCTCTCTGCTTGACATCATGGGAAAATCAAAAGAAATCAGCCAAGACCTCAGAAAAAAAATGGTAGACCTCCACAAGTCTGGTTCATCCTTGGGAGCAATTTCCAAACGCCTGAAGGTACCACGTTCATCTGTACAAACAATAGTACACAAGTATAAACACCATGGGACCACGCAGCCATCCTACCGCTCAGGAAGGAGATGCGTTCTGTCTCCTAGAGATGAACGTACTTTGGTGCGAAAAATGCAAATCAATCCCAGAACAACAGCAAAGGACCTTGTGAAGATGCTGGAGGAAACAGGTAAAAAAGTATCTATATCCACAGTAAAACAAGTCCTATATCGACATAACCTGAAAGGTCGCTCAGCAAGGAAGAAGCCACTGCTCCAAAACCGCCATAAAAATGCCAGAATACAGTTTGCAACTGCACATGGGGACAAAGATTGTACTTTTTAGAGAAATGTCCTCTGGTCTGATGAAACAAAAATATAACTGTGTGGCCATAATGACCATCGTTATGTTTGGAGGAAAAAGGGGGATGCTTGCATGCCGAAGAACACCATCCCAACCGTGAAGCACGGGGGTGGCAGAATCATGCTGTGGGGGTGCTTTGCTGCAGGAGGGACTGGTGCACTTCACAAAATAGATGGCAACATGAGGAAGGAAAATTATGTGGATATATTGAAGCAACATCTCAAGACATCAGTCAGGAAGTTAAAGCTTGGTCACAAATGGTTCTTCCAAATGAACAATGACCCCAAGCATACTTCCAAAGTTGTGGCAAAATGGCTTAAGGACAACAAAGTCAAGGTATTGGAGTGGCCATCACAAAGCCCTGACCTCAATCATATAGAAAATGTGTGGGTAGAACTGAAAAAGTGTGTGAGAGCAAGGAGGCCAACAAACCTGACTCAGTTACACCAGATCTGTCAGGAGGAATGGGCCAAAATTCACCCAACTTATTGTGGGAATCTTGTGGAAGGCTACCCGAAACATTTGACCCATGTTAAACAATTTAAAGGCAGTGCTACCAAATACTAATTGAGTGTATGTAAACTTCTGACCCACTGGGAATGTGATGAAAGAAATAAAAGCTGAAATAAATAATTCTCTCTACTATTATTCTGACATTTCACATTCTTAAAATAAAGTGATGATCCTAACTAACATAACACAGGGAATTTTTACTAGGATTAAATGTCAGTAATTGTGAAAAACTGAGTTTGGCTAAGGTGTATGTAAACTTCTGACTTCAACTGTACCATATGAAACGTAACATATCCTACTAAATGGAGTGTCCTGGATTTACATGCAGAATAATACGAAATGCTCTGAGACCAGGTTGGTTTTTACAGTAACTTACTGGCAGCCAGTTACCTGTAAATTACTGTAAAAAAACATTACAGTATGTTACCGTAAAATTCCAAAGAAACTTTGGTTTAACACTACATTACTGTAAAGAAAGCACTTGTTTACAGTACTTGTAAAGAGAAGCTGCTGCCTTGGCATCAGCTAATGTGGATCCTTAATAAATACAAATACAAATACAAATACAGGTAACTGGCTGCCAGTAAGTTACTGTAAAAACAAGTTATGGTTTAACAGTGTTAGCTATATGCATGGGCGGAGAAGCACAGCGGCAGTTTAATAGGCCTATCTTTCCAAGGAAATTAACTTCTTACATATGATGAGGCTATAGTTTACTACTAGTAAGTAGTAGACTACATTGCCTGGAAATAAATAGGCCTATTGATCACCCGTATTTCTCTTAATCTGAAAATCGTCCCGCTCCTAAAAGGTAGGCTATATGCAAAACATAGCTCAAGAGAAAGTGCAAGTGTCCATTCTCTCTCCAACTCTGCTCTCTTCAAACTACCTCTAGCCTATTGGCTGATATAGCCAAGTAATACCGATGTCCTAATATAATGGGCCATGTGAGAATCTCTGGTAATTTAAACTATTTATTCGTAGGTTATTTTAGCGTATTTTGATATTGCCTATAGGGCGCAAAATTGCTGGGACCATGGCTGGCAAACGAGCTGCGTCACATACGTCAAAATAACATTGTTGGGGTCGGGACCAGTTTTTGCGGAAGAGGGTGGGTGTCGGACAGAAAGCCGGTGGGTGTCGGACAGAAAGCCAGTGGGAGCGGGCAGGGGAGGTATGAAAAGCTGGGGGTGCGAGCGGGAGGCAGATTAAGAAATCAGTCCTCTACTCTAGGCCTTCCTTCCTACTACAGGCTGTCTGTTTTATTCTCTCATTCAGGTTTATCTCGCTTTCTCTCTTGTTCTCTGTCCTCTCATTCCCTCACTACCCCCCCCCTCTCTCTCCCTCTCTCTCTCTCTCTCTCTCTCTCACTCTCTCTCTCTCTCTCTCTCTCTCTCTCTCTCTCTTCTCTTCATCTCTCTCCAATAAAGCCCCAAGGCCTGATTCATCCATACAGACAATTTTTCAGCCTGAACACAAACTGAGAATAATATACTGTTGTTGTTGTTGACTGGGTTGCTGCACAATCACTGTTGGTACCCATAGTTACCATAAATCTTCTGAATGACCTGAATTGAATTGCCACTAAAGCATACTTTAAAATAAGTGGAGGTGGTGTCTACTAGTCCCCAGCCGAGTCCCTTATTGACATTGCAGGGTCTTTGTTTTAATGTCACGGTTGTCATCTGATTATCTGTTTCGGTGTTGTCCAGGTACAAGGCTGTCATTGAGGCGTGTTCCCTGCAGCCAGATATCGACATCCTGCCACAGGGAGACCAGACGGAGATTGGAGAGAGGGTCAGTGACCAGCACCGTCTCTGTCACGGTCTCTGTCTCTGTTTCTGTCTCTGCCACTGTTTCTGTCACTCAGGACCACCCGTGCCTGTCTTTCTTCACTCTCAGTAACTAACTGACAATAAAGGACTGCATGGTAATAGTAATTAAGTATAACCTTTATTTATTCAGGGTTGTCCCATTGAGACAGAATCTCTGTTACTAGTGATTCCTGTCACCGCCTGTCTCCGGTTGATGTATTTATGTGACCCCATCACCAGAGACTACCCAGTACACTGTCATGTTTCATTTGGTCAGGCATCATTCTATTATGTGATCAGGTCTTGGTTGTGTTCTCTCCATGTCTATTTTATTATTGTGAGTTTGGTGCAACAAATGTTATGCATGTGACAAAGGTGTGTGTGTGTGTGTGTGTGTGTGTGTCTTTTAGTAATTTAGCGTATTTCTGTAATGTCGGTGTGTGTGTAATCTCTCGTGTACAGACTATGGAAACATACGCAATATTTTAGTTCTGGGTTAACCAAATTTAGTGTGTGTGTTATTTTGAAGCATATGTGTTTGTGTGAGTGTACATGCGCTTGTGTGTATGTGTGACGTCTACTACTGAAGGATAGTAGATTATTCAAATCAAATCCAATTTTAATGGTCACGTACACATATTTAGCAGATGTTGTTGCGGGTGTAGCGAAATGCTTGTGTTCCTAGCTCCAACAGTGCGGTAGTATCTAACAATTCACAAAAAAAAGAAAAAAAAGAAGAAGAAAAATGTATGCACACATGACTGTAAGTCGCTTTGGATAAAAGCGTCTGCTAAATGGCATATTATATTATTATATTACAACAATACACACAAATCTAAAAGTAAAAGAATGGAATAAGTAGGCCTGATTAGAAATATATAAATATTAGGACGAGCAATGTCTGAGTGGCATTGACTAAAATACAATAGAATACAGTATATACATATGAAATGAGTAAAACAGTATATAAACATTATTATTAAAGTGACCAGTGTTCCATTTAAAGTGACAAGTGATTCCATGTCTATGTACATAGGACAGCAGCCTTTAAGGTGCAGGGTTGAGTAACCGGGTGGTAGCCGGCTAGTGATGGCTATTTAACAGTCTAATGGCCTTGAGATAGAAGCTGTTTTTCAGTCTCCCGTCCCAGCTTTAATGCACCTGTACTGACCTTACCTTCTGGATGATAGCGGGGTGAACCGGCCGTGGCTCGAGTGGTTGATGTCCTTGATTATCTTTTTGGCCTTCCTGTGACATTGGGTGCTATAGGTGTCCTGGAGGGCAGGCAGTGTGCCCCTGGGGATGCGTTGGGCAGACCGCACCACCCTCTGGAGAGCCCTGCAGTTGCGGGCGGTGCAGTTGCCGTACCAGGCGGTGATACAGCCCGACAGGATGCTCTCAATTGTACATCTGTAAAAGTTTGTGAGGGTCTTAGGGGCCAAGCCAAATTTCTTCAGCCTCCTGAGGTTGAAGAGGCGCTGTTGTTGTCTGTGTGGATGGACCATTTCAGATTGTCAGTGATGTGTATGCCGAGGAACTTGAAGCTTTTCATCTTCCCGACTGCGGTCCCGTCGATGTGGATAGGGGCGTGCTCTCTCTGTTGTCTCCTGAAGTCCACGATCAGCTCCTTCATTTTGTTGACGTTGAGGGAGAGGTTATTTTCCTGGCACCACTCCGTCAGGGCCCTCACCTCCTCCCTGTAGGCTGTCTCATCATTGTTGGTAATCAGGCCTACTACTGTTGTGTCATCTGCAAAGTTGATGATTGAGTTGGAGGCGTGCTTGTCCACGCAGTCATGGGTGAACAGGGAGTACAGGAGGAGGCTGAGCACGCACCCTTGTGTGGCCCCTGTGTTGAGGATCAGCTTACTGGAGGTGTTGTTTCCTACCTTCACCACCTGGGGGCGGCCCGTCAGGAAGTCCAGGACCCAGCTGCAGAGGGCGGGGTTCAGACCCAGGGCCCGGAGCTTAATGATGAGCTTGGAGGGTACTATGGTGTTGAAGGCTGAGCTATAGTCAATGAACAGCATTCTTACATAGGTATTCCTCTTGTCCAGATGGGATAGGGCAGTGTGCAGCGCAATGGCGATTGCATCATCTGTGGATCTATTAAAGTGGGTCTAGGGTGTCAGGTAAGGTGTAGGTGTTATGATCCTTAACTAGCCTTTCAAGGCACTTCATGATGACAGAAGTGAGTGCTACCGGGCAATAGTCATTTAGTTCCGTTACCATTGCTTTCTTGGGTACAGGAACAATGGTGGAACAATATTCCACTACAGTGACAGTCTGCCCCCGGGAAGAGCTCCTGACACTCAATCACACACTCTTAAAATAAAGGAACCAAATAAGTTTGTTGAGAGCGATGATATAGGGGAACCATTTTAAGGTCTCTGAAGAACCATAAATGGGATGGTTCTTTGATGAACCATACAAAAATCCCAAACCAGAAGTGTTTCGGCCTCCAGGACCAGAATTGAATAGCCCTGCTGTAGGGTTTTAAGCCTATTTTTTTCATATTTCCCAGGGTACCTTTCAGTGAATTTTAGAGTTACCAATACCACCTATGATTGTGTTTGCTAGTGAAAGAGACATGGTTGTTGCATTCATTCATTTTCAGTCCTGTGGCCTTCACCAAGTGAGATCCTAAGTGAATATGTTGTCATTAAAATTACATTATTTAAGGCAATACAATACACATTTGATAAGGCCTTCTTTTGAGGGCCTAGTTTTAGCCTAATACAGTGGCCTGAAACTCATAGTTTACAGGCCACATCAGGCCTGCAAGCCACATTATGCTGGTTTGCAAAGGAATGTGTAATTCCTATTGGAATCCAGCCAGAGTGAGGATATCCAACATTTGGAATTATCATTCACCCGCAACCTGCAATCAGAATGACTGCCAGGGTTGGGAAGACTAAGAAATGAGACTACCTTAAACATCTAAACTGGAACAACCATTTTAGATGACTAATCAAGAACCCCACACTTTACTCAAACGTTCTTTATCGGGCAAGAGTTCTCAGAGCTGAGGAAGAACCATTTAAGAACCTTTATTTTACACAAGCGCACACACATAGTACATACATACCTTCAGAAAATAATCACACCTCTTGACTTTTGCGTTTACAGCCTGAATTCAAAATTGATTAAATTGAGATTTTCTGTCTACATACAATACCCCGCAATGTCAAAGTGGAATTGTGTTCTTCAATTCATAAAATATGAAAAGCTGAAATATCTTGAGTCAATAAGTATTCAAACCCTTTGTTATGGCAAGCCTAAATCAATTAGAGTAAAGATTTGCTTAACAAGTCACATAATAAGTTGCATGGACTTTTTGAATGACTTCCTCATCTCTGTACCCCACACATACACTTATCTGTAAGGTCCCTCAGTCGAGCAGTGAATTTCAAACACAGATTCAACAACAAAGACCAGGGAGATTTTCCAATGCCTCGCAAAGAAGGGCACCTATTGGTAGATAAAAAAAATTAAATGAGACCTTGAATATTCTTTTGAGCATGGTGAAGTTATTTTCAATTGTTTAAGCACAATTTTGAAAACAGGGCCCGGTTTGTCAAAACCCTACACACAATTAGCACAACCCTACACCAAAGTAGCACAACACTTCAGATCATTTGCAAAATGGAACACTTTTGTCAAAACTATACACGACTTCATAAAAACAATATTTTGTTACCATACGAAACACACACATTTCATATGACTTCAATCTTTTTGAACCAGTTACACACTGCTGTTGCTAACCTAAAACACTTTTAGCAAGTCTAATTCTCAGTGATTAGAGTACTGTAAATGAAGTACACAGAGAAAGTGCAACTATACAAACACTACACAAGACCAATGCTGCAGACTGAGGAAAATATCATTTATTTCTCTCCATATACCCAGATCAGTCAACATGTTAACATGGAGAATCACAACAAAACATGTCCCAGTTTTCATGCTACTACAGTAGCAGACAAACGTAAAATACTGTATCCAGTACAGGTTACAATTACAGTAAATAACAACAACAAACATAAAAAATTATCTGAAAAAAACTGACAATATTGTACAGAAAATACTACAGTAAACATACTATACATTATCTCTTCGCCTAGCTGGATCTGGCCAGAGAATTTCATCAACATCACAAGCAATATCCTCATTAGCAAGACAACGCGGGAAGAACCGTCTTGAATGTCGAATCCATCCTTGCACAGCTGCGGCGTCGACTTGGTCACAGGCGTCCTCCATGGCCTGAATGAGGGGTACCTGAGCCTGGGGCTGGAGATCGTAAACTTTCCACCGCCATGCAGAGAAAAACTATTCGATAGGGTTTAGAAACGAAGAGTATGGTGGAAGGTATAGGACTGTCAACTGTGGATGGTGTTGAAACCAGTTCTGGACCAAAGCAGAGCGGTGGAATGACACATTGTCCCAGATGGTGCATTTCATTACCTGCTGTGACGATGTGGTGCAATCGGTCCAAAAATGCGAGAATGTGAGGTGTGTTGTAAGGGCCCATTTTGGCATGATGGAGGAGAACCCCATGCTGTGAAATGGCAGCGCAAATGTGATGTTACCCCCACGTTGCACTGGGACATTGATTATAGCCCTGTGGCCAATTATATTTCTGCCTCTCCTTGCTTTTGTGAGGTTGAACCCTGCCTCATCAATATATATGAATTCATGCAGGATTTCCTCAGCATCCATCTGCAAAACTCTCTGAAATACAGTGAAAGACAAGATTGTGTAGTTCAGGATAGGTCTAGTTTACAGTCAATGTAAAAAAGTAATGTGTGCAGTATGCAACATCACAGTGCTAAAGTGAACAATACAAACCTCCACATACACATGCCGCAGCCGTTTGACCCTCTCTGAATTCCGCTCAAAAGGCACTCAATAAAGTTTTTTCATTTGAACCTGATGTCTTTTCAGGATGCGTGCCAGTGTTGATTGAGAGACCTGATGGACATTATTGAAAATGGCATGGTCACCGATAATGTTGGCTTGTAGTTCTCTGAGTCTGATAGCATTATTGGCCAAAACCATGTTTATTATCTCTCTCTCTTGTTCTTGCGTGAATATGGGCCCCCTTCCTCCTTGTCGTTCCCGACCCTCAATCCTATGTAGAGAATAATACATGTAACTTACTGTACAATGTCACAGGAAGGGGTATCACAAGTGCTGATATGGTGCATACAATAAGCAGCTGATTACTGTAACTGTAGACAGATCTTCTTTTACCTGTTTTCCTGTCGAAAAGTCCTTATGACAGATGACACTGTATAACTGCTAAGATTTGGCTGAACTCTCAGTCCAGCCTCCCTCAGCGTCAATCCGTGGTTCACAACATGGTCCACTAGTGTTGCACGAATGTCATTTGATAAGTTTGGTCCCCTTCTTCTTTGTGCACGTTCTCCTCCTGCTTCAGGTCTTCCTCGTCCTCTGGCTCGGCCTCTGCCTCTTCCTCTACCTCCTTCTCCTCCTCTGTGTACTCCTCCTCTCACCCTCACTCTTCTTCTGACTCCTTCCATTTTGGTTGAAGGCAGGTGAACCTACCTGCTGCATTTTTATAGTGCTTAAACCTGATTGGTGTGTCTACAATTTAGCAATCATGTGTTTGTGCACCTGATGGCTGTGTTTAACAGATTGGCTCATAGGTGTGGTAATTTGACAGTCAGTGCTTTGGAATTGCAAGGAAGTGACATCATGATATACTTCTGTGTCTGATGTATACAATTGTGTTTAGTGTTTTGCAAATAGTGTGAAGCTGACAATGTGCTTACAGTTGTGCAAATCTAGCCTTGTGTTTTGCTCCTTGAGTGTAAGGTTTTGCTAATTGTGGGAAAAGTTTAATTTTAGTGTGTAAGCAATCGTAAAAAACTGTAATTACACGTTGGGTGGTGTATCAATACACCCAGTCAGTACAAAGATACAGGCTTCCTTCCTAACTCAGTTGCCGGAGAGGAAGGAAACCACTCAGGGATTTCACTATGAGGCCAATGGTGACTTTAAAACAGTTACCGAGTTTAATGGCTAATAGTAACCTAATTGACAGAGTGAAAAGAAAGAAGCCTGTACAGAATACAAATACAGTTTTGACTTAAACCTACTTGAAAATCGATGGTAAGACCTGAATATGGTTGTCTAGCAATGATAAACAACCAATTTGACAGAGCTTGAATAATTTTTTAAAGAATAATGGGCAAATGTGGCACAATCCAGGTGTGGAAAGCTCTTAGAGACGTACCCAGAAAGACTCACAGCTGTAATCGCTGCCAAAGGTGCTTCTACAAAGTATTGAATACTTTGTGTAAATTAGATATTTCTGTATTTCATTTTCAATAAATGTGCAAACATTTCTAAAAACATGTTTTCACTTTGTCATTATGGGGTATTCAGGGGATAGGTAGTAGATGAGTTCAAATAGTTATTTTTCATGGACTGAGTAAGTGTGTGCATGTTAGCCTTGTTCACTGACACGGTGTTGACCTGATGGAATGAATAATCTCTCCATTAATTATTTCATATCTCTCTCTCTACCTCTCTCTTCCTCCTCCCTCTCGCTACAGGGTATAATTCTGTCAGGAGGGCAGCGCCAGCGTATAGGTGTTGCCAGAGTCCTGTACCAACAGACCAATGTGGTCTTGCTGGTGAGAGAGACAGCCTGTCTACAGGTCTACACAGTGAATGATAGACTGCATTTGGACAGGGACACTGTACAACAAAAACAGAAGTCTCAGTATACAGAGAAATCATGCCTTGCACCAGATTTAGATAGCAGCTAATTTCCATCTGATTTTCCAATCAGCTTGATCAAAATAACCAGAACTCCATTAGTTCTGTTTTTGACCATTTGACATTTAACTTTTAATCTGTGTTGTTTCAGGATGACCCATTCTCAGCGCTGGACATTCACCTGAGTGACCACCTGATGCAGGAGGGCATCCTGAAACTGCTGAGAGAAGAGAAGAGGACTGTGGTTCTGGTCACTCACAAACTGCAGTACCTACCACATGCTGACTGGGTGAGAGCACAGTGTGTGTGTGTGTGTGTGTGTGTGTGTGTGTGTGTGTGTGTGTGTGTGTGTGTGTGTGTGTGTGTGTGTGTGTGTGTGTGTGTGTGTGTGTGTGTGTGTCAGTGGAGGCTCTTCAGAGGAGGAAGGGGAGGACCAGCCTACTCAGTGAATTTCATAAAATAGTGAAACATTAACAAAGTTATCCTTTTTAGATAAAATTATACTAAATATATTAATGTCACCAAATAACTGATTAAAACACACTGTTTTGCAATGAAGATCTACAGTAGCCTCAACAGCACTCTGCAGGGTAGCACCATGGTGTAGCCGGAGAACAGCTATTTTCTGTCCTCCTCTGGGTACATTGACTTCAATACAAAACCTAGGAGGCTCATGGTTCTCACCCCCTTCCTCTCGCAGCATGAACTGACATGTTGTCCATCCAATCAAAGGATCAGAGAATGAATCTAGTACTGAAAGCATAAGCTACAGCTAGCTAGCAACGCAGTGCATAACGTGTGGTGAGTGTTTGACTCAAAGAGAGAGAAAGACAATAGTTAAACAGTTTTGAACAAATTAACTTCTTTAAAAATTAAGAGACAGAAATATTTAGTTTACTTAGTTTACCTTACACTTATTTAGCTAGCTAATGAAGCTAATTTATCCTACTCAACAACCTGAATCAAACAGAGAGGAATGATATTTATGTTAGCTAACTGGCTAAGGCTACTGCAACTCTTCCAAGTCAAGGTAAGCTTTCTGTTTTAGTAATTTATTGCCATTAGAGTATCATGTAGTAGCCTAAACCTATCAATATTACATTGAGTTGGGTGAATGGAACAGGAATTACAGTTATCCAATATGCTGTAATAGAAATAAGGCCATGCTCATAAAAACATATCGTCCTCCCTCATCATAAACGGCACCAACCGCCCGGGGCTGTGTTTCTACTAAGCTAACATATGGAATTATTTTAAGATGGTCATACCAAGGATCATTTAGTTATTTGATTTTGAATTTTAGGACCCCTATAAGTATAAAAAAAAAAAAAAAAAAAAACATTGAATTTGGCCTTACTGCTATTAGCCAATAGAAACGCATTGAATAACATATGCATACATGGCGAAACAAATAGTCAAAAAATTAATAAAAAGGAAGTATGTTTTGAAGTGTCTTTTTTATATCTGAGAGATATAACAAAGCTCAGGATTATATATATTTTTTAAACCAAATTTAAACCCTTTTTTGCCACTCAATTACTTCCATATATACTTTTAAAAATCGTTTTTAGTGGTTCCAGGGCTACCTTCAGACGGGTCTTGTCAGGCTTGTGGGCATCCTAGAGCAAAGCAACATGCATGTGTTCGTGAGAGTCTCACCTTCCGATGGTGGGTTCATATTAGTGTGTAGCCAAAACTGTTCGGACACTACAGACAGAATGGCACCGACTGCCACTGATGTGTCTGTGGGTTTTGGGATAGTAAAACAAGAAACATTCTCCACAAGGAAAAAGTATATTTTAGGCTTAGGGGTTAGGTTTAGGGTTAGAGTTACAATTAGGGTTAGGGTTAGAATAAGGGTTAGGGATTAGGGTTAGGGGAAATAGGATTTTGAATGGGAATCAATTGTTAGATCCCCACAAGGATAGTAAAAAACGTGTGTGTGTGCGTGCGCACGTCTGTAGATTGAGCCACTAATTCATTCACCTGTTCTTTATCTCTTTCTCTCCATTCCTCCGGCTCTTCCTCTCTCTCTCCCTCCGTGGTCAGATCATAGCGATGAAAGACGGCACCATTCAGACCGAGGGGACTCTGAAAGACATCCAGAACTCTGATCCTGAGCTGTTTGAACAGTGGAAGACCCTGATGCACCGGCAGGATGGGGAGTTTGAGAAGGTACCAGGCCATGTGTCTATAGATGGCAATGACAGACAGAGCCAAAGGGGTAATATTGTCGCAACAGATGAGCAATAGTAATGTGTTTTTACTGAGCTTGCTCTTTTTGTGTCCTCTTTTCCTGCTTTGTTTTAAATTCATCTGGTCACGTCTATTTCGGCAAACTACCTGGAACTCTGACGTGTGTCTGTTCCAGGAGACAGTGGCTGAGAGTATGACGGTGTTGGAGCGTAAGAACCTGCGGAGGGCCATGTACTCCAAGGAAGCTGCCAAGACTGAGGAGGAGCACGAAGGTGAGAGGTCAAAGTTCACAAACCTCCCCATGAGACTGAGGGACTCCGGCTGTCAATCACTCTCTGATGGGAACCGGGGGGTTAGCATCATTGGTATTTGCTTTTGTATGCTCTGTTTGTGCAGACTGCAAAATTACAGGTAATATATTTACTGGGTGGTAACATTTTATGAATTTACTCTCTGTGTCTCTAAAATGTGATGCCTCCACAGTTTTCCTATCCTTGTATCAGTCTCTGAACCTACTGTGGAACTAATAATGTATTTGATCCTGTTGTGTCTGTCTGTGGCCCAGTAGTAGTACTCATCAATGGCCTTCTTTTCTCATCCTCTGTCACCATTCACCACTGATCTGTAAAAGACATGGACTGGTCAAGTCCTGGGGCAAAGGCTCCACGTCTTTAAGATCTGTTGAAAAGGAAGGGGGGGGGATCTGATCCTTGGGGGCCTGCTGGTTTCATCCTTTTCATCCTTTCCCTTTTCAACAACTGGTTTAGGCCTGGGAAACCAGGTGAAGAATCAACACCATTACTACTGGAATAAAGTACCAGTGGGAAACAGGAAAACCAGCACACTGCTGCTCCCTAGGACCAGAGTCCCACACTGGTTTAGAATATAGATAGAAGTTTTCTTTAAGCACAGATCTCGGATCAGCTAACCCTCCCCATCCCCAAATCATTACCTCCTTCACATTACTGACCCTAGATCAGCATCTAAGGTAACTGCATCACACTCTGAGTCTGTTTGTTTTGTGTGCCTGTCAGTGTTGTTGTGACAGTGTCATGCTGGTGGCAGTGCTCTCTTCATTCTGTGTTCTGCGTTGTCACCTGTGTTCTGGTGGCACCCCGGTGTGGACTCGTGCGATATCCCCAGCACAGAGTGCTGCTGCTCTTTTAGCCGAAGCAGGGCCGACCGCATGGTTTTATAAGAGTGGTGACCGATCGTGACCAGTCTGTGGCATCGTGCTGCAACTACACTCCTTGCTACTTCCCTACCCTATGTCCATATTGCTCCTATTGGCTTGTAGCTTGAAGACTCTGCCCATGATCCATTCTTACCAGTTCCCATCCTCTTTCTCTCCCTCTCTCTCCATCCCTCGCTCTTTCTTTCCTTATCTATCCCTCAGCCCTGTCCCATAGACACGTAGGCGCCCATGCAGTCATCAGGTTTGCTTGCAGATATGATGTATATTTAGATGAGGGGAGGAGCTTCACTCACCGTGACCAATGTGTCCTGCCTGCTCTCTACTGCTCTCCATTCTCTGGCTAACCTTAACCCAACACCCGACACATGAGTATGAGGATTTGTTTTACCCATCAGCTACAGCTATACCAGTGGAGGCTGCTGAGGGGAGGACGGCGCATAATAATGGCTGGAACGGAGCGAATGGAATGGCATCAAACCATGTGTTTGATGTATTTGATACCATTCCACACATTTCGCTCCAGCCATTACCACGAGCCATCCTCCCCAATTAAGGTGCCACCAACCTCCTGTGAGCTATATCTCTTTCTCTTCCCCCATTCTCTTTTTTATTGTTTCTCTCTCTCTACCTATCCCTCTATCATACGTCTCTCTGTCCTTCCAGAAGAGTCTGTGGAAAGTGACGAGGATGACAACCTGTCCCAGGCCATGCGTCACCGCGCCACCATCCCCTGGCGCTCCTGTGGGGTCTACCTGTCCTCTGCAGGGCTCCTCCTCCTGTCGCTGCTCCTCCTATCACAGCTCTTCAAACACTCCTTCATGGTTGCAATCGACTACTGGCTGGCCCACTGGACCTCCCACGTCATCACTGCCAAGATGGACGCCGCCGGGAGAAACTGCACCGTTGCTCAGGTCAGGGGTCAATTTGGTTCTACCAAACCAAACGGCAATGTGCTTTCAAAACACTGTGGTTACGCTTTATTCTACAGACCACTATTTACAGTACAGTGTTGTATTCCCTTATAAAGGAGTGAAATGGTAGTTTACAGGATAATTCCTGCTAACTACAGCATTCATTTCATATATACAGCTGAAATAGTATCATAAGATAATGTTAGAAAACAACACATGTTGAGTTAAGTGCTGTACTTTTGACCTAAAAGTAATGTTCCCAGACGGAGCCTCCATATGTGTGTGTTGCCCTTGAGCTACACTCAGTCTCATCCTCATATGTAGATTAAATGGCAATTCCACCACTTTTCAACTAAATGTTCATTATCTCCAGCATAATACCACGATCTACATATGTGAAAAAGGTTCATTTCTACGTTTTGTACAAAAAATATATAAAGTGAAAACGTTTTAAAAACTGATTTTCAAACACTGTTTCAAGTTTTATTAGTTGTATGTACACCTTCTAATGAAATGCTTAGTTTCAGGTTCCTTCTCGACAATGCAACAACAATAAGAAATAATAAAAGATAAGAATACGACCATAAAGTAAGGGAGTGAAAAGCTTGTGGCTGGGGTGTGTGTGGGGGGTTCTTGATGATGCTGGGGGCCTTCATCAGGCACCGTTTCGAGTAGATGTCCTGGAAGGGTGGGCGCACAGTTCCAGTGATGTACTGGGCCGCCTTTACCATGCGCTGGAGGGCCTTGCGGTCGTGGATGGAGCAATTCTCCTACCAGGCCGTGATGCAACTGGTCAGGACGCTCTCGATGGTTTAGTGGTAGTATTTGGAGAGGACCTGGGTTGGTATGCCGAATTTCTTCAGCCGTCTTAGGAAGTAGAGATGCTGTTGCGCCCTCTTGACAAGAGTGGTGGTGTTGTTGGTCCATGTCATGTCATCTGTGATGTGGACACTGAGGAACTTAAAACTGTTGACTCTCTCTACTGCAGTCCCGTTGATGTGGATCGTGGCATGTTCACTCCTCTGTTTCCTGAAGTCTACAAACAACTCCTTTGTTTTGCTGACATTGAGGAAGAGCTTGTTGTCCTGGCAATTCCAGTTCACTTACAGTGGGAAAAAAAAGTATTTAGTCAGCCACCAATTGTGCAAGTTCTCCCACTTAAAAAGATGAGAGAGGCCTGTAATTTTTATCATAGGTACACGTCAACTATGACAGACAAAATGAGATTTTTTTTCTCCAGAAAATCACATTGTAGGATTTTTTATGAATTTATTTGCAAATTATGGTGGAAAATAAGTATTTGGTCAATAACAAAAGTTTCTCAATACTTTGTTATATACCCTTTGTTGACAATGACATAGGTCAAATGTTTTCTGTAAGTCTTCACAAGGTTTTCACACACTGTTGCTGGTATTTTGGCCCATTCCTCCATGCAGATCTCCTCTAGAGCAGTGATGTTTTGGGGCTGTCGCTGGGCAACACAGACTTTCAACTCCCTCCAAAGATTTTCTATGGGGTTGAGATCTGGAGACTGGCTAGGCCACTCCAGGACCTTGAAATGCTTCTTACGAAGCCACTCCTTCGTTGCCCGGGCGGTGTGTTTGGGATCATTGTCATGCTGAAAGACCCAGCCACGTTTCATCTTCAATGCCCTTGCTGATGGAAGGAGGTTTTCACTAAAAATCTCACGATACATGGCCCCATTCATCCTTTCCTTTACACAGATCAGTCGTCCTGGTCCCTTTGCAGAAAAACAGCCCCAAAGCATGATGTTTCCACCCCCATGCTTCACAGTAGGTATGGTGTTCTTTGGATGCAACTCAGCATTCTTTGTCCTCCAAACACGACGAGTTGAGTTTTTACCAAAAAGTTCTATTTTGGTTTCATCTGACCATATGACATTCTCCCAATCCTCTTCTGGATCATCCAAATGCACTCTAGCAAACTTCAGACGGGCCTGGACATGTACTGGCTTAAGCAGGGGGACACGTCTGGCACTGCAGGATTTGAGTCCCTGGCGGCGTAGTGTGTTACTGATGGTAGGCTTTGTTACTTTGGTCCCAGCTCTCTGCAGGTCATTCACTAGGTCCCCCCGTGTGGTTCTGGGATTTTTGCTCACCGTTCTTGTGATCATTTTGACCCCACGGGGTGAGATCTTGCGTGGAGCCCCAGATCGAGGGAGATTATCAGTGGTCTTGTATGTCTTCCATTTCCTAATAATTGCTCCCACAGTTGATTTCTTCAAACCAAGCTGCTTACCTATTGCAGATTCAGTCTTCCCAGCCTGGTGCAGGTCTACAATTTTGTTTCTGGTGTCCTTTGACAGCTCTTTGGTCTTGGCCATAGTGGAGTTTGGAGTGTGACTGTTTGAGGTTGTGGACAGGTGTCTTTTATACTGATAACAAGTTCAAACAGGTGCCATTAATACAGGTAACGAGTGGAGGACAGAGGAGCCTCTTAAAGAAGAAGTTACAGGTCTGTGAGAGCCAGAAATCTTGCTTGTTTGTAGGTGACCAAATACTTATTTTCCACCATAATTTGCAAATAAATTCATTAAAAATCCTACAATGTGATTTTCAGGATTTCTTTCTTCTCAATTTGTCTGTCATAGTTGACGTGTACCTATGATGAAAATTACAGGCCTCTCTCATCTTTTTAAATGGGAGAACTTGCACAATTGGTGGCTGACTAAATACTTTTTTCCCCACTGTACCTCCTCCCTATAGGCTGACTCGTCGTTGTTGGTTATCAGGCCTACAACAGTGGTGTCATCAGCAAACTTGATGATGGAGTTGGTGTTGTGCAAAGCCATGCAGTCGTGGGTGAACAGGGAGTACAGTAGAGGGCTGAGGACACACCCCTGCGAGGCCCCTGTGTTAAGAGTCAATGTGGAGGAGGTGTTGTTGCCAATCCTCACAGCCTGTGGTCAGGAAGTCCAGAATCCAGTTGCAGAGGGTGCTGTCCAGACCCAGGGCTCTGAGCTGGGTGTCGAGGTTGGAGGAACAATAGTGTTAAATGCTGAACTGTAGTCAATGAACAGCATTCTCACATAGGTGTTCCTCTTGTCCAGATGTGTTACGGCCGTGTGAATAGTGATGGAAATGGCATCTTCCGTGGATCTGTTGGAGCGGTAGGCAGATTGGAGTGGCTCCAGTGGGCCTGGCATGCTGGCCTTGATGTGGGCCATGACCAGCCTCTTGAAGCACTTCACGGGCTTGTTTTTCTTGGGCTGTGGGAAGATGGTGGTCTCCTTGAAGCAGGTGGGGACTACAGCCTGGGACAGGAACAGGTTGAGATTTTTCCTCACGTCAGCCTGGGAGAACGAAAGGACATGGTCATCCAGAGCAGCGAGAGTCTTCCTGGATGGCTCGGTATTGTCTGCCTCTAAGCGAGCATAGAATGTGTTAAACTCGTCTGGAAGGGAGGCTTCGGTGGGCACCATACAGCTGGATTTGCGAGTCTGAGTTGTCAAACATCAATTGAAGTTTGAGTCTGTCTTTTTGCGTCCCTAATGGATTTACAGAGCTCGTACCGGCTTGCCTTGAACGTGTCGCGCGCCGCCGAGTCATCGGGGTTCGTTCTGCTGACATTGAAATTATGCAGTACAGGCTCTCAGCATGGTACGGATATCTCTGTTCATCCAGGGTTTTTGGTTGGGGTATGTCTGGATTGTTATTGTGGGTACAACATCATCAACACATTTCCTAATGAAGCCTGTGACTGATTATCTATATTCCTCCATGTTGAAGGATGAGTCCTGGGTGGATGAATCTTTGAACATACAGTGCATTTGGAAAGTATTCAGACCCCTTGACTTTTTCCACATTTTGTTACGTTACAGCCTTATTCTAAAATGGATTAAACCGTTTTCCCCCCCTCATCAATCTACAAACAATGCCCCATAATGAAATAGCAAAAACAAGGTTTTTAGAAATTTTTGCAAATGTGTAAAAAACATTCTACTGAAATATCACATTTACATAAGTATTCAGACCCTTCACTCAGTACTTTGATGAAGCACCTTTGGCAGCGATTACAGCCTCGAGTCTTCTTGGATATGACGCTACAAGCTTGGCACACCTGTATTTGGGGAGTTTCTCCCATTCTTCTCTGCAGATCCTCTCAAGCTCTGTCAGGTTGGATGGGGAGCGTCGCTTCAAGTCCGGGCTCTGGCTGGCCACTCAAGGACATATTCAGACTTGTCACAAAGCCACTCCTGCATTGTCTTGGCTGTGTGCTTAGGGTTGTTGTCCTGTTGGAAGGTGAACCTTCGCCCCAGTCTGAGGTCCTGAACGCTCTGGAGCAGCTTTTCATCAAGGATCTCTCTGTACTTTGCTCCGTTCATCTTTCCCTCGATCCTGACTTGTCTCCCAGTCCCTTCCGCTGACAAACATCCCCACAGCATGATACTGTCACCACCATGCTTTACTGTAGGGATGGTGCCAGGTTTCCTCCAGAAGTGACGCTTGGCATTCAGGCCAAAGAGTTCAATCTTGGTTTCATCAGACCAGAGAATCTTGTTTCTCATGGTCAGAGTCCTTTAGGTACCTTTTGGCAAACTCCAAGCGGGCTGTCATGTGCCTTTTACTGAGGAGTGGCTTCCTTCTGGCCACTCTACCATAAAGGCCTGATTGGTGGAGTGCTGCAGAGATGGTTGTACTTCTGGAAGGTTCTCCCATCTCCACAGAGGAATTCTGGAGCTCTGTCAGAGTGACCATCAGGTTCTTGGTCACCTCCCTGACCAAGGCCCTTCTCCCCCGATTGCTCAGTTTGCCGGGCGGCCAGCTCTAGGAAGAGTCTTGTTGTCACAGCTGCCCCTGCGCCAGGCTGCCCATCATTACGCACACCTGTCACCATCGTTACGCACATCAGCGCTTCATTGGACTCACCTGAACTTCATCACTGCTTGGTTACCTCCCTTATATCTGTCTGTTCCTCAGTTTGATCCCGGTGTCTGCATTAATGTTGTTTCGTTTCCGTTGTCCAGACGCTATCTGTGTTTTGTTCCTGTCAGTTCTTTTCATTCAATGTTCACTCCCTGTACTTGCTTCTCGTTTCCCAGCGTCTGTCCTTACACTTGGTGGTTCCAAACTTCTTCCATTTAAGAATGATGGAGGCCACTGTGTTCTTGGGGACCTTCGATGCTGCAGAAATGTTTTGGTACCCTTCCCTAGATCTGTGCCTCGACACAAACCTTTTCTCTGAGCTCTACCAACAATTCCTTCGACCTCATGGCTTGGTTTTTTCTCTGACATGCACTGTCAACTGTGGGACCTTATATAGACAGGTGTGTGCCTTTCCAAATCATGTCCAATCAATTGAATTTACCACAGGTGGACACCAATCAAGTTGTAGAAACATCTCAAGGATGATCAATGGAAACAGGATGCACCTGAGCTCAATTTCGAATCTCATAGCAAAGGGTCTGAGTACTTATGTAAATAAGGTATTTCTATTCTTTATTTGTAATACATTTGCAAAAATTTCTAAAAACCTGTTTTTTCTTTGTTATTATGGGGTATTGTGTGTAGATTGATGAAGGAAAAAATGAATTTAATCAATTTTAGAATAAAGCTGTAAAGTAACAAAATGTGAAAAAAGGGAAGAGGTCTGAATATTTTCTGAATGCACTGTATTCCAATAAGTATTCTTAAGAGTCCTGCAGCATTGAGCCTGCCTCCTCTGTCCAGCGCCTCACCTTTCTCTGTGTTGGAGACGTTTTCAGACGAATAAGAAATATTTTGGGGTAACTAGTTATTTGCAGTTTCTGTGTACTTTTTGTTCAATCAAGCACCTAGAAAATGTTGCTGTGAGTGTGTGCATTAAAGCCTGGGACCTGATGACTTGCGTTTGTTCCCCGTGCTATTGCCAAGGCTTTAGCTCAGTGGGCTTGACAGTCTTGTGGTAGGGCTGTCCCCGACAAAAAGAAATATTGTCTGATGCTTTAAGCACTGCAGTTAAAAATGAAGACACACAAATTACTAAAGAGGGAGCCAGAGATCAATATATCCATGAACTGCCACTTCAGAGAACAGAAATCGAATTATATATTCATTTATGTATTTATTTAACCTTTATTTAACCGATGAACTCTTAAGGTTGGTTGAAGACACACAAATTGAGTTATCTAACCTGAATTGTTTCTATAGGTTCACCCTCACAAAGACGGGATGGATATTTTCATTAGTGCAATGTCTCTCCACCTATATATTAATTATTTCATATTTCATCATCATAATCATATTTGGTCACTTAGAAAGTATTTTGCCAAATGCTATTGTAATGTAATTATAGTGATGTAATATCATTATTAGCACTTGAGTGAGTATGCACACACAAGCTTGCGCACACACAGACACCCGCACACACATTATACTTGCAGGAGAGGGTAAGCTGTGTTATTAACACATTGGAGCCATGGCAGGTGTGTGGGTTATCCTGGTGCTACTAAAGGCTGCCTCTTATTAATAGATCATTCCTCTGCGTGTGTGTGTGTTTCCTACGTTGGGAAGGACATTAAAACCCTCTGTCACGCTCTGGCTCCGGGACTGTGTATTTTGAGCCAGGGTGTGTTCATTTGGTTGTGTTTGGTATTGGTTGTGTTGTATTTGGTTGTGTTTCCTTGTTTGGTCGTGTGACTCCCAATCAGTGGTAACGAGTGTCAGCTGTCGGCTCGTTATCTCTGATTGGGAGCCATATTTAAACTGTCAGTGTTCACCTTAGTGTTGTGTGTTTTTGTTCCGTATCAGTCATTGTAACTGAGGACTTCACGATTCGTCATTGTTTGTTGTTTTTGTATTGAGTACTTTAATTAAATAAAGTCATGTTCGTATCGCACGCTGCGCCTTGGTCCACTCACTTAACCAACGATCGTGACAGAAAAACCCACCTTAACCAGATCAAGCAGCGTGACGAGGAGAGAGGATGGACGTGGGAGGAGATGATTGCGAGTCTGGCAAGAGGGAGAGAGGCCTGGGCCACGGGGAGGAGAGACACCCAGGAAATTTTTAGGGGGGGGGCTCACGACGTCGGGGCAGCAGGTGTACGGTTAGAGCGGTGCAAAGCGTTGGCAGAGAAGGCCGCCAGGTTAGGGGGGCCACTGGGCACAGAGGAGAGGGAAAGTGTGGAGGCACGGCGAGAGGTACTGGGGTGTGTTACCAGTCCGGTCCGGCCCGTTCCTGATCCCTGCGTGGGGCCAGTGGTGTGTGTCCCCAGTACGGTCCGGCCTGTTCCTGCCATTCCCACCAAGGCAGTGGTGCGCGTCGTCAGCCCAGCCCGGCCTGTTCCTGCCATTCCCACCAAGTCAGTGGTGCACGTCGTCAGCCCAGCCCGGCCGGTTCCTGCCATTCCCACCAAGTCAGTGGTGTGCGTCGACAGCCCAGCCCGGCCTGTCCCTGCTCCACGCACCAAGCCTACGAGGTGCGTCGCCAGTCCAGCCCGGCCTGTCCCTGCTCCACGCACAAAGCCTACGGTGTGCGTCGCCAGCCCAGCCCGGCCTGTTCCTGCTCCACGCACAAAGCCTACGGTGTGCGTCGCCAGCCCAGCCCGGCCTGTCCCTGCTCCACGCACAAAGCCTACGGTGTGCGTCGCCAGCCCAGCCCGGCCTGTTCCTGCTCCACGCACAAAGCCTACGGTGTGCGTCGCCAGCCCAGCCCGGCCTGTCCCTGCTCCACGCACAAAGCCTACGGTGTGCGTCGCCAGCCCAGCCCGGCCTGTCCCTGCTCTACGCACAAAGCCTACGGTGTGCGTCGTCGGCCTGGTCCAGCCCGTTCCTGCTACTCGCACCAAGCCAAGGGTGCGAGTCGTCAGCCTGGTCCAGCCCGTCCCTGCTCCACGCACTAGGTCCACGGTGTGCGTCGCCGGCCCAACCCGGCCTGTTCCTGCCACTCGCACCAAGCCAAGGGTGCGAGTCGTCAGCCGGATTCAGCCTGTTCCTGCCACTCGCACCAAGTCAAGCGTGACAGTACCCCCCCCTAAAGGCGCGGACTCCGACCGCGCCTACACCCCAAATAGGGGAGGGCTGGGTGGGTGTTGCTCCTCGGAGGCGGCTCCGGCTCCGGGCTTGACCACCACCCTACTACAATCCCCCCGTAGTGCCCCCAGTCCGATCTGACCCAGTTAGCTGGATCAGGACTGCCGACGCGCACCCCTGGCTTGGCGCGTGAGGCAGGAATGGACCGGACCTGGCAGACGATACGCACCCTTTGCATGGTGCGTGGAGCCGGAACAGGCCTCACCAGGCTGAAGACTCGCATCCCTGGCTTGGTGCGAGTAGCAGGAATGGGCTGAATCCGGCTGACGACTCGCACCCTTGGCTTGGTGCGAGTAGCAGGAATGGGCTGAATCCGGCTGACGACTCGCACCCTTGACTTGGTGCGAGTCGTCAGCCGGATTCAGCCCATTCCTGCTACTCGCACCAAGCCAAGGGTGCGAGTCGTCAGCCGGATTCAGCCCATTCCTGCTACTCGCACCAAGCCAGGGATGCGAGTCTTCAGCCTGGTGAGGCCTGTTCCGGCTCCACGCACCATGCAAAGGGTGCGTATCGTCTGCCAGGTCCGGTCCATTCCTGCCTCACGCGCCAAGCCAGGGGTGCGCGTCGGCAGTCCTGATCCAGCTAACTGGGTCAGATCGGACTGGGGGCACTACGGGGGGATTGTAGTAGGGTGGTGGTCAAGCCCGGAGCCGGAGCCGCCTCCGAGGAGCAACACCCACCCAGCCCTCCCCTATTTGGGGTGTAGGCGCGGTCGGAGTCCGCGCCTTTAGGGGGGGGTACTGTCACGCTCTGGCTCCGGGACTGTGTATTTTGAGCCAGGGTGTGTTCATTTGGTTGTGTTTGGTATTGGTTGTGTTGTATTTGGTTGTGTTTCCTTGTTTGGTCGTGTGACTCCCAATCAGTGGTAACGAGTGTCAGCTGTCGGCTCGTTATCTCTGATTGGGAGCCATATTTAAACTGTCAGTGTTCACCTTAGTGTTGTGGGTTTTTGTTCCGTATCAGTCATTGTAACTGAGGACTTCACGATTCGTCATTGTTTGTTGTTTTTGTATTGAGTACTTTAATTAAATAAAGTCATGTTCGTATCGCACGCTGCGCCTTGTTCCACTCACTTAACCAACGATCGTGACACCCTCCAGATACAACTCCTCTCCTCACAGAGGCCCCTTCAGTTGTCGTTTGACCTTGAATTAGAATCCTATTAATTCTGTCAGGCCCTTAAAGGAAATTTTCATCTGAATGATTGAGAAAGAGGGAGGCGATGTTGTTGGCATCAGTGTACTCTGAAAGAGAGAGGAGGAGAGAGGGCAACGTGGTGTGAGTGCATAATGTCCAAATGTAGTCAGTTCAGGCTTGGTGACTCATGCATTTGCCAACGTAGTCAGCTAATTCCTGCCTAATAAGTCACAATTACTCATCGTTAGAGCTCATGTTACAGTAGTGCTCAGGGTTACTCTCAGTGGGAACTAAGTATTGGTGTGTGTCTGTGTGAGAGTGTATGTGAGAGAAGGGGTGTGATGTTATTTTGGTTTGTGATAAGTTCTCTAATGAACCCAGAGTGTGATGGTCACATGACTGACACACACACGCACGCACGCACGCACGCACACTGCTCTCTAACCAAGCCTATTTCCCCTGTGTTCCCCTCTGTAGGAGTGTGGTTTCAGCCACTCGTGGTACCTGTCAGTGTTCAGTGTGCTGTGCTGTCTGGGCATCGTTCTGTGTCTGGTCACCTCTGTGGCCGTAGAGTGGACAGGACTGAGAGTGGCCAAAGAACTACACCACAACCTGCTCAGCAAGATCATACTGGCACCTATGAGGTAAAGGTGTGTGTGTGTGTGTGTGTGTGTGTGTGTGTGTGTGTGTGTGTGTGTGTGTGTGTGTGTGTGTGTGTGTGTGTGTGTGTGTGTGTGTGTGTGTGTGTGTGTGTGTGTGTGTGTGTGTGTGTGTGTGTGTGTGTGTGTGTGTGTGAATCATGTGCCTTTCATGGTACCTATTACGAGAGAGGGCAGGGTGTGTGTGTGTGTGTGTGTGTATGATGCATTGGTGTGTGTGTGTGTGTGTGTGTGTGTGTGTGTGTGTGTAACAATTGATCATCCTGGGGCCTGAGTTGAGACACTGTATACATTGTGATCCACCCCATTACCCAGAGGTCCATCTGCCTTCCACACACTGAAACCACGGTGATGCCAGCGCAGTGCCAGATCACAGATAATTAAGGACCTTGTGGTCAGGGCTCTGTAATGAACCCTTTTAGATGAGGTGACGGCCAAGAAGAATAATCACTTTCATTGTTTTCAAATGTAATTCCTTGCAACCCTCAGAGGAATAGAATTTGTAACAGAAACATTGATGATATACCAGCAGCTTTATCCTTCCACTTGAGGTTGTACATATAGGACAGTAAAAAGCTTAAAAATATGATCTTTCAGGTACAGTAATGTAAGATATGAAACTGTGGTGTAGTTAGTCTGTGTGGTTGTCTCTTTCAGGCTGTTTGAGACCACTCCCCTGGGCAACATCCTCAACAGGTTCTCCTCTGACACCAACACTATAGACCAGGTATTGCTCCACCACCCCTCTATGTGTGTTAACACTAGAAGTAGCCACAACCATACTGAGTTGGAACTTTCGAAGTCTATGAATCTCAAATAGAGTTTCATATTTTTCTTCACGGTTTTGGAAGTAGCTACAGTCTGTGAACCCTTTGGTTGCTTTTCCTGGTAGATGGTAGTAATGTAATGTTTTATTGGTGGCTGTGTCCCCAGCACATTCCTGCCACCTTGGAGTGTCTGAGTCGCTCCACCCTGCTGTGTGTGTCGGCGCTGGGGGTTATCTCCTATGTGACCCCTGTGTTCCTCATCGCCCTGGTGCCCCTGGCCATCGCCTGCTACTTCATACAGAAGTACTTCCGGGTCGCCTCCAGGTGAGCACTTGGTTTGGGAAGTTTATTTTTTTGTCTCTGTCACTTGTTTTGCTTCAGTTGATCAGTTTATTCAAAGGGCAGTGTTCTCATCAGGACTAGTTACAGTATGTCTCCCCTTTTCTCTATCTCCTCTCTCTCTCTCTCTCTCTCTCTCTCTCTCTCTCTCTCTCTCTCTCTCTCTCTCTCTCTCTCTCTCCTACTCGCTCCTCCCCTCCCCTCTCTCTCCCCCTCCTCCCCTCCCCCCTCCCCTCTCTCTCCCCCTCCTCCCCTCCTCCCCTCCCCTCTCTCTCCCCCTCCTCCCCTCCCCTCTCCTCTCTCTCCCCCTCCCCCCTCCCCTCTCTCTCCTCCCTCTCTCTCTGGTCAGGGACCTCCAGCAGTTGGAGGATAGTACCCAGCTCCCCCTCCTGTCCCACTTCTCAGAGACAGTGGAGGGCCTCACCACCATCCGGGCATTCAGGTAAAGATGTTTTAAACAACATTTTGACAGGGACCAGCTAGGTGGTTGTGTGTTTCTCCACTTAAACGTATTACTCTGTGATGGTCTCTCCTCCAGGTATGAGCCCAGGTTCAGACAGAGGTTACTGGAGTACACTGATGCCAACAATATCGCCTCCCTCTTTCTCACAGCAGCCAATCGCTGGCTAGAGGTCCGCATGGTAATGAGATCTACTCTATAATGTATTCTACTCTACTAAACTTTTTTGTCTGGTGCTGTATCCAAGGCATGGTTCATGTTGATCAAGTTATTACGTCTGCTCACATTCTATTGGGTGACTGCTCCCGCTATGGGAATTTTGAATATGACAGGATTATATGGATTTATACTGAGCATTTTTGTATTTCTATTTGACTATATAGTTATCTGTGTATTTCTCTCTATAGAGTATATATATTTGTGTGTGGTGACTATGTATGCTGTTTCGCTATAGGAGTATATAGGAGCCTGTGTGGTTCTGATAGCAGCCGTGGCCTCCATCACCAACTCTCTATACAACCACCTCTCCACTGGCCTAGTGGGACTAGGACTCACCTACGCACTCATGGTGAGGACCGCTCTGGGGTGTGTGTGTGTGTGTGTGTGTGTGTGTGTGTGTGTGTGCATGTGTGTGTGTCTAAGGTCAAAGATCTAATGTAGTCACACATTTCTTGATGAAAGACAGGTTGAGTTGCCTGACTACCTGTCCACATGGCTCCGGCCAAATGCCACGCCCACTAGTGTTTCTTCTCCATGATGAGTCTGGATTTGATCTCCCTGACGTCTTACAGAATGGAGCACATTCTGACCGTTTTGATTGGTCCCAGAAACCGATGGGTTGGGCCAAAGCCAGCCTACATGATGACGTCATCAACTTTGATACTCTGATTGGTTAGATTTGTTAGAGACGATCCAATTGCTGATGAATTTGAAATCTGCACAAACGATTTCTAGGATGGCAGTTTCAGACTGAATTTACTGAACAATCGATAGAGCAGCTGAATTCAGAATGAGTCGTCAGGCAAGAGGTTGAGGCTCTAAACCAGTGAAACCTCTCTCCTCTCCTTCCTGTTACAGTAACTGTCTGTCACGTCTATAATGATGTTGTCTCGTCTGTCTGTGTCTCTGTGTCCCAGGTATCTAACTACCTGAACTGGATGGTGCGTAACCTGGCAGACATGGAGGTTCAGCTGGGTTCAGTCAAGAGGATCAACGGCCTGCTGAAGACTGAGCCTGAGAACTATGAGGGACTGATGGGTTAGTACAGTACCACCTCTTAGCTCCAGACATAACTCTAACCCTAGTACAGTACTACCTCTTAGCTCCAGACATAACTCTAACCCTAGTACAGTACTACCTCTTAGCTCCAGACATAACTCTAACCCCAGTACAGTACTACCTCTTAGCTCCAGACATAACTCTAACCCTAGTACAGTACTACCTCTTAGCTCCAGACATAACTCTAACCCCAGTACAGTACCACCTCTTAGCTCCAGACATAACTCTAACCCTAGTACAGTACTACCTCTTAGCTCCAGACATAACTCTAACCCTAGTACAGTACTACCTCTTAGCTCCAGACATAACTCTAACTCTAGTACAGTACTACCTCTTAGCTCCAGACATAACTCTAACTCTAGTACAGTACCACCTCTTAGCTCCAGACATAACTCTAACCCTAGTACAGTACTACCTCTTAGCTCCAGACATAACTCTAACCCCAGTACAGTACCACCTCTTAGCTCCAGACATAACTCTAACCCTAGTACAGTACTACCTCTTAGCTCCAGACATAACTCTAACCCTAGTACAGTACTACCTCTTAGCTCCAGACATAACTCTAACTCTAGTACAGTACCACCTCTTAGCTCCAGACATAACTCTAACCCTAGTACAGTACTACCTCTTAGCTCCAGACATAACTCTAACCCTAGTACAGTACCACCTCTTAGCTCCAGACCCAAACCCTAACCCTAGCTTCATTTCCACATCCCGGTTCAATCCAAACCCTAGCTCCAGCCGTAACCCAAACCCTAACCCTAGCTTCATGTCCACATCCCAGTTCATCCTTACTCTAACCCTACCTCCAGCCACAACCCTAACCCTAGCTTATTGTCCACATCCCAGTTCAATCCTTACTCTAACCCTAGCTCCAGCCACAACCCTAACCCTAGCTTCATGTCCACATCCCAGTTCAACCCTTACTCTAACCCTAGCTCCAGCCACAACCCTAACCCTAGCTTCATGTCCACATCCCAGTTCAATTCTTACTCTAACCCTAGCTCCAGCCACAACCCAAACCCTAACCCTAGCTTCATGTCCACATCCCAGTTCAACCCTTACTCTAACCCTAGCTCCAGCCACAACCCAAACCCTAACCCTAGCTTCATGTCCACATCCCAGTTCAACCCTTACTCTAACCCTAGCTCCAGCCACAACCCCAACCCTAGCCTCAAACACAACCCTAGCCACAAAGACAACCCTAACCCTAGCTCCAGCCCAAACTGGGTAGCTCTGGCTCAATTTAACTGCTGCCTATGTCCCAGGCATGCTAGTGTGGTCCTGGATAATGAAGTTAAAGCTGGAATCTATGTTCGCTTGCGATATTACAACAACAAAGAAGTTACTGCAAATAAAAAACACTTTTTTCCCCTCTGACATCATTGCACGCTTGATATAATTTGTTTTGCCATGCTGCGCAACGCTCCTCAGCTCTTTAGCGGAGGCCAGCAGTGCTGTTTTCCCCTACTACTCCCTCTCTCTGTCCATCTCACCTGTCTCTCCCTCTCTCTGTCCATCTCACCTGTCTCTCCCTCTCTCTGTCCATCTCACCTGTCTCTCCCTCTCTCTGTCCATCTCACCTGTCTCTCCCTCTCTCTGTCCATCTCACCTGTCTCTCCCTCTCTCTGTCCATCTCACCTGTCTCTCCCTCTCTCTGTCCATCTCACCTGTCTCTCCCTCTCTCTGTCCATCTCACCTGTCTCTCCCTCTCTCTGTCCATCTCACCTGTCTCTCCCTCTCTCTGTCCATCTCACCTGTCTCTTCATCTCTCTGTCCATCTCACCTGTCTCTCCCTCTCTCTGTCCATCTCACCTGTCTCTCCCTCTCTCTGTCCATCTCACCTGTCTCTCCCTCTCTCTGTCCATCTCACCTGTCTCTCCCTCTCTCTGTCCATCTCACCTGTCTCTCCCTCTCTCTGTCCATCTCACCTGTCTCTCCCTCTCTCTGTCCATCTCACCTGTCTCTCCCTCTCTCTGTCCATCTCACCTGTCTCTCCCTCTCTCTGTCCATCTCACCTGTCTCTCCCTCTCTCTGTCCATCTCACCTGTCTCTCCCTCTCTCTGTCCATCTCACCTGTCTCTCCCTCTCTCTGTCCATCTCACCTGTCTCTTCATCTCTCTGTCTGTCTCACCTGTCTCTCCCTCTCATTCCATGTCTCTCCCTCCCTCTAGCTGCATCTCAGGTGCCGGATGGCTGGCCACGGCAGGGAGAAATTCAGATCCAGAACCTGAGTGTGCGTTACGACACCACCCTGAAACCTGTCCTCAAACAAGTCAACGCACACATCAGCCCTGGACAGAAGGTAACATACAGTCACACAGAATGAATGGGGGAGTGAGCAAGAAAAGTAAAATGAAGGAAATATACTGTAGCCAACGAAAGGCAGCGTAGAGCAGTTTATGTGGTGATAGTGATGATGATGATGATGATGATGATGAAGATGATGTGTCATCAAACAGACTTTCTTACTGTGGTTTCCAGGTGGGGATCTGTGGTAGGACAGGAAGTGGGAAGTCTTCTTTCTCCTTGGCCTTCTTCCGCATGGTCGACATGTTCGAGGGTAAACACTGCCAAAATGTTTGATTGGACTTAGTTTTATAATTATTTGTTTTAAAAAATGTAGGGGGTATATCAGCTTTAATATTGCAGATAGATTGTAGCTTCCTTCAATGTAATTGTCGGCATCATTTCTAATCCACCATATATATTTTTTAAATATATATATACAGTGGGGGAAAAAAGTATTTAGTCAGCCACCAATTGTGCAAGTTCTCCCACTTAAAAAGATGAGAGCGGCCTGTAATTTTCATCATAGGTACACGTCAACTATGACAGATAAAATGAGAATTTTTTTCCCCAGAAAATCACATTGTAGGATTTTTTATGAATTTATTTGCAAATTATGGTGGAAAATAAGTATTTGGTCAATAACAAAAGTTTCTCAATACTTTGTTATATACCCTTTGTTGGCAATGACACAGGTCAAACGTTTTCTGTAAGTCTTCACAAGGTTTTCACACACTGTTGCTGGTATTTTGGCCCATTCCTCCATGCAGATCTCCTCTAGAGCAGTGATGTTTTGGGGCTGTCGCTGGGCAACACAGACTTTCAACTCCCTCCAAAGATTTTCTATGGGGTTGAGATCTGGAGACTGGCTAGGCCACTCCAGGACCTTGAAATGCTTCTTACGAAGCCACTCCTTCGTTGCCCGGGCGGTGTGTTTGGGATCATTGTCATGCTGAAAGACCCAGCCACGTTTCATCTTCAATGCCCTTGCTGATGGAAGGAGGTTTTCACTCAAAATCTCACGATACATGGCCCCATTCATTCTTTCCTTTACACGGATCAGTCGTCCTGGTCCCTTTGCAGGAAAACAGCCCCAAAGCATGATGTTTCCACCCCCATGCTTCACAGTAGGTATGGTGTTCTTTGGATGCAACTCAGCATTCTTTGTCCTACAAACACGACGAGTTGAGTTTTTACCAAAACGTTCTATTTTGGTTTCATCTGACCATATGACATTCTCCCAATCCTCTTCTGGATCATCCAAATGCACTGTAGCAAACTTCAGACGGGCCTGGACATGTACTGGCTTAAGCAGGGGGACACGTCTGGCACTGCAGGATTTGAGTCCCTGGCGGTGTAGTGTGTTACTGATGGTAGGCTTTGTTACTTTGGTCCCAGCTCTCTGCAGGTCATTCACTAGGTCCCCCCGTGTGGTTCTGGGATTTTTGCTCACCGTTCTTGTGATCATTTTGACCCCATGGGGTGAGATCTTGCGTGGAGCCCCAGATCGAGGGAGATTATCAGTGGTCTTGTATGTCTTCCATTTCCTAATAATTGCTCCCACAGTTGATTTCTTCAAACCAAGCTGCTTACCTATTGCAGATTCAGTCTTCCCAGCCTGGTGCAGGCCTACAATTTTGTTTCTGGTGTCCTTTGACAGCTCTTTGGTCTTGGCCATAGTGGAGTTTGGAGTGTGACTGTTTGAGGTTGTGGACAGGTGTCTTTTATACTGATAACAAGTTCAAACAGGTGCCATTAAAACAGGTAACGAGTGGAGGACAGAGGAGCCTCTTAAAGAAGAAGTTACAGGTCTGTGAGAGCCAGAAATCTTGCTTGTTTGTGGGTGACCAAATACTTATTTTCCACCATAATTTGCAAATAAATTCATTAAAAATCCTACAATGTGATTTTCTGGATTTATTTTTCTCAATTTGTCTGTCATAGTTGACGTGTACCTATGATGAATATTACAGGCCTCTCTCATCTTTTTAAGTGGGAGAACTTGCACAATTGGTGGCTGACTAAATACTTTTTTCCCCCACTGTATATATATACATTTAAATATACATACATACATACAAATACAAAACACCAGACTCAATGTCAACAGTGAAGAGGCGACTCCGGGATGCTGACCTTCTAGGCAGAGTTTTGCGGGTACTATTTAATGAATCTGCCAGTTGAGGACCTGTGAGGCGCCTGTTTCTCAAACTAGACACTCTAATGTGTTTGTCCTCTTGCTCAGTTGTGCACCGGGGCCTCCCACTCCACTTTCTATTCTGGTTAGAGCCAGTTTGCGCTGTTCTGTGAAGGGAGTAGTACACAGCGTTGTACGAGATCTTCAGTTTCTTGGTAATTTCTCAAATGGAATAGCCTTCATTTCTCAGAACAAGAATAGACTGACGAGTTTCAGAAGAAAGTTATTTGTTTCTGGCCATTTGAGCCTGTAATCGAACCCACAATTGCTGATGCTCCAGATATTAAACTAGTCTCAAGAAGGCCAGTTTTATTGCTTGTTTAATCAGCACAACAGTTTTCAGCTGTGCTAACATAATTGTAAAAGGGTTTTCTAATGATCAATTAGCCTTTTAAAATGATAAACTTGGATTAGCAAACACAACGTGTGATTGGAACACAGGACTGATGATTGCTGATAATGGGCCTCTGTACGCCTATGTAGATATTCCATAAAAAATCAGCAGTTTCCAGCTACAATAGCCATTTACAACATTACCAATGTCTACACTGTATTTCTGATCTATTTTATGTTCTTTTAATGGACAAAAAAATTGCTTACAAAATTATTCTACAATGTAGAAAATAGTAAAAATAAAGAAAAACAACACTCAGGCTTCTACTTCCAGCTTATACATACTATATACCCTTTACGGACCCAATCTATTTTACAATAGTTATATTTTGTTTGTTTTTATTCCTGTCCTTCCTCTACCCTCAACCTCTCCCATCTATGTATGATCTCCATCCAGTTTTATTTCTCTTTGCCATATATTTTTAACTGTGCTGTTTCACAAAAGTTCTGAACCTATATACATTATACAGACACAGTATATTTTACATTTGTATCTTGTTGCTATTAGTCCCACCCTTGAGCTCCATTCAACTCCTCACATCTATCTCTTAACACCATCCATTTGAATTTCTATTTGCGATATATTTTTCAACTGTGCTGCGGTGCTTCACAAAAGTTCTGAACCTTTCTATTCTCATAGTTTCTACAGATTGTAAATTAAAGATAAACATTTTTACTAAAAGTATTATTATATTATTGATCAATTGACTATGATTTTTCAAATCACCCAGTATTGCTATCTGCAGCGTTAGCTCCAGGTAAATGTTGCAATTCTTCAGCCATTGAACATGCACCTGTGGAACGGACAGTGCTACATATGGACAGTACCAAAATAAATGATCTAATGACTGTCTCTTTGAAAAAAAATCTGCAGAGCTGGGAAGGTTGTATCCCCCATATATATAACATTCTATTGGTTGCAAGAATTTTAATTGAAAAATTATACTTTTTGAATCTGGTGTTGTTTTGCGTATCAGTTCATAAACCATGTGCCATGGAATCGGTACATCAAAAATCGTAGGTTTATTGACAGGGTCATTTTAACATAGCTGGCCTTCTCTCCCAACAGGGCGTATCATCATCGATGACATTGACATTGCTAAGCTGCCTCTGCAGACTCTGAGGTCTAGATTCTCCATCATCCTCCAGGATCCCATCTTATTCAGCGGAACCATCCGGTAAGAGAACCCCCATACTACGGTTCCATCTAAATCAGTGTTCTTCTCTCCTGGTTCTGGAGGGGCAACAGTGTCTTCAGCATGGCTAGCACCATTACACATGATTCAATCAATAAACTCATCATCAAAACCTGGATTAGCTGATTCAGGTGTTTTAGGGCTGGGCTGGAACAAAAGCCTGTAGGACCAAGAGTGAAGAACATTGAGACAGCATATAGAAAGTTAAGCCAAAAGTATTGAGGTATTGAGAGTAATGCAGCGTTGTGCTCCCAGCAGCAGCCGCGCCACACTACCTAGTGTGAGTTGTTTTAGGAGGGCAATAGAGAGACGGAAGCTACTTGTAACTGGGTCAGTTGGCCGACTGTTGAAACTTCAGAGAGTGTCATCTTAGGAGGTGTCTGATAACCGGATGCATCTCGGAAAAATCCAACACCAGTCATTTATTTTTGGACCGCTCAAAAGCTTTATGTTTTAGATGCACCCAGCTAAATGAAAAGTCAACTCAGGACAAGCCCAAAATTCCAAAAAGAGAAACAGAAAAGTAATACAAGAAAGATGACTATGAATTAGATGAAATAATAGAAAACATCCTGGCAGTAAATAATGCATACTCCTTTGACACGGTACATGAGTGGGATTTGAAGTAGCAGGTTATACTGTATCAAATCCTACTGGTATATGTTATTAGAATGTACTACTGGTCCAGTCCAATGACCCTGTGGTAAGGAGTGTGTGTGTGTATTTGTGCGTGTGTGTGTGTGTGTGTGTGAGATCATCAGGTTTAACCTGGACCCAGAGATGAAGGCTACAGACGACATGCTGTGGGAGGCTCTGGAGATCGCTCAGCTCAAACCTGTAGTCAAGACCTTACCAGGAGGACTGGGTAAGGAGTGTGTGTGTGCGTGCATGCTCTGAAGTTCTAGCTTGTTTAGGTTGATGGAATTCTACATCGACTGAGGATGAAGGGTCACCATTATGTAGAATTATGTTGAATATACACTGCTCAAAAAAATAAAGGGAACACTTAAGCAACACAATGTAACTCCAAGTCAATCACACTTCTGTGAAATCAAACTGTCCACTTAGGAAGCAACACTGCTTGACAATAAATTTCACATGCTGTTGTGCAAATGGAATAGACAACAGGTGGAAATTATAGGCAATTAGCAAGACACCCCCAATAAAGGACTGGTTTTGCAGGTGGTGACCACAGACCACTTCTCAGTTCCTATGCTTCCTGGCTGATGTTTTGGTCACTTTTGAATGCTGGCGGTGCTTTCACTCTAGTGGTAGCATGAGACGGAGTCTACAACCCACACAAGTGGCTCAGGTAGTGCAGCTCATCCAGGATGGCACATCAATGCGAGCTGTGGCAAGAAGGTTTGCTGTGTCTGTCAGCGTAGTGTCCAGAGCATGGAGGCGCTACCAGGAGACAGGCCAGTACATCAGGAGACGTGGAGGAGGCCGTAGGAGGGCAACAACCCAGCAGCAGGACTGCTTCCTCCGCCTTTGTGCAAAGAGGAGCAGGAGGAGCACTGCCAGAGCCCTGCAAAATGACCTCCAGCAGGCCACAAATGTGCATGTGTCTGCTCAAACGGTCAGAAACAGACTCCATGAGGGTGGTATGAGGGCCCGACATCCACAGGTGGGGGTTGTGCTTACAGCCCAACACCGTGCAGGACGTTTGGCATTTGCCAGAGAACACCAAGATTGGCAAATTCGCCACTGGCGCCCTGTGCTCTTCACAGATGAAAGCAGGTTCACACTGAGCACATGTGACAGACGTGACAGAGTCTGGAGACGCCGTGGAGAACGTTCTGCTGCCTGCAACATCCTCCAGCATGACCGGTTTGGCGGTGGGTCAGTCATGGTGTGGGGTGGCATTTCTTTGGGGGGCCGCACAGCCCTCCATGTGCTTGCCAGAGGTAGCCTGACTGCCATTAGGTACCGAGATGAGATCCTCAGACCCCTTGTGAGACCATATGCTGGTGCGGTTGGCCCTGGGTTCCTCCCAATGCAAGACAATGCTAGACCTCATGTGGCTGGAGTGTGTCAGCAGTTCCTGCAAGAGGAAGGCATTGATGCTATGGACCGCCCGTTCCCCAGACCTGAATCCAATTGAGCACATCTGGGACATCATGTCTCGCTCCATCCACCAACGCCACGTTGCACCACAGACTGTCCAGGAGTTGGCGGATGCTTTAGTCCAGGTCTGGGAGGAGATCCCTCAGGAGACCATCCGCCACCTCATCAGGAGCATGCCCAGGCGTTGTAGGGAGGTCATACAGGCACGTGGAGGCCACACACACTACTGAGCCTCATTTTTACTTGTTTTAAGGACATTACATCAAAGTTGGATCAGCCTGTAGTGTGGTTTTCCACTTTAATTTTGAGGGTGACTCCAAATCCAGACCTCCATGGGTTGATACATTTGATTTCCATTGATAATTTTTGTGTGATTTGGTTGTCAGCACATTCAACTATGTAAAGAAAAAAGTATTTAATAAGATTATTTCATTCATTCAGATCTAGGATGAGTTATTTTAGTGTTCCCTTTATTTTTTTGAGCAGTGTAATAATGAACTACATTCATCAATCTGACTCCATTATTATGTGAATAAATGCAACAGGCCCTGTACATCTCTGGAGGTTCTAATCAAGGTAGAGCCTTCTATCACCTCTCAGTATGACTATAATGAACATGTGTCTATCTTGCACCATTTGGCAATTATTAAGAGGCTAGATACAAATAGCTAATCCTGGCAACCAGTGTTCTAGCATTAATTTATTGAGTCAAGTAGACCAGGGATGTCAAGATGGAATGCAAGCATGTACTATGTGTAGTGTAAATAACAACTACCAATAGACCTACTACATTTTTAACGTATAGTCAATCAAATAATTACTCTGTAAATCAAGGAATGCATCTACTCAATTCAACTAATAGGATTTATTAGTCATGAAAGAATTAACACTCAAACAATTAGTGTACCTGATGGTCAAATGCTGACCCTTCTACCTCCCGACGGAGTATTCAGCTGTTATCAGGTTCATGCTCTACAACATTTGCAGAGTACGACCCTACCTTACACAGAAAGCGGCACAGGTCCTAATCCAGGCACTTGTCATCTCCCGTCTGGATTACTGCAACTCACTGTTGGCTGGGCTCCCTGCCTGTGCCATTAAACCCCTACAACTTATCCAGAACGCTGCAGCTCGTCTGGTGTTCAACCTTCCCAAGTTCTCTCATGTCACCCCGCTCCTCCGCACACTCCACTGGCTTCCAGTTGAAGCTCGCATCTACTACAAAACCATGGTGCTTGCCTACGGAGCTGTGAGGGGAACGGCACCTCCTTACCTTCAGGCTCTGATCAGACCCTACACCCAAGGTCACATGCACAAGTACAATGAAATGCCTTTCTTATGAGCTCCAAACCCAACGATGCAGTAATCAATAACAATGTAATACTAAAAATATCAAGGTAGAACAAAAACACACGAGATATAAAAAAGAAGAAGAAGAACAGGATAAAGTAAATTGTTGGGGTTAGAGTTTGCAAGAAAGGCATTTCATTGTACTTGTGCATGTGACATTAATAAACTTCAAACTTGAAACAATAAAACATATCACAATTCGTAGCTCTTTATGAACTCTTGAAACAATCCAAACTAGACAATTTAATTCACAGTAACATTCATTTCGTCGATTCAAATTTTGATCAGTCTTCACACCTCTCCTGGCGTCAGTGACCCCAGGACTTCCGTGGGAACGTCTATTCCTGGATAATTGAGATGTAAATATCTCTCCTGTGAGATGCAAATATACAGCCATCCATCTAAACGATGTATTGAGTCCTCATGCTGGGCCTCAGCGCCAGCAAGTTGCCAGTGTCACATTCTCTCATTCTTCCACTACACTTCAGAGATGAGAGCTGGTGCTTAATGAGATATAGATGTGTCGGTCTCATCATGTCCATCACTGGAAGAACAATTTATATGATTAGGAAAGCAGTAGATCTGTGCAGCACCTGCTCTGAGTTGACCCCGGATGAACCCTGCTGGCTGGTTAAGAGAGGTGCAGTGGGTTTGAGAGCAGTGGTGCCCTGACCAATCTCTCATCCTATTATACATCGTCTGATCTGTTGCAACATGTGGCATTTAGCTCTAGTCTTTATAGTAGACTGTGTGATGTCAGGTCAGCTATCTCTAGCCTTTATAGTAGACTGTGATGTCAGGACAGCTATCTCTAGCCTTTATAGTAGACTCTGTGATGTCAGGACAGCTATCTCTAGCCTTTATAGTAGACTCTGTGATGTCAGGACAGCTATCTCTAGCCTTTATAGTAGACTCTGTGATGTCAGGACAGCTATCTCTAGCCTTTATAGTAGACTCTGTGATGTCAGGACAGCTATCTCTAGCCTTTATAGTAGACTCTGTGATGTCAGGACAGCTATCTCTAGTCTTTATAGTAGACTCTGTGATGTCAGGACAGCTATCTCTAGTCTTTATAGTAGACTCTGTGATGTCAGGACAGCTATCTCTAGCCTTTATAGTAGACTCTGTGATGTCAGGACAGCTATCTCTAGCCTTTATAGTAGACTCTGTGATGTCAGGACAGTTACCTCTAGTCTTTATAGTAGACTCTGTGATGTCAGGACAGCTATCTCTAGCCTTTATAGTAGACTCTGTGATGTCAGGACAGCTATCTCTAGCCTTTATAGTAGACTCTGTGATGTCAGGAGAGCTATCTCTAGTCTTTATAGTAGACTCTGTGATGTCAGGACAGCTATCTCTAGCCTTTATAGTAGACTCTGTGATGTCAGGACAGCTATCTCTAGCCTTTATAGTAGACTCTGTGATGTCAGGACAGCTATCTCTAGCCTTTATAGTAGACTCTGTGATGTCAGGACAGCTATCTCTAGTCTTTATAGTAGACTCTGTGATGTCAGGACAGCTATCTCTAGTCTATATAGTAGACTCTGTGATGTCAGGACAGCTATCTCTAGTCTTTATAGTAGACTCTGTGATGTCAGGACAGCTATCTCTAGTCTTTATAGTAGACTCTGTGATGTCAGGACAGCTATCTCTAGTCTTTATAGTAGACTCTGTGATGTCAGGACAGCTATCTCTAGCCTTTATAGTAGACTCTGTGATGTCAGGACAGCTATCTCTAGCCTTTATAGTAGACTCTGTGATGTCAGGACAGCTATCTCTAGTCTTTATAGTAGACTCTGTGATGTCAGGACAGCTATCTCTAGTCTTTATAGTAGACTCTGTGATGTCAGGACAGCTATCTCTAGCCTTTATAGTAGACTCTGTGATGTCAGGACAGCTATCTCTAGCCTTTATAGTAGACTCTGTGATGTCAGGACAGCTATCTCTAGTCTTTATAGTAGACTCTGTGATGTCAGGACAGCTATCTCTAGCCTTTATAGTAGACTCTGTGATGTCAGGACAGCTATCTCTAGTCTTTATAGTAGACTCTGTATCGTGGCTGTATGATGTTAGTTAGTGCATCTCCAACCTTTAGACTCTCTCTCTCTCTGTTCTAGCAGAATAATGGCTGCAGGAAATTCTCACATGATGTACTCCAGTTATGACTGAGAAAAAGTGTGTGTGTGTGTGCCTGTGCGTGCATTTGAGTGGTGGCTATACACACTGGACAGTGACAGAGAGATGTAGAGACTGAATTACTCAGCCCTACAGTTTCTGTTGGTATTCATTCCAGCTAAATGTTGGATTAGATGTTGATCAATGACCAGCCAGTTAAAAGGAGGTCAATTCACTCGACTGAGTTGACAAATCCATTTTCATGGGGTCAAGCACAAGTTTAACAACATTTATGTGATAAATTGTAGGTAATGTAACGTCATTGTAATACAAATGTCCGGCTACTGATACGTAAGGTGTAGTACAGTCCAGTATTATAAAGCAAGATGTGTTGAAGGTGATAATATTTGTTGTGTTGCAGACGCCACGGTGACAGAGGGAGGGGAGAACTTCAGCCAGGGCCAGAGACAGCTCTTCTGTCTGGCCAGAGCCTTCGTCAGGAAGTCTAGCATCCTCATCATGGATGAAGCCACAGCCTCTATAGACATGGCCACGGTGAGGCAGAATTATGTGTGTGTGGAGAAGGGATGGGGGTGTGGAGAAGGGGGGGGGTGTGGAGAAGGGGAGGGGTGGGGTGTGGAGAAAGGGAGGGGTGGGGTGTGGAGAAGGGGAGGGGTGGGGTGTGGAGAAGGGGAGGGAGTGTGGAGAAGGGGAGGGGTGGGGTGTGGAGAAGGGAAGGGAGTGTGGAGAAGTGGGGGGTGTGGAGAAGGGAGATGGTGTGGAGAAGGGGAGGGAGTGTAGAGAAGGGAAAGGAGTGTGGAGAAGGTTTAGGGTGAAAAATGAGGAGAGGGGGAGGTGTAGGGTGGTGTGTAAAAGGAGGAGAGGGGGAGGTGTAGGGTGATGTGTAAAAGGAGGAGAGGGGGAGGTGTAGGGTGATGGGTGATGGGTAAAAGGAGGAGAGGGGGAGGTGTAGGATTAAAGAGAGGATAAAGTAATTATTCTATAGATGGATGGGGACAATAGAGGTATATTGAAAGGGGAGAGGAGGAGAAGAGAGGCCTAGGGCAACAGTGGGAGCGGGACTGAATGAATGGGTGCTTGCTAAATAGGTTCATTTCACTGCTGCACACTGGCTGCACACATACAAATGCACGTACACACCACACACACTCATACGGACGAGAGCACATTCACGCACAGTCACACTTAAGCGACCTGTCACAACGAGGGACTGCACTGCCTCACAGTAGCACAGGAGTAACCCTGGGGAAATGAAGCATATCTTAAACAGGAGACTGAAGGGATGCAGAGAGATTGGACAGAATTAGAGTCAGGAGAAGTGATGTTTTGTGTTGACATGGTTGAGGTGTGAGGAAATTCTGGTAACTAGAGAATCCTTACATTGATAGTGAGCCTCGATCTTTGAATACTCCAATAATCTGGTGACTCTTTGGTATTACTTGTGTTTATTACACACATATGGCAATATAAAACTTGTTTTAATCAAATGGGGACGATTCAGGATGCATAACGGCCTTTGCAGGCGAGGTTCTGGGATACTTGGGACGTCCCTACCCCATTGAAGTTTACATTTTAAATGGTTACGGTAAGGGTTGTGGTTAGGGTAAGGGTTAAGGTTAGGGTTAGGGTAGGGATGTCCTAAGGTTCCCGGATAGCACTATCCATACATTTAATTCAACTGCTGGAAAGTATTTATGGATAAATAAATAAAACTTTTGAAACGCCTTTACCCACAAAATATATTGGTGAATAAAAAATACAGTGGTTTGATTCATCCTGAAAGTTGCCATATATTCAATTGTTTAAGCCATGAAATATTGGAGGTAGTCTATATAGTAGTCCTATACATCTACCCTAATAATCCTCTAATCATGGAACAGTGATGACAACGCTCCACTCATCCTGAACCATACACTGCGTTCCATAATGATTCAAATAGGCTACATTTCCCAAATATTGCACAGCTTGTAATAAGTTATCCTAATATGATCCACTATTGCTAGCGATCCTCAGGAACAACCACAAATGTGACAGAGGAAATAAAGTTGAACTAACAATGGAATGGAATGACGCAAAATGTAAAGAAACTAAAGCCAAAGAGACAGTTATGTGTGTGGGTATAACTAAGGGTGACTACCGATAGTGGCTAATATTTAACACAATACAAAGTGTAAAAAATAATGAAAAAAAGTGAAAGGTCTGGGCATATAATTAAAACATCATAGAAATCATAAATCAACTCTGTAGATTTGGCACTATACTGTCATTTGCGCATGGCTACAGAAACCAATAGCTCGGGTCTCCACATTTCATCTCTGCAAGTTATAAGGCCAGTATTTTAATAAACTTAATTGTGGAAAAGGTGATATGTTGATATGCTTCAGTTTGCTGCCATATGACTGGTTTCACATTTGTCTCCAGCGATCATAAGGTAAAATAATGTAGATCAAAAACAATTGTCATATATATTTACAATCCCCTTATCCAAACGGCTTACTCATTTACCTAGCTCTTATCAATAGCTCTTATCAATTTGTAATTTACAGTGCATGGAGAATGGTGTTATTTCTATCAGAAAAAAGAAAGTAGATGTTGTTCTACTTGGAACCGACAGGTTGCTCGACCTTATTCATCGTTTCATCGCGCATAAAGGTGAATTATTAGGGAATTAAGTCAAGGTCAGAATACAGTGTTTCTGTAGACACACCTCCGCCACACCTTCATTTATTCGATCTCCACCCCAAACGAATAGCGGGTGAATAGCATGCTATTCACAAACTTAAGTTCAAGGTCAGAATACATTTAGAGAGAAAAGTGCATAAAACCTTAATTACGTTCCATTTACATGCGCTTAACTGGTGTCGGAATTCCCCCCACAAACTATTTGACTTTTTTTAAGTACAGTGTACTCTGCATAAGAATCATGGATATAAGAACGTCATGTTACTACAGGCTCATCTTCTGCCTTGGTCTTGTGACTGTATTGTGCCTACAGGAGAGCATCCTCCAGAAAGTGGTGATGACTGCCTTCGCTGACAGAACAGTGGTTACCATAGCAGTAAGTATCTCTGTTGGAAGCTCCCCAGTTCGGTCTCACCGACAAGAAAGCCGATACATCCTGACATGCACTGACATCAGGTGACCACTGGAGACTTATGATATATTGAGCGCCAGTAGCTCTTCTGCTATGACCTTCATGCAAGTGGTTGCAAGGTTATAACATAGATATAGGATGGGTGGAACTGGGTAACATAGAGATAAAAGTGGAATCTGAACTGGTAACGCAGGAGGGTCCAGCTCTAGTCCTGGAGTGCCACCGTCCTGCTGGTTTGTGTTTTTCTATTGGACTGCATTCTGTGAGAGCAAACATGCTTTTTATGCACTTAGAAGTTAGAATAACAAGAGTCAAAAGTGACTGCCAGGCAGCCATGGTGGTATCCCATGGGGAAGTGATATGGAGAGAGGACCCTAGGAGACGGTGCACAACGCTGGTCCTCAGGGAAGGTAGCAAGGTAGGGTAGATCCCTGAAAGATCACTGAAATGTATCTTTAGTAGGTCTATGGTGGTCATAGTGTGCGGAGCATGTACAGTATATTTGTATTCTATGTAACCCCGAAGACGGAAGTTGTTAAAAACGTTTACAGTAATCCCTCGTTTATCGCGGGGGTTACGTTCCGAAAATGACCCGCGATAAGTGAAATCCGCGAAATAGAAAACTTTTTTTTTTTTACAATTAGCAACTATTACATGTATACAAATACAGTGACTCACGTGTAGGCCGTTTCGTCGACATTATGGGTTTAGAAGATGTTTGAAATTACAAGATAATTTGGCCAACTTAATGTAAATTTGCCAAGCTGTTTTATGTACGTACACATAACTGCACGAGACGACAAAATGATAGCACAATTCGTAGCATGTTTTGATACAAGAAGCGGGAGTGAGTTTTTAGCGAATCAGAATGCAGAGCACAATGCACCAAAAAAAAAAAAAAAATGCATTATGAAAATCCGCGAAATAGCGAATCCGCGATAAGTGAACCGCGAAGTGGCGAGGGATCACTGTATATTTCTCCCTAACCTCATGTTTCTTTCGTTCTCTCCTCTTTTCTTTCTCTACTCAGCATCGTGTCCACACCATCCTGAACGCAGACCTGGTGATAGTGATGAAGAGAGGGATCATTCTAGAATACGACAGACCCCAGGCACTGCTGGAGAAAGAAGACAGCGTCTTCGCCTCATTTGTCAAGGCGGACAAGTGACCGATGAGGAAGAGGGAGGAAATTCAAAGTGCATTTGAAGAGCTAATTTCCAAAACGCTATATCCACACATTTTTCACATTTGTGTTTTTTCATCAGAAATGATTGCTTATGGGTACGTTCATGTGTGTGTAAAATAGTACTGTTCTTAGATTTTGTATTAATAGATTTTTGATGTGTATGAAATTAGTTTTTGCTAAATGCTATATATCCATTGTTTAGCTGGAATGGAATGTTCGTATCCTGTATATTTGACTGAAATGTGGTTGTCTCACCTAGCCATCTTAAGATGAATGCACTTACTGTAAGTCGCTCTGGATAAGAGCATCTGCTAAATGACTAATATGTCAAATGTAAATGTTTTACATACAGATCTCATATTACTGTATTGACTTATTTTCTAAAACATGTTTTAAATATTTATGTCACAAATTTATAATTTGTACATTTCTTTGTTAAAAATGTAGTTATTTGTTACATTTGACTGTGTAGGCGGATATATAGCATTTTGCAAAAAAACATGATTATTTGTCTCTCTGAAATGAAACCATCCCCCTCCACTCTGGAGCCAGAGCAGTCCGTTCCACCGGTGCCTGATCCAGCTCCGGTCAGCGGCTCCACTCCGGACCCGTCGTCGGGTCCAGCTCCAGTCAGCGGTTCCAGTCCAGACCCAGACGTCAGCCCCTCTCCAGGTTCGGGGTCTCCCACACCAGGGTCCAGACAGGGCTTGGTACTTCGTGGGAGGAAGGAGAGGGGAAGCAGCGCGCCGAGGTCCAGACCAGACCAGGGGCGCAACAGGGAGGCGGAGAGTAAGTGGTCGTCACGCCCTGAGCCGGATCCGCCTCCGAGGCGGAATGGCCACCCGGCCCCTACCCTGTTATGTTTATGTTGTGCGGTCGGAGTCCGCACCTTTGGGGGAGGGTACTGTCATGCCCTGACTCTGGGGACTCGTATTTGTTGAGTCAGGGTGTGTATTTTCTGTGTGGTATGTACTATGTTGTATTTTCTAGGGTTAGATCTAGATCGTCTAGATCTATGTTGGCCGGTGTGGTTCCCAATCAGAGGCAGCTGTCGCTCGTTGTCTCTGATTGGGGACCATACTTACTTACTGTATTGACTTATTTTCTAAAACATGTTTTAAATATTTATGTCACAAATTTATAAGTTGTACATTTCTTTGTTAAAAATGTAGTTATTTGTTACATTTGACTGTGTAGGCGGATATAGAGCATTTTGCAAAATAACATGATTATTTGTCTCTCTGAAATGAAACCATCAAGTGATAGATTTTAAATAAATACATGTCTGTCATTGAACAACCCCATGCAATGATTAGATAGTGAAAAAACACACCAATCTCTTTCAGAAGTTCTTTAATCAAGAAAAGCTAATTTATCAACATTTCTGAAAATTGATATATATAGCATTTTAGAATGAAACTCTTTACTTGGACCATGGGCTGTATATTATTATTTTATTTTCTAATCCTGTATGATATTTGTACATAAAATGTTCATTCTTTGTTAATAAAAAGCATAAATAATCATTGCGCAGCAGTGTTTTGCCAACAGTTTATTGACTGGAAGGTGGTTTTGTGTGACCTCACAATGTACAAAGCCAAACGAGTCAGCTGTGGAAGTCTGGGTTAGAATGACACGTTAACTGACTCTGGGAGGTGTTCTAGAAATACGGAATAGTATCTAGCTGAAGCAGCTCCCAGACAGACAAAAGTCCCAGGAACAGTATGTCTTTTTGGAGTTAAGAGTTAGGTTAGGGTTGGGGTTCATGTAAGCATTGGACTTGAGGTTAAGTCCTGTGGAACAGGTGACACCAGGGTATCCCAGTGCCTGCAATGTGAAAGTGACTGCTGCAAGCAGGGTTTATATTTGTCGTGTTTATGGGAATGCCAAGGTCAATATTAACATTTATGGAGTCCCCTGGTTTGTTATGGGGGCCCACAGCACCCATGGACATTCTGGAAATGTGAACCCAGTTCAGCATGGGTGTTGTGTGTTGTGACTGAGGGAGAGACACAAGGGATGTCAGAAACAAAAGATTTAGGACCTGAATCATAGCCTTGTAAACAGCATGAGAGAGATTGAGATTCCATGTGTATGTAATGGGCCTTCTCCAAGGTTGCTGGACAATGGTCCACGAACACCAACACAGTCGTGAAGAGGCCACGACAACACCTCTTCCCCCTCAGGAGGCTGAAAAGATTTGTCATGGGCCCTCAGATCCTCAAAAAGGTATACAGCTGCACCATTGAGAGCATCTTGACTGGCTGTACCACCGCTTGGTATGGCAACTGCTTGGCATCCGACTGCAAGGCGCTACAGAGGATAGTGCGTATGGCCCAGTACATCACTGAGGCCGAGCTCCGCGCCATCCAGGACCTCTATACCAGGCGGTGTCAGAGGAACGCCCTAAAGAAATGTCAAAGACTCCAGCCACCAAAGTCATAGACTTTTCTCTCTGCTACTGCACGGCAAGCGGTACCGATGCACCAAGTCTGGAACCAACAGGGCCCTGAACAGCTTCTACCCCCAAGCCATAAGATGACTACATAATTGTTTAAATAGTTAACCAAATAGCTATGCTGACTATGTGCATTGACCCTTTTTGCACAAACTTTTTTGACTCATCACACACACTGCTGTTAGTTTATTATCTGTCACTTATTCCTAGTTATATGTACATATCTAGCTAAATTACCTCGTACCCCTGCACATTGACTCAGTACTGGTACCCTGTGTATACAGCCAAGTTACTTTTCTATTATTTCTCTATTTTCTTTCTCTGCATTGTTGGGAAGGACCCCTAAGTAAGCATGTCACTGTTAGTCTACACCTGTTGTTTTCGAAGCATGTGACAAATACAATTTGATTTGCTCCAAAGCTCTGGAACTCCAGCCATCTGTGACTCTGAGTCCATCACCATCTTTCAGTCCCTCTTAAAGCCCCGCCTCTTCACCTTCTTATCAATATATTATGTCATTAGTGTTCGGGAAGATTGTCTATAATTGAGAATGAATAAATAGCCTTCTATATGTGAAAACGTTCGAATTAGACTATTCGAGTAGAAACATTGATGAACTAAATGTAGTTAATTGATCCCTAGAGAGGGAAATGCCATCAACATAACCCAGGCTTACAGATGATCAAGTACAGCTGAAAGAGGAACAGTTTCTTCTGCCTAATGCCTTCCCAGCTCTCGTTTCAGTCATGTCACACCAGATCGACACCAGGTCCTCAGGACTCCGGGAGATGCCTTCAATACCGGCCATTAGGGGCAACATGAGCCTCTATTACCATCTAGTAAAAATAATAATCAATAATTGATTGGACTTACACAACACTTTTTCTAGACACCCAAAGCGCTTTAAGGGGGAAGCTCACCTCACCCACCACCAATGTGTAGCACCCAATGTGTTGGGGCAGAATGCTGACCACACATCAGCTAATGTATCAGGTGGAGAGGTGAGGAGTGATATATGCCAATTAGGAATGAGGGGGATGATTAGGTGGCATTGATGGAAATGGGACCAGGTTGGGAATTTAGCCAGGACATCGGGGTTAACACCCCTACTCTTACGATAAGTGCCATGGGATCTTTAGTGATCACAGAGAGTAAGAACACATTTAACATCCCATCCGAAAGACGGCATCCTACGCAGGGCGATGCCCCCATCACTACCCTGGGGCATTGGGATTTGATCTTAAGACCAGAGGGAAGAGTTCCGCCTTTTGGCCCTCCAACACCACTTCCAGCAGCATCTTGTCTAGCTTCAGCGGCAAGCGAGCAGTGGAATTCATGCCTAAATTTAACCGTCAAGATGTTCTGTTTTAATACTAACCCTATCCCAAACCTTTACCTTAACCAGTTGGAATGAATGGCTAAACTGACCCCCCCCCCCCCCCCCCCAGGACAAATATTGAATACTGAAGTGAGACCATGAGATCTTGGTGCTCATTCAGCAACACTAGCCTGCCTGCCTCCCATAGAGATAGTTACACATCATTGTATCTGTCCCATTATGGCATCTGTGAGAGCACAGGCACTGCCATTAAGGCCATCTCCATTTTGAAGTAGTCCATGTTCTTCTTCTACTACTTCTATGAGTTGGCAAGCAAACTGAAAGGGTGCATACTGCCACTTGGAGTGTGTTGTTTGAACAGGTTTAAAGCCAAGGTTGGCGATTTACTGCCACCTGCAGTTATACTTCATTGGCTGATCCCTCCTGGTGACCTGGATGGAATCATGTGATCCTTCCTTAACCCATAGGAAGCCCCACCCAGTAGACTACTTCAAAAAGGTGAAAGTCCTTTAAAATGGCCTTTTGGGCAATAGAGTCCTCTATGCATCTCTATGCTGCCTCATCAGAACAATGGGGCCGGGGGTAGTTGTATCACCTCTGGGTAAAACACACGGGTTAGTAGACAATTACACCACTCCTGTTGCGATATATGTACCTCGTTAAAAGTTGGCCTATACATGAGAGAATTCTGTTTTCATCGTGTGAAAAGCGCTCCAGACCGGTGCGTCAACTGCGATGGAAATATCGAGTTGCAGTTCGTGACTGACAGCGGCAGCTGAATCTTTTCATGAGACCTGGACGGCTATGGTGGTGCCCCTGCCTAACCGATGTGAGGAGCACACATACTTTTAGAAACTAGATGACAGCACAACACTCTCTCCGGCCAGCTGCTATCATTCGGAAGAGAACTGTCACGGGAGGTTAACCTTCGGTTAGAAGACACAGTTGAGAAAAGGAATTCATTAGCCTATATATTTCATCAAGAGAAGAGGTAGCTAATCTGCGTAATCTAAAGCAAGTGGTCACGGGGTGAATAGTAGGCTATGGGAGCATTATGCTTTCCCGTAAAGGACTGATCCCGGACGACTACTTGCTGACCCGCTTGGCTGAGGATGTCCAGCAGCCTAAATTCAAGGCGAGTAAAGCGCGGAAGGCTCGGTTCGTCGCCAAAAACGGAACCTGTAATGTGGCCCACACGAACATTCGCGAACAGGGACGGTTCCTACAGGATGTTTTCACCACTTTAGTGGATCTAAAATGGCTTCACACACTTATCATTTTCACCATGTCATTTCTGTGCAGCTGGCTGCTGTTTGCAATGGTTTGGTGGCTCATTGCCTTTGCGCACGGTGACCTGGATCTAAAGGGTGACGACTTTGTCCCGTGCGTAACGGACATCCACTCCTTCGCCTCTGCGTTCCTATTCTCCATCGAGGTACAGGTGACCATCGGGTTCGGGGGGCGCATGGTTACAGAGGAATGCTTGTCTGCCATAGTGGTCCTCATTATTCAGAACATAGTGGGCTTGCTGATTAACGCAATCATGCTGGGGTGTATCTTTATGAAGACGGCCCAGGCCAACCGTCGCGCCGAGACGCTGATCTTCAGCAAGCACGCCGTCATCTCCATACGAAATAACAAGCTGTGCTTTATGATCCGTTTAGGGGACCTGCGGAAGAGCATGATCATCAGTGCCACCGTGCGGATGCAGGTGGTAAGGCGCAGCACCACTTTGGAGGGCGAAGTGGTCCCACTAGACCAGATAGACATTCACATGGACAACCCCGTGGGGACCAACGGTATTTTCCTGGTGGCCCCTCTCATCATATGCCACGTTATTAACAAAGACAGCCCGCTCTACGAGCTGTCGCCAACGGATTTACAAAATAATGACATCGAAGTGATAGTGGTGCTGGAGGGGGTTGTGGAGACCACCGGTATAACCACCCAGGCCCGGACATCCTACCTGTCCGATGAGATACTGTGGGGGAAGCGCTTTGTGCCCACTATATCCGAGGAGGAGGGCATGTATGCGGTGGACTATTCTAAATTCGGGAACACAGTTAGAGTAGCGACACCCAGCAGCAGTGCCAAGAAGCTGGATGAGGAGGGAGGCATCGCCAGGTTTAAACTGCACGAGCACGCGACCCCGCGGCCGTCCGTGAGAAGGCGGCGGCTCTCACTGCGCATGAAGCAATACAGCACCATCAGCCCACTAGCCTAAATAGCGTACTTTTACAGGTATAAAGGAGTTGATATTGCCATTGCATTTTGTATATGAAAGTAATATATTTGTATTACCTATTGAATTTTAATGGATCTTTCTGTATACTACAGAAATGAAATGTTTATTATGTCCTAGCAGTGTTCTTATTCTGTACAATGGCACCTATAGGGTGTGCAGACTTTTTTTTCTTGCCCAGTCCTAACACACCTGCTTCAACCAAGGACGTTAGCAATAGCGGTGAGTGGGTAAAATCACCGGGGAAGCCAGAAAAGAAAAATCCATATTACAACATACAGTGGGGAGAAGAAGTATTTGATACACTGCCGATTTTGCAGGTTTTCCTACTTACAAAGCATGTAGAGGTCTGTAATATGTATCATAGGTACACTTCAACTGTGAGAGACGGAATCTAAAACAAAAATCCAGAAAATCACATTGTATGATTTTAAAGTAATTTATTAGCATTTTATTGCATGACATAAGTATTTGATCACCTACCAACCAGTAAGAATTCCAGCTCTCACAGACCTGTTAGTTTTTCTTTAAGAAGCCCTCCTTTTCTCCACTCATTACCTGTATTAACTGCACCTGTTTGAACTTGTTACCTGTATAAAAGACACCTGTCCACACACTCAATCAAAGACTCCAACCTCTCCACAATGGCCAAGACCAGAGAGCTGTGTAAGGACATCAGGGATAAAATTGTAGACCTGCACAAGGCTGGGATGGGCTACAGGACAATAGGCAAGCAGCTTGGTGAGAAGGAAACAACTGTTGGCGCAATTATTAGAAAATGGAAGAAGTTCAAGATGACGGTCAATCACCCTCGGTCTGGGGCTCCATGCAAGATCTCACCTCGTGGGGCATCAATGATCATGAGGAAGGTGAGGGATCAGCCCATAACTACACGGCAGGAGCTGGTCAATGACCTGAAGAGAGCTGGGACCACAGTCTCAAAGAAAACCATTAGTAAGGTCCCCCTGCTCAAGCCAGCGCATGTCCAGGCCCGTCTTAAGTTTGCCAATGACCATCTGGATGATCCAGAGGAGGAATGGGAGAAGGTCATGTGGTCTGATGAGACAAAAATAGAGCTTTTTGGTCTAAACTCCCCTCGCCGTGTTTGGAGGAAGAAGAAGGATGAGTACAACCCCAAGAACACCATCCCAACTGTGAAGCATGGAGGTGGAAACATAATTCTTTGGAGATGCTTTTCTGCAAAGGGGATAGGATGACTGCACCGTATTGAGGGGAGGATGGATGGGGCCATGTATCGCGAGATCTTGGCCAACAACCTCCTTCCCTCAGTAAGAGCATTGAAGATGGGTCGTGGCTGGGTCTTCCAGCATGACAACGACCCGAAACACACAGCCAGGGCAACTAAGGAGTGGCTCCGTAAGAAGCATCTCAAGGTCCTGGAGTGGCCTAGCCAGTCTCCAGACCTGAACCCAATAGAAAATCTTTGGAGGGAGCTGAAAGTCCGTATTGCCCAGCGACAGCCCCGAAACCTGAAGGATCTGGAGAAGGTCTGTATGGAGGAGTGGGCCAAAATCCCTGCTGCAGTGTGTGCAAACCTGGTCAAGACCTACAGGAAACGTATGATCTCTGTAATTGCAAACAAAGGTTTCTGTACCAAATATTAAGTTCTGCTTTTCTGATGTATCAAATACTTATGTCATGCAATAAAATGCAAATTAATGACTTAAAAATCATACAATGTGATTTTCTGGATTTTTGTTTTAGATTCCGTCTCTCACAGTTGAAGTGTACCTATGATAAAAATGACAGACCTCTACATGCTTTGTAAGTAGGAAAACCTGCAAAATCGGCAGTGTATCAAATACTTGTTCTCCCCACTGTATGTGTTGTGATAATTGCATTGTTTGCTCTATAACCTGTAAGTTCATATGCCTTGCGACCGTGATATATGCCTAAGGCTGAGACAATAAGAAGACACAGTGGCAGAATAAATTCAACCACACCTTTGTTTCATCACAAAACCGGAGAGCAACCTCTGTCCAGTGAAGTCCATAAAGCATATTGCATGTAACAAACAGTTACATGACCATCGTCAAGAAAGTTAATGTTTCCGACATTTTCGGACTACTAAACAACCATGGAGAGTTACTGCAAGTTGCAAAGGAAACAGGAGCAGCACCATTTCAACTTCAACAAATCACCTATGCTTAGTCTGGCCATGGTTCTGATTTGTGTGTGTTTGTGCAAGAAATAGAGTACCATAGTATGAGTCATAATACCCATAAAACCTAGCGGTCAAACAAGGAAATGGTTCCAATCGTTTTTCCACCATTAATTTTTCCCCATAGGAGATTGTAGAAACACTTAAAATATGGGCTGTGCTTCGTGTAGGCTTACCCAGGAGTGACGTTTTGATAACCGTGTAAATCTCTCTAGGACAAGGTGACTTTTATCAAAATATTTCCCTGTATTTACCCCAAAATAAAATACTAATTAGCTGCTGTGTCTATCATATAGAACGACAAATGCCATGATCTGAACGAGACTGCCGAATCGAGGCAAAGGTAAGAATCTCTGGATTAACATGTAATGTTAGGTCAATTTAGTAATGAATAAATTGGCAAAACGTCTTTAAATGGACAATTCTGTGAACTGTCTTGTGCAAGTTTTAAATTGACACACCACCTGTTAGTAAAGCGGTCAGCTAGAGGTGACGTGGAGGAGCTTGCAGGGATTCTTGCTTGAGAAATGTATCTTCGCTAAGAAGCCTTTTTTGTTTCTTTGTGACCATTTTTTATGAAAATAATCACAGTAAGGTACTTAGTTGTTACCCAGAAATGATTTGAAATCGAGATAAAAACGGATGCATTGGCACTTTAAATAAATAGAATGGTTAAATTAGCATTATTTAGAACCCTCCGAAAATGTGTCTTTTGTTGCATTTAAAGCTGCAATATGTAACTTTTTGTGAGACCCGGGTATTATGACTCATAGAAATGTGAGTTATAGATCTGCCATTCTCATTGAAAGCAATTCTAAGAAGCGTATTCTCTCATTCAGGGGGTTGAGCCCCCCCCCCCCCCCTCTCCCTCATTCAGGGGAGTTGATTCCCCTCCCCACCCCCGTAATTACCACTCAGTGCTGGACTAGAACAAAAGCCTTCTCAGCCTGTGGGTATAGTCAAGACCAGGATCAAAGAACATTGTAGCCTAATAGTCACATGGCCCTATATAGACTGCAATGTGAACGCGACATTACCTGAAGCATTAGGTGATGTTAGGGGCCTGAATGTCATGCCGTTTTATCAATCCCACAATAAGCACGTATCAAATACCTTCTTAAATCAGGGTCCTAAATGAAAACATATGCACATGTATGATGGAATGCAGTTTGATAGATTTATAACATTATACAAAGTTATGCAAGTACTGTATCCAGTTCGGAGGCAGAGGCCAGAGTGTGTGTTCTGGTGCCCAACACTCCTACTGGAGAACTAGCCACCTGCAGGCTTTCTATCCGGCCCTGGATTAAAACCAGTAGAACTGACACTGTGGCCCTCGAGGACTTGAGCACTGCTGATCTACATAATGATGCTCTTTTATGGTAAAAATCACTATGGTTTTTGATATTGTGTTTATGCTAAGCTTGACTTTGGAAATAAAGAGGGAACGCCTGTTGAAAAGCACTTGACATGTACTGTGTGTGTGTGTGTGTGTATATGTAAGGATGATATGCAGAGGAGAGTTTCCTTGAAAAGTGACATGTTTTCCTTGTTTCTATGCATGTCACACATCTACCTCATCATCAGGTTGACAGAAGACAACACGAGGTCAAGCGGCATTTATGTATTTTATTCGATTATAATCCGCAGAGCTTAAAATATTAAATTGCTTTTAACTTAGTTAATAATTAAAATACATAAAAATGAAAGCCAGAACTGAAGAACCCTGCAAACAAAACAAAATGAAAATAAATAAAATAAAAGGGAGAACAGTAAACCCAAGTCCTCCCGATACAGAGGCTATGTCTAACGGACTCTTTCCACTCTACACTGAAGATGAAGCATACTGTGCAGTTTTCTATACATGTGTAGGATAACATTATTTTTCATGAACTAGTTTCCTCTTTGATCATTTAAAAGGGAAAATAAAACCCCAAAAGACAAGGGGCTTGGCTGGAGGGGTTATCGTGAAGAGACAGTCGGGCTCTTTAGCAATACAGGACAGTAAAGCAGACCACCCCACACTTCTCCTTTCTCTCCTCCTTTCTGGGCCTGCAGACATTACCAATGTCCTTGTCCTTCTCCTGTGCTGCTAGAAAGGGCAGGGGGGGGGCGCCACTCTATCTCACCCCAGCAAACAGCTCTGTTCCCTGGGGAAGAGGTCTCCACTCTCCACCAACCTCCCCTGTAACCAGACATGGGCACCAGTCTGTCTTGTAATAGCAGGTCTGGTCATATTAAATATCTAATATAGAATTTTGATATCTTCTTCTTTATCTCCCTGTTTGTGTGGCAGTGCCACCCTACGTCTACACTGCCCCCTATGGGTGGCCTCTGGGACAGGGCTGTTAAAGAGGGGTTCATCAGGTGAATACATGACTAGAGTAATACGAGAATGACAACTGTAATATTGAAGGGACTGAGAGTAGTTTTGTGGACAGAGAGAATGAGAGAGAGAGAGAGAAAGTGAGAGAGAGCGCGAAAGAGAGAGAATAATAGCAGTGACTTGTGTTCTCTCAGGTCCTGAGTAGCAAGCGCTTTAATCATCTCCAGATTAACAACCCAAACAGTGATTGGCTAGTATTACCCTACCAGGTAGTAACGTGGCTCCCTATAGACCTTCCCCCTTCAATCCTCCCACCACTACACAGGAGCGAAGAGCCAATACTTATCTTTGAGTCAGCTTTTCTCCACACAATAACAACACTGTACAATAGTATGTTCAAGCAAAGCAGTCACCATCCTGAACTGTACTTTAGGCAGAGGACAGAAGGAAGGAAGGGCAAACAGAAACACTGTCCCAAATGAGAAAAATAAAAAACACATAAAACTGAATAAAATTTTTCCAACATAATAAAATAAAAGTAAAATAAAACCAAAATTAAAATAAAACATTACATATTTGTTCCTAGTTTAAATTGCAGAGTAGATGGGAGGGATTTGCCCCTGGAAGGAACACGCTCACGCCAATTCCTGTTGGCGTGACAACACCCCCCCTACAAAAAACACCACCTTCCTTCCTTCCTTCCTTCCTTCCTTCCTTCCTTCCTTCCTTCCTTCCTTCCTTCCTTCCTTCCTTCCTTCCTTCCTTCCTTCCTTCCTGTTGGTGTCAGTGAAATATCATGTTAGTGGAAGGTCTCTAAGTCCTGCTGCTGGAGCCTGAGGTCTAGGAAGGGGACCAGGAACGTTTCCATCTCTTCTCTATCTTAATCTTCTACCGTCTTCTTCCCGGGGCTGCTTGTCGCGGCAACCCCTGCTCATCTCTCCGTCATGTGGTTGTGTGAGGAGGGGGAGGGAGCTGATGTGGGGGAGGAAGGGGCGGCGGGCGCTGGGGTGGGGGGCGCGGGGGCGCAGAGGATTTCGGACAGGTCGTCCATGATACAGGTCTCCTTGGGGTCGACTAGGTTGAATTCCCTTACGAAAACAATGAAATGTGCGTACAGAGTGTTCAAGTGGCCCTGCAGGTCCAGGGCCACTGTCTCCTTAAAGTGAGCCCAGTAGAGGTGAGCCAGCACATGGAAGAGGTACCGGCAAATCTTCTTTACCAAAGAGTCAAACGAGTTGGGGAACTCTTTGCCTGCACGGAGAGAGAGAAGAGAGAAGAGGGGGGAGAGCATGGTTAAAAATAATGTGGTCTCTTTTAGTTGGTTTGGCATTGCCAAGCTATTATCACAATGCCAAGACAGTTCTAAAGTGCCAAAAACATTCAAGACTTCTACTACTTGAGACATTAGAGGGCAGCAGGGGCACAGTTCACAAAGTCCCAGCTTCAGTGTGACGTCAGAGGAGAAGAGGCTACAGTGCTGCAGACTGACCACAGTGAGGCTCTGCGTGTCTGGAGCGGACCAGAGCTCAACTCACCATATTTCGTAGGGAAGTTTTCCTCTTCTGTGACCAGCTTCTGCACCAGACTCATGACGAAGTCGACGTACTGAGGGGCAGTGCACTTAGTCTTCTTCCCCCTCTCGTCATACCAGTAGTATATTCTGGACACAAACAGAAAGAAAGAGAGTGGGTTATTTTTCCATGTAAAAATACACCTTATGGAACAAAGGAGACTGTGAAGAGACACACACAAAAAGGTACAAACACATGCATATGCACACATTGTGATATTGTTGTATGGTGGTATTAAACATTTTGTATTGTGGATATGTAGTGGTGTAATAATGTTATATGATGTACTGTTTTATCTTTTGTTTTATATGTAATGTAAGTGCTTTAATATGTTTGGATCCCAGGAAGAGTAGCTGTTGCCTCGGCAGCAGCTAATGGAGATCCCTAATAAATACAAATACAAATACTAATGTGTACATACATGCACTTGAAATGTACAAGATCTAGGATATTATTACTTAATCTAGTAAATTATTGCTGACAAGTCGTCTGATCTTTAACAGGAACAACCTGGTAGGTTCAATCACTACCTACATCTCATATTATTAATCATATTTGGTAAAGGATATGTACGAACTGAGGCAGCTTCCTTACACTGCAAGGTGTGCTTTTCCAAAAACTCAAAATGGCTGAATCATACTTCATCGTGTTGAAAGATGAAAGACACTAGGCCTACTTGAGAGCCCCCACATTCACAGCATTTCCCCATCTCGAAACGAGACCAAAAGTCCTTTTAACCCAACGTGATGAATGACTGAACTGTGTGTTCGTGCGGACTAGGGGTGTGTCGTTAATCATTAACGTTAAGAATTGCAGTTTTAAAGCTAATTTCCTTCAATTACACACATTTAACCATGACTTATGCCTTGTTCTTATGCCATCTGAGTGACTCAAACATAACAAAATCAATGGGGGCCCCATGCCAAGACATTTTTAAAATTTTAGATTCTATTATTTTGGTGATTATTAGTTCTCAAAGATTCTCTTTTTTTTTGTTGTTGTGCTGGCCACGATTTATCAGTGGTGGTGCGCCGCTGCTAAATGCATATAGGGGAAACATCGCTCCCGTTTTAACAGGGTGTTAATCCCTTTCTAATGGGAGTTCGGACATATAATTACAAGCATTAGAAAGCGAATATTATTTGCTTTTTAACCAGTAGATAGCCGCATTTGGCGCGTGTTTTCTTTTGCCCTGTGAGCTTAAACTAGATGAAAATTCAAACTAGGTGGGCAGGCTTTTGTTAAACATGAAACAAAGTAGGCCCCTAGCCTAATGAATATGCTATCTGCCTTCAACAAAACATATTTCAGTCTGGAACCTGTCTAGGTTTGTTAATAATAATAATCTATTATTCCAAAACTGCAGCTCATGGTTGGAACACATATACCCCTACTTTAATCAACAAGTCCATTTTGAATCTGTGACAGAGCTGCCGTGATTTGACAAGGAATGTAGCTTGTCTACAGTTTTGTTTATGTATCCAATCACTTAGATCCGTTTTTATAGGCAGTCATTTCTGTAGGCCTAATGGAAGCTTGGGTGGCAGCACGCGCCTGTGTGTGTAGAGGGAGCGGTCGGATCGAAATTGAGTGAGAAATGTAACAGAGGAAAAATGAAAATGTAGAGAGAAGAACTGTGATCACTTGGCTAGGTTTTTTCTTTTGTTGTGAGTCGCTAGTGCACATAACCAATGGAAGGAACACGAGTCAATGTGAAGTAGCGGTCGTCTTCGGGACAAAATTTCACCTGCCTGTTCGGGAAGCCATAAAACAGATTCAAAATGCCTAAGCCTACTGTATGACTACGATAGAACTTAATTGCCCCCTTGTGGTCATACCACACAATACGATTTCATTAAAATGTTATTTTGTTTTAACGGAAAACTGATTCAAAAAATAATGTCCATTTGTCACATCCCTAGTGTGGACCTGCCAGACAGCCTCCAGCCCAGCCAACCCCACCACCTCCTAAAATAGACATGTTTGCATATTTTCATTCCAGTGGACTTAGTGAACCCCCTGCCCTGGCCCTTCCATTTCCTGATTGGGCCGAATTCCCTGCAGTCTCAGAGTAACATGACACTGATCCCCCAGTCGCACGGCCGCTCACTCTGACCAGTCAAACATTTCCGGAGAGGGGTGACCCAGTTAGACGGTGGCTGTAACTGAAGGCCGCCCCTCAGGGCTAGCCACAGGGTATCATGAGTTAGCAAGGTCAAATGGCTAGTCAGTGAAGTCGCCAAACAAAGCTAGCATGGCTAGCATGACACAGGCGACCAGGGAATACTGTACTATAGCTAGCAGTGGGATAGTGACGCTAGGCTGGGCATGAGAGCTAAAAGGGGTCATAAACTACAGAACACATTACCACAGGCACCACACGAGTCAAATAACAGAATTCACAGGGAAGGCCCATCTAGGAGTTAGCAAGGTCAAAGCTAGCATGGCTAAAGCGACAGGGAAACAGAGCTAACAGTAGGATAAGCTATTAGCTAATGAAGCTAGCAGGGTATGGTAGCTGACAGGCTGGCTTTGATCTAGCACAGGCACCAAATGAGCCCTAGAGCAGAGCTAGCAAGGTCTGTAGGATCTACCAAGGTCAAGCTACAAGGCTAATAAGCTTGTAAACAATGGTCTGACTGAATCTCAAAGCTAGCTAGAACGCAGTAGAGGTAAAGGGTGGGTGGAGTAGTGAGCCTTAGTCGGAGCCTGGAGTAGCAGAATCCCTATGAGCACAAGACGTTGAAAAGATGGCGAGAAGACATATTTTTGGTTGAAAATATGTTGGAAATATGTCTTTCAACCAATTTTGCTCACTGCGTGGTCTGAGAGGCAGCGGAGCAGACATTACAAATCCTGAAGAATGTACAGCGTCCACATAACTGTAGGAGGAACTTACTGACCACAGGACAAGCACCAGGCACAACACCAGGACCAGCGCCAGGCCAGGGACTTCACACTGAGGACCTACTGACCACAGGACCAGGTCAAGGACTCCACACTGAGGACCTACTGACAACAGGACCAGGCCCAGGTCAAGGACTTCACACTGAGGACCTACTGACCACAGGACCAGGCCCAGGTCAAGGACTCCACACTGAGGACCTACTGACCAGAGGACCAGGCCCAGGTCAAGGACTCCACAGTGAGGACCTACTGACCACAGGACCAGGCCCAGGTCAAGGACTCCACACTGAGGACCTACTGACCACAGGACCAGGTCCAGGTCAAGGACTCCACACTGAGGACCTACTGACCACAGGACCAGGCCCAGGTCAAGGACTCCACACTGAGGACCTACTGACCACAGGACCAGGTCCAGGTCAAGGACTCCACACTGAGGACCTACTGACCAGAGGACCAGGCACAGGTCAAGGACTCCACACTGAGGACCTACTGACCAGAGGACCAGGCCCAGGTCAAGGACTCCACACTGAGGACCTACTGACCAGAGGACCAGGCCCAGGTCAAGGACTCCACACTGAGGACCTACTGACCAGAGGACCAGGCCCAGGTCAAGGACTCCACACTGAGGACCTACTGACCACAGGACCAGGCCCAGGTCAAGGACTCCACACTGAGGACCTACTGACCAGAGGACCAGGCCCAGGTCAAGGACTCCACACTGAGGACCTACTGACCACAGGACCAGGCCCAGGTCAAGGACTCCACACTGAGGACCTACTGACCAGAGGACCAGGCCCAGGTCAAGGACTCCACACTGAGGACCTACTGACCAGAGGACCAGGCCCAGGTCAAGGACTCCACACTGAGGACCTACTGACCAGAGGACCAGGCCCAGGTCAAGGACTCCACACTGAGGACCTACTGACCACAGGACCAGGCCCAGGTCAAGGACTCCACACTGAGGACCTACTGACCAGAGGACCAGGCCCAGGTCAAGGACTCCACACTGAGGACCTACTGACCAGAGGACCAGGCCCAGGTCAAGGACTCCACACTGAGGACCTACTGACCAGGGGACCAGGGCCAGGTCAAGGACTCCACACTGAGGACCTACTGACCAGAGGACCAGGCCCAGGTCAAGGACTCCACACTGAGGACCTACTGACCAGAGGACCAGGCCCAGGTCAAGGACTCCACACTGAGGAGATTACAGCACTAACACTCACTAGGCTAATACACACATACACCCACCTACCCCAAAACACAGACTGACATACACCCACATACCCCAAAACAGACACGCTTACAAAGACTGACACAGCCCACCAAAAAACACACCCACACACCAACCCGCCCATTCACTCACCCACAGAAAATGGGCTTAGATAACTACCAAATGGACCAGTTCCCATTGCTCATGGAAAGTTCCCCCTAAAATAGCTTCACAATGCCTGGGGCAAGGGGGCGTGGACTGTGACTGTGTGTCTCAGTTGTGGGATGGGTGTGTTCCTGCCAGGCGGACGAAGGAAAAGGCGGGATGCTGTTACTGTGGTACACCATTAGACTGGCTGGCTGGCTGGCTGGCTGGCTGGCTGGAGGACTGGCTGGCTGGCTGACTGGAGGACTGGCTGGCTGGCTGGCTGGCTGGCTGGCTGGACTGGCTGGCTGGCTGACTGGCTGGCTGGCTGGAGGACTGGCTGACTGGCTGACTGGCTGGCTGGCTGGCTGGAGGACTGGCTGGCTGGCTGGCTGGAGGACTGGCTGGCTGACTGACTGGCTGGCTGACTGGCTGGCTGACTGGCTGGCTGGCTGGCTGGAGGACTGGCTGGCTGACTGGCTGGCTGGAGGACTGGCTGACTGACTGACTGGCTGGCTGGCTGACTGACTGACTGGCTGGCTGGCTGACTGACTGACTGACTGGCTGGCTGGCTGACTGATTGACTGACTGATTGACTGGCTGGCTGGCTGACTGGAGGTCTCCACAGATATTACAGCCTACGGCTACAACCCTCCTTGGAAACACTGGGAGCTTCCGGGTTCATGGGGTTTGGGTAGTGGAAATGTACTTCACTACAATATTGCACACTTTGTATAGCCACCTCTATTTTGCTGTTTGCTACCATGTAGCCTAGTATTGTAACCTAAGATTAGGCTTAACCATACAGGGTTCCTTCACATACTTTACACAGAACATCAGATAGCCTCTCCCACTGTTTAGGGTGTGGGTCACCCACAGTAGCAAAAAAGGTTACAGCATGTGTGGAAAAATACAGTAACGTTAAATGGGGTCAACCCTGTGACGTTTGTCACCTGACAATAAATCTGTCATTTCTCAACGGCTTCTCCATTGTTCGTTTTTTTCTCTGTCACTGTCATGTTTCTCCCTGTGTGAGTGAGTGTGTGTGTGTGTGTGTGTGTGTGTGTGTGTGTGTGTGTGTGTGTGTGTGTGTGTGTGTATGTGTGTGGTTTAGCCTAAACGTGTGAGGGATCAGTCCTATAAGTAGGTGTAGGTGAGGGCAGCCTCTTTTCAAAGAGAAGGTCTCACACATGAAGACACCCCGCCCTGACACGGTCAACTCATTGGGTAAATACTCACAGTCAACCTCCTCCACTCTGCTAGACAGGGATGAATAGGCCTCCATGTTATGACTGTCTTTAACACTTTTTTACTACTGTAGCGGTACGCACTGGCTTTTTTATGGAGGCAGATAAACAATAGCAGTCGATAGCTCTCTGTACAGAGTAAAGGCATTCCTTTATGAACAACGAAGGCTGAAGGTGATATTTTAAGACTGTTTGGACTTCTGAGCTAAACTATCATAGGAGGGCTGGTATAGTGATGACTCGTGTTCGCACATAATACGTTCTATATGTTCAAAAGGACCAGAACTATTAGCTAGATGGTCCCTTCTAGTTTACTTGGCATTGGAACGCACAGAAACAAAATGGCCACATCTCCAACGTCATCATCTCCTCAGAACTGTTTGATCTCTGCTCTCTATCTGGGAACACTGTGAACTCACTATGCACCAGTCCAGATAGGAACACTATATTCTAAGTGCAGAGACCTCACTATACGCCAGTGCAGATAGGAACACTGTATTCTAAGTGCAGAGACCTCACTATGCACCAGTCCAGATAGGAACACTGTATTCTAAGTGCAGAGACCTCACTATGCACCAGTCCAGATAGGAACACTGTATTCTAAGTGCAGAGACCTCACTATGCACCAGTCCAGATAGGAACACTGTATTCTAAGTGCAGAGACCTCACTATGCACCAGTCCAGATAGGAACACTGTATTCTAAGTGCAGAGACCTCACTATGCACCAGTCCAGATAGGAACACTGTATTCTAAGTGCAGAGACCTCACTATGCACCAGTCCAGATAGGAACACAAGGCACCTCAGAAAGGCTAATGCGATTGGAGAATACTCGCTGCATATTCCGACATTCTCTCACTAGCATTAGATAACTCAGCAGTTCTCAACTGTACAGAACACACAGACAGACAGACAGAGATAGAGAGAGAACACAAACAACAGAAAGACATAGGGAACAGGGAGTACAGCCCTGCGGTCAAAAGCTCTCTTGCTATCAACAGATGGTCTGTTGCTGTGTCAGTGCATCCTTGATAAATTATCCAATGGGATATGAGACTTCTGATAAATAACCCAATTGGAGGCCAGAGAACTGATGAATAAACCAATGGTAGGGGAAGTGACTTACGTGTTGCAGGCCGTCATGGCTTGACAGGTGTCCCCAGTGCAGAACTCTGAGATGGTGCTGTACTGCAGGTTTATTAGATTGAAGAAGGTCGTCGCTGAAGAGGGAGAAGAGAAATACACTCATTATTACACTCAGTAATAGCCACAGTCTGCTCAAGGCCTAGCCTCGGTCAAATAGCCTACATACAGTTAAAGTCTGAACTTTACATACACATTTATATCATTTAGCAGACGCTCTTATCCAGAGCGACTTACAATGTATGTATACGTGTGTATATATACGTATATATGTACAGTTGAAGTCGGAGGTTTACATACACCTTATCCAAATACATTTAAACTCAGTTTTTCACAATTCCTGACATTTAATCCTAATCAAAATTCCCTGTCTTAGGTCAGTTAGGATCACCACTTTATTTTAAGAATGTGAAATGTCAGAATAATAGTAGAGAGAATTATTTATTTCAGCTTTTATTTCTTTCATAAATTCCCAGTGGGTCAGAAGTTTACATACACTCAATTAGTATTTTGTAGCATTGCCTTTAAATTGTTTAACTTGGGTCAAACGTTTCGGGTAGCCTTCCACAAGCTTCCCACAATAAATTGGGTGAATTTTGGCCCATTCCTCCTGACAGAGCTGGTGTAACTGAGTCAGGTTTGTAGGCCTCCTTGCTCGCACATGCTTTTTCAGCTCTGCCCACAAATGTTCTATAGGATTGAGGTCAGGGCTTTGTGATGGCCACTCCAATACCTTGACTTTGTTGTCCTTAAGCCATTTTGCCACAACTTTGGAAGTATGCTTGGGGTCATTGTCCATTTGGAAGACCCATTTGCAACTAAGCTTTAACTTCCTGACTGATGTCTTGAGATGTTGCTTCAATATATCCACATAATTTTCCTTCCTCATGATGCCATCTATTTTGTGAAGTGCACCAGTCCCTCCTGCAGCAAAGCACCCCCACAGCATGATGCTGCCACCCCCGTGCTTCACGGTTGGGATGGTGTTCATCGGCTTGCAAGCTCCCCCTTTTTCCTCCAAACATAACGATGGTCATTATGGCCAAACAGTTCTATTTTTGTTTCATCAGACCAAAGGACATTTCTCCAAAAAGTATGATATTTTTGCCCATGTGCATTTGCAAACCGTAGTCTGGCTTTTTTATGGCGGTTTTGGAGCAGTGGCTTCTTCCTTGCTGAGCGGCCTTTCAGATTATGTCGATATAAGACTCGTTTTACTGTGGATATAGATACTTTTGTACCTGTTTCCTCCAGCATCCGTTGCTGTTGTTCTGGGATTGATTTGCACTTTTCGCACCAAAGTACGTTCATCTCTAGGAGACAGAACGCGTCTCCTTCCTGAGTGGTATGACGGCTGCGTGGTCCCATGGTGTTTATACTTGCGTACTATTGTTTGTACAGATGAACGCGGTACCTTCAGGCGTTTGGAAATTGCTCCCAAGGATGAACCAGACCTGTGGAGGTCTACAATTTTTTTTCTGAGGTCTTGGCTGATTTCTTTTGATTTTCCCATGATGTCAAGCAGAGAGGCACTGAGTTTGAAGGTAGGCCTTGAAATACATCCACAGGTACACCTCCAATTGACTCAAAATATGTTAATTAGCCTATCAGAAGCTTCTAAAGCCATGACATTATTTTCTGGAATTTTCCAAGTTGTTTAAAAGCACAGTCAACTTAGTGCATGTAAACTTCTGACCCACTGGAATTGTGATACAGTGAATTATAAGTGAAATAATTTGTCTGTAAACAATTGTTGGAAAAATTACTTGTGTCATGCACAAAGTAGATGTCCTAACCGACTTGCCAAAACTATAGTTTGTTAACAAGAAATTTGTGGAGTGGTTGAAAAACGAGTTTTAATGACTCCAACCTAAGTGTATGTAAACTTCCGACTTCAACTGTACATCAAATGCTTTCAAATATTTAGGCTGCTACTTTGAAGTATTTGATATGCTATTTGATCCAAGTAAGTACTGTTCTTGAACACAATAATTCTGCAGTGTAATGTTTACAGTGAATGGGACAACAATCCCGACCCTGGGGAGCCACAGCTTTGGTAATCTTCACTATATTTCACACCATATGCAACACTTTGAACTGTACAGTTCTGCCCCAGGTATAAGACGGAGAGGGGGAGGAGGTTGGAGGTATTGGCAGGTAACTGAACTGTTGGCTCCATTCATTACCGCTATTTTTGCAACTTCTTTGTATGTTTCTCAGGCTTCTTCTTTGGGAAATGTTTGTGGCCAAATGTACATAGCATACAACGTTGTTAACAGACAGTTCACATAAAAAGTGTCTGAACTCAAAAACATTCTTCCCAAGACGAGTGCCGTTTGAGTTCAAAGGCTAATTCTATTAGTGGTCGATACGGACGGGGCTTGGCCTAGTTGCGTAACTCCCTGATTTCATGCCGAAAAATACCTTCGCAGGCTAAAACGTGTTCCATTTGTTTTACATAATAAGTCTGTTTCTTTTCACAGGCTAAAATGCATTCCATTTTGTTTTAACATAAGGCTGTTTCTCAACGCAGGCTAAAACGAATTCCATTTTGTTTTTACACACGTCTGTTTCTCTTCACAGGCTCAAACGCGTTCCATTAGATTTTACATAAGGTTGTTTCTCAACGCAGGCTAAAACGAATTCCATTTTGTTTTTACACACGTCTGTTTCTCTTCACAGGCTCAAACGTGTTCCATTAGATTTTACATAAGGCTGTTCCTCAACACAGGCTGATAAAACAACCCACACTGAGAACACGTGGTGTTACAGGACTTACAAACCCCCAGAGAAGATGCCTAAGATGCCTGTAAACTATCAACAGCAGATATTCTTGTATAGTATAATGTTTAAGATAATAGGAGAAGGCACTAGATAAAACACTGTATAGAACAGGCAGTGGATTGTCAATGGAGGATTTAGTCGTTTCATCCTGCAGGGCATTACAGGGGTTCAGACTCTTCCAGAGGAGATGTCTAAGATGGAGATGCCTGAGATGATTGGAACCTCTGAGATGATTGGTAGCCCTGAGATACTGTTGTTCTTATAGAGTCATTATATAACGTAAGGAGCTGCACCTGGAGCTAAACTTCTTGAGGATTAAGCTGCAGTGCTGTTATTGAATACACATCCAAAGAGAAGACACTGACAAGGCAGAAATTCAGATGCCTGAGTACCGGGGTAATATTTAAGTAAATCTGTAGGGTGTTTAGCTTTTCTGGAAGCGTTATCTTGTGTCTGGACAGACTAGTGGAACCTCAACACGACCCAAATATGTTTTAACAATGTCATTAGCTGCTGGTAACTCACTGTTGCTGGCGAGCCATTCGTTGAGGTCTATCTCCCTGGGCAGCAGCACCAGCTCTTTGAGGTCGAAGTCGACCACGCGTACTTTTGTGAACTCCGCCTCCAGATACTGCTTCTTCTCTTCCGCTTGCGGCTTCTTCCCATTGGGCTTCGTCTTAGACTTCCTGTAGGGGAAGGGAAGAGAAAGGGGACAGGTTAGAACAATTCACAGGGACATTCACTGACGACTGAGAGGAACTTTTTAGAACTCTTCATCAATGCAGGGACTACAGCTAGCAACTAAAGTATTACATTGCAGATGGGTGGTTTCGTGCACCCAGCGTCAGTACAGACAACTTTCTGTTCCAGTACCTGACCCAGAGCATGACTCCTGACCTGCCGTTAGGGCCAGTTACCACACAGTTAGCCGCCCGCAGCGCCATGTACTTCCAGCACTATTTTTAGCAGGGGACTGTCATTTCACACTCCCACTACACTTCCAGGGCCGTAACCCTTCGCCTCCCTCCCCTCACCCAAAAATCTTGTCCACTAATACAGCCTACCTAGGGGTTAAAGGTTGAATGGGTTAATAGGCTAGTGAAAAGGACAGACAAAGGCAGGGTTGTGGGACAATGCAGGCCTGGCTCAATTGACGGAAAGACCATTACGGCACAGAGTAGCATTAAGTTTGTTTTCCTATTTTCTGGCGTCCCTCTTCATGGCAGTCAAGTGTTCTGGGTTTAACATCTTGGTTTTTTTACTGAGCTCTGACTTGTCCCACTTTAGAACACGATTAGCATTCCAACCGCTTAATTCCTCGCTCCCTCTTCATTATTTCCCTTCCTCTACATTTCCATTTAATTCCCTCGCTCTCTCCCTCTCTTTTTGCAGTCTTACTTCAGTTTGGGTTTGTTTGAGGACAGGGGAGTTTTCACTTGGCGCCCTGAATTTATTGCGCCTCTGTTGACCTTAATTTCCGCCATCCACCCCCTTCTCCCTCCCCTCTCTTCCCACACTCTCCACTCCACAACCTGTCTAAACACAATATAACACCCCCCCCCCCCCCCCCCCTCCCCAATGTGTTCTTGGCTCTAGCCTTTCGCTTTCCTTCCCACTCACAGATCCTAATTCTTGGAAGACTGGCGGCGGTCCACAATCAGGAGGAACCGAGTAAGAACAGTATGGCTCTGATGGCCATAAACAGTGTTTTCAGCAGAAGCCAATCAGAAGCGTACATCTGTGCCTTCCCATTCCACACACACACTGAAAGACAGAGGAAACTACCTTTACATGTACAGACAATGTCTAGAACATTCACTGCCAACTTTTAATTTTTGAGGACTTTTAAGACAACCCTCTACTGCAGGGGTGTCAAACTCATTTTGCTATGGGATGCCGCTTTCAGATTTCAATGAGGTCGCATGGAATAGCCTTCATTTCTCAGAACAAGAATAGACTGACGAGTTTATGAAGAAAGTTATTTGTTTCTGACCATTTTGAGCCTGTAATCAAACCCACAATTGCTGATGCTCCAGATACTCAACTAGTCTCAAGAAGGCCAGTTGTATTGCTTCTTTAATCAGCACAACAGTTTTCAGCTGTGCTAACATAATTGCAAAAGGGTTTTCTAATGATCAATTAGCCTTTTAAAATGATAAACTTGGATTAGCAAACACAACGTGCCATTGGAACACAGGACTGATGGTTGCTGATAATGGGCCTCTGTACGCCTATGTAGATATCAACCAGACAATCAACCAGTTGACTAAATGGGGTCAGTCCTACATTACAGTAGCGGATAACAATCTGTGAAACCTAACGGGTAACGACAAGTTCTTCTTCATGCCCTTACCTAACTTAATTTACTCTAGAATACCACAGCGATTGAAATTGGTTGATGCATGTAGCCTACCTACACGTACCACCTTTAAAAGTTAACTTTTATGACCTTCAAGGGGATTTTCCAGTTACGTGATGTTTGAGGAAGAATAACAAAAGAGAGACTATATGAAGATAATAAGTAGGCCTATGCCTAGTTCTCAGCTCACAGGGAAGAAAGCACATTACCCAACCTTGTTTCCTCAATAGTGAAACGGCTGAATACAGAGGCAGGTGTGAACACAGGCTGTTACATAGAGGTTGAAGTGGGTAAATTCATGTCAGGGGATGTATGGTGAGGATAACTCCCGAGTGGCGCAGCGGTCTAAGGCACTGCATCGGAGTGCTAGAGGCGTCACTACTGACCCTGGTTCGATTTCAGGCTGTATCACAATCCAGCCGTGATTGGGAGTCCCATAGGGCGGCGCACAATTGGCCCAGCGTCGTCCGGGTTTGGCCGTCATTGTAAATAAGAATTTGTTCTTAACTGACTTGCCTAGTTAAATAAAGGTTAAATAAAAAAATTAAATAACTAGAGCCTGTTAGAAAAGACTGCACAATGAAATCCTGACTTTGTTTGAGTACTTGAAAAATCCTTCCTCCCTGATGTGATTGGATAGGTGAACAAGGTGTCTCCCGAGTGGCGCAGTGGTCTAAGGCACTGCATCGCAGTGCTAGCTGTGCCACTAGAGATCCTGGTTCGAATTCAGGCTCTGTCGTAGCCGGCTGCGACCGGGAGACCCATGGGGCGGCGCACAATTGGCCTAGCGTCGTCCAGGGTAGGGGAGGGAATGGCCGGCAGGGATGTAGCTCAGTTGGTAGAGCATGGCATTTGCAACGCCAGGGTTGTGGGTTCGATTCCAGTATGAAAATAAAATAAAAATGTATGCACTCACTAACTGTAAGTCGCTCTGGATAAGAGCGTCTGCTAAATGACTAAAATGTAAATGTGTGGTGGAAACCTTGCAGTCACCTATCTGATCTTGTCAAATCAGTGATTACTTCAAGTGGAATACTGGACCAGAGGGGGCTAGGCCCAGAAGCTGCTCACCTCTCTCTCTCACACTTCTGTTGTGATGCTGATGACCCTACATTATAGTGTCGGCAGGGGGTGCTCAGTAGGGCAGGGGTGCTCTGAATGGGGTTTAGCCCTATAGCTTACTCCAAGCTCTACGGAGATCATGATTCGGAGGGTGTTGCAGTATAGTTTTTCATCACAAAAGGTGTGTGAAATGCTTGAACCTGCTGTAGCCAACTAGCTAGCCAGGTGCTTTTTTCATCATGACCAAAACATGATGACGTTCTATTTTTAGCTGATATGGGAATGAATACACAAGCAGCATATCAAACTGGGATAATGTTTTAGGTTACACCGGCAAGTATAAGAATATTTGCCAGGGCTTATTTAAAAAAAATTATATATCTATATATGATTATTTCACATGGAGATGTGGGAAGCTAAAAAGGCTAGCTAGCTTGCTATGTTTGTAGCCAACTGGCCAGGCTGCCAGCTAGCTACTACTAGTAAGGGAAGGCAACTCTTCATTGCTTGACAAAACTAAAAAACTGTCCGCTGCTCCAAAAATCCCACTCCACACACGCACGTAGATCAACAGAGTGAAGCTTGTAAGTAACCTTATTGCAGCACACAGGCATGGGGAGGAGGGACCTCGAGCCTCCAACACATTGGGTAAGCGAGCCTCTGTCATGTCAAGTGATCCTCTATGCCGTGAATGGAAATGAATATGACTGCATGGCATGAAAGTACATTCAACAAGGTTAATAAGAAAAACCGATGTAACATGACTATAGAAGACTTGCATCAAACAGGCCTCAGGACCGTTTGGCCTCGACTTCTAAAAGTAGAAGAAATCAGAGAAGACTGCCATTGTTGCACATTTCCTCCGAGACTAGCTGAGTATGAAACGTGTGGAGATTTCTGCCTTACTCCTGTGTCTTTATAACCCAGTAATGGCTGCTGTGGCTTGGCTGGCTCGGCCTGCACCTCTCTGTCTGTGGTTTTTCAGGGAAAAGAGCCATTGAGAAGTATACTCAATTTAGATGCCTAAAATAGATCTGTAAGTCTAACTGGAAGCAAGCAATCTGAAGCTGATATCCTCAGCCAAAGTCTGTCCTTACAAAATGGAGAAGAGCTTAGTGTATGCAGTACGGTTCAATAATAATAATAATAATATGCCATTTAGCAGACGCTTTTATCCAAAGCGACTTCCAGTCATCATCTCTCTCACGTATTGATCCTCTCTTCCAGTTGCGCTGGACACTGCCAATGGAACAAAGATGAAAAGAGTCTGGAGAAAATAAGTATGAAAATGTATGTACTCACTACTGTAAGTCGCTCTGGATAAAATGTCAGATCACAACAGGAGGAAGGAACCTTTTTGACTTTGGATTGATTCACTTTTTTGGCCTCTGACTTTATCTTGGGGTCGTTTTGATTTGTTGCTAGGGTTGTTGTTCAGGTTAATGTTTGTTGGTCAAAAAAGTACAGGAAGAACATCAACACATCTGTTCCTTATGTTGTGTTGTCTCCTCTATCGTCTCTGTAGATACTGTAAGGTGGTTAACACTGATAACACTGCTGGTCGGCTGGTATCGCATTAAGTCCATGTGGTAAGAAAAGCAGCGTGTTTCTCTGGTGTGGATGGAGCTCACCTCCACATACCAGGGCTAAAGGAAACATGCTCAGTAGGCGCTTCAAAAATCCACCATAACTACCCTCCAGAGAGAACAGGGGAAAAAAAACTCCTCACATTGTCTGGCATAACTTTGTTTACGCTCCAAGTACAAGTTCTTCTCCCTAATTCAAAACCTCAACCCTCATGAGGACAATGTGTTTTTCCTCTTTTGTTTAGGGTTTTGTGGAGGGTTAGCTGATCCAAGATCTGTGCTCAGTGTGCAGGAAGCCATCTTGTTTGGATGGATGCTGAACACTGTTCCCTGTCACAGATTGCATTAACCACTTCCATATGCCAATTGTTAGATGCCTCCCAAATTCACCAGGCCAATTTAAGCAACAGTTGTGCAATATTGGGCTTGGCAGGCAGGTGCCACTGACTGAGGGGAAAGTAAATACATGGCTAAAGTTAGCAAGGGGGTAAGTCATACCAAATGTGTTAAGATTGCATAATGCAGTCAATGCACTAATAAAAATGAGGAAATCCTCTTGTTCCAAGCCTTTAAAGTAGCAGTGTGCGTGCGTCAGTGTAGGTGGAATTTGTGCATGTTTCACTGTTCAGGTGATAACTAAACAGAGTTAGCGACGCATACAAAGTGGCCAGGCGGCTCGATTCCAAGGTTGCCTACTTAGAAAATACAACACTGTTAGCTTAATGTATACAGACTTTCTGGTAGCATTTTTTAGTCAAAGCACTTTCAGCTTTCCTCTGCATATTGTGTAATGTATGGAATGATGATGCTATTAATTGGAAGCAGGTTGTTGGGGCTGAACAGTAACAGCCAGTCTTGTGTTGTACCTGCCAGAAGGCTGCCTCTCCTTAGTGGGTTGTCTATTTTAGTCTTGAACACTGCTCATTCAGCAGCCACACAGCCTTTTTCTTACAGGCCTACGAGACTAGTTGACTCCTGATGAGGCGGATTGGGAACTGCACTCACTGCGCGAACACTGTTTGCACAGTTCAGAGGTGCACAGTGGTAGATAAACCTATGGATTTTCTGGACTTGAAGAGTGATATTCACAGGCACTGAATGGTCCACTTCTGAAACGACCCACAGAAGTTGCCAGAAACACAAACACACTCACTCTGTCCTCCTCTTCCTGAGTTCATGTCACAGTGTGACCACTTCTTTGAGGTGAGGGGAGAAAGGTCCTATTTTACCATGCTACACCAGTCTTCCCATGCACCAGTGGGCTCGTTTTCCTTGCCTAATTTAAAGGCTGGGACACTGCAGATTACACTCCTAGCTAATTATTAATGACAAGCTCTGCCTCTTCTCTTCCCCCTCTATTTCCCTCTTTATTCTCCCTCTTCTCTTCCCCCTCTATTTCCCTCTTTATTCTCCCTCTCCTCTTCCCTTTTACATCGTTCATTGTCTTTCATGTAGACCTGTCTTCACCCCTCTACCCCCCTCTGAGACTCTCCCTCTCTGTGACAGACTCACCTGTCCAGGGTCAAGAGCCAGAGGCCTTACACTGCCCTCTAACCTCTCATCTTTCTCTGCCCTCTAACCTTTCTCTGCCCTCTAACCTCTCATCTTTCTCTGCCCTCTCATCTTTCTCTGCCCTCTAACCTCTTTCATCTTTCTCTGCCCTCTAACCTCTTTCAGCTTTCTCTGCCCTCTAACCTCTCATCTTTCTCTGCCCTCTAACCTCTCATCTTTCTCTGCCCTCTAACCTTTCTCTGCCCTCTAACCTCTCATCTTTCTCTGCCCTCTCATCTTTCTCTGCCCTCTAACCTCTTTCATCTTTCTCTGCCCTCTAACCTCTTTCAGCTTTCTCTGCCCTCTAACCTCTCATCTTTCTCTGCCCATCTTTTTTCCCCCTTTTGAAAACATTCTGTATCACTAAGCCACTTCCTATCTCGCCTTTTCCCTAATTTCCTCAATTTCCAAACCCCGCCTCATTCCCACATCTGTGTGGTACAAGGAGGTACATTCTGGAGCCATTAGCTTATTTTAGGATAAAGAAAACTTCCTCTTTGCTAGCACCCCTCCCCTGATACACACATAGGGCCATGCCTGCTCTTGGTAAAGTTCTCCCAGGCAGTCTTTACCATAAAAGGCATTGTATGCCTCATGCTCACCAGGCTAGGCCAGGCTAGACCAGAGGCCAGGGCCAGACACAGGTCTCTGGGCTGGGAATGGACAGGAAGTTGGTACCGCCTCGTAATAGGAGGAAACCGTGCATGCCATAGACTTTGTTGTCACGCTCACCAGCTGGGTGTCTTAAGACTGGGACTCGAATTATAGTGTTCAGGGACCTAGTCTAGCCCACAGTAATGGGTTATTCAATAAGACTACTTGAAGTGTGTGTGTGTCAAGGTTTTTGTGAAGTCTCAGGATGATTTCTGGAGGAGAAACAGATGAGACCGAACACACAGGGCCTGTCTTAATCTGGGAGGAATGCAGAGTGTGTGTCCTTAATCCGGTTTTTAATTCAATAACCAAATACACCAACTCAGATCTGATTGAAGGTCTTTGTAGGGGCCTGGAAGTTGTGGGTTCAATAGCTGCATGGCTGACTGACTGGATCTCACAGCTGTTGGCTCTGTCAATGACCCTCACTCTCTCCTTCTATCCCTCTCTCTATAAGTCCCTCTCATTGCCTGACAAGCTGGACAGCTGTCACCATTCTAGTCCCGCAGCAACGCTCAAGAACTGACCAGGGACCAGCCCTGTCTGCTGGTTTGTGTGTCTCTTTCACATTTCTAATCTACAGCCCTCTAGTCCTCGGGACAGGGGGGTCCAATCCGGCCCACGAGGGGTTTGATAAAAAAAATATATATATATACACACGGGGGGCCAGTATGAAAAATGTATGCACTCACTAACTGTAAGTCGCTCTGGATAAGAGCATCTGCTAAATGACAAAACATTTAAAATAAATACATACATACATACATACATACATACATACATACATACACACACACACACACACACACACACACACACACACTACCGGTCAAAATATTTAGAACACCTACTCATTCAAGGGTTGTCTTTATTTTTTAAACTATTTTCTATATATTGTAGAATAATAGTGAAGACATCAAAACTATTAATTAACACATATGGAATCATGTAGTAACCAAAAAACTGTTAAACAAATCAAAATATATTTTCTATTTGAGATTCTTCAAATAGCCACCCTTTGCCTTGATGACAGCTTTGCACACTCTTGGAATTCTCTCAAACAGCTTCATGAGGTAGTCACCTGGAATGCATTTCCCCGTGTAGCTCAGTTGGTAGAGCATGGCGCTTGCAATGCCAGGGTTGTGGGTTCGATTCCCACGGGGGGCCAGTATGAAAAAAAAATGTATGCACTCTAACTAAGTCGCTCTGGATAAGAGCGTCTGCTAAATGACAAAAATGTAAAAATTTATTAAAATGTGTGCCTTCTTAAAAGTTAATTTGTGGAATTTCTTTCCTTCTTAATGCGTTTGAGCCAATCACTTGTGTTACCTCTAGTTTGAGAAACAGACGCCTCACAGGTCCTCAACTGGCAGCTTCATTAAATAGTACCCGCAAAACACCAGTCTCAACGTCAACAGTGAAGAGGCGACTCCGGAATGCTGACCTTCTAGGCAGAGTTGCAAAGAAAAAGCCATATCTCAGACTGCCCATCTTAATATTTTATTTTTATTGGCCAGTCTGAAATATGGCTTTTTACATTTACATCATTTAGCAGACGCTCTTATCCAGAGCGACTTACAAAGTTTTCTTTGCAACTCTGCCAAGAAGGTCAGCATTCCGGAGTCGCCTCTTCACTGTTGACATTGAGACTGGTGTTTTGCGGGTACTATTTAATGAAGCTGCCAGTTGAGGCAAAACTGAAACCGGCAACCTCAAAAAGCCCCGCTTTGTGTAACACTGCATGTATACGTTGTGCTGTTGTAATGTTTTACATAGAGAATGAGTTTATGGTCTTTCATTCTCTATCTAAAACACCTCTAAATATGCAATGTTTGATTAAAACGGAGGCTTTAATTATTTACAGTGGTTGAGGAGGCGTATCACATTGCTCTCATTCTTGTTCAGTCTTGCTGGGGAGACCTGTCGTGCAGTCGCTGAGTGCTGGAAGCCAAGTAAAGCTTAGGGGGTTTTGCCACATAGGCTACCTCTGACTAGTGAATTGCTGCTAACCCGGAACTGGAGTCAAATAAGCCTGTAATAATTACAGCTAAACACAGACAGCAATTTCCTTTTTAAACTCTGAGCTGTGAAGAATATTGCAACGAGAAAACAGTATGATTAGGCTTATGCAAGTAGAACTTTGCAGTGGGAAAGTTGACAGCCCATTTGAGTTTCTAAAAGTATCTAGATGTTCAGTGCCAGCTTTAATAAAACTGTCTGCAACGTGGTCTCAGAGCATTTCGTATTATCCTGTACGTAAATTCAAGCCACTCCATACAGTATGATATGTTACGTTTTGTATGTATTAATTTGTGGATGTGTAGCATCCATCCATTTCGTAAGATACACTTACAGCTGACCGGGGCAGCTCTAGCAGGGCAGAAATTTGACGAACTGACCTATGACAGTGCCACGTTGAAAGTCACTGACCTCTTCAGTAAGGCCATTCTAGTGCCAATATTTGTCATTGGAGATTGCATGTCTGTGTGCTGGATTTTATACACCTGTCAGCAACAGGTGTGGCTGAAATAGCCGAATCCACAAATTTGTAGTGTATTATGAATTTGCAAAACATATGATATGTTACAAATTCCAATTTGTTGTGGCTAACATTAGCTAGGTGGCTAACGCTAACGTTAGCTAGGCTAGGGGTTAGGTTAAAAGGTTAGGGTTAGCTAACATGCTAAGTAGTTGCAAAATAGCTCAAAAGTAGTAAGTACACTGAACAAAAATATGAACGCAACATACAACAATTTCAAAGATTTTAGTGAGTTACAGTTCATATAAGGAAATCAGTCAATTGAAATAGATTAATTAGGCCCTAATCTATGGATTTCACATGACTGGGAATACAGATATGCATCTGTTGGTCAAAGATACGTTTAAAAAAAGAATTGGCCGGGAACTAGAACACGCTGTTGTACAAGTCGATCCAGAGCATCCCAAACATGCTCAATGGGTGACATGTCTCCTGAGTGGCGCAGTGGTCTAAGGCACTGCATCGCAGTGCTAACTGTGCCACTAGAGATCCTGGTTCAAATCCAGGCTCTGTCGCAGCCGGCCGCGACCGGGAGACTCATGGGCGGCGCACAATTGGCCCAGCGTTGTCCAGGGTAGGGGAGGGAATGGCCGGCAGGGATGTAGCTCAGTTGATAGAGCATGGCGTTTGCAATGCCAGGGTTGTGGGTTTGATTCCCACGGGGGGCCAGTATAAAAAAAATATGTATTCACTAACTGTAAGTCGCTCTGGATAAGAGCGTCTGCTAAATGACTAAAATGTAAATGTAAAAATGTAATGTCTGGTGGGTATGCAGGCCATGGAACAACATTTTCAGCTTCCAGCAATTGTGTACAGATCCCTGCGACATGGGGCTGTGCATTATCATGCTGAAATATGAGGTGATGGCGGCGGATGAATGGGAAGACAGCCTCAGGATCTCGTCACGGTATCTCTGTGCATTCAAATTGCCATAGATAAAATGCTGTTGTGTTCATTGTCTTTAGCTTATGCCTGCACATACCATAACCCCACCACCACCATGGGGCACTCTGTTGACAATGTTGACATCAGCAAACCGCCTGCCATTTGCCCGGTACAGTTGAAACCGTGATTCATCCATGAAGAGCTGCAGTTGTGAGGCCAGGGACATACTGTAAAATTCTCTAAAACAACGTTGGAGGCGGCTTATGGTAGAATAATTAACAATAAATTATCTGGCAACAGCTCTGGTGGACATTCCTGTAGTCAGCATGCCAATTGCACACTCCCTAAAAACTTGAGACATCTGTGGCATTGTATTGTGACAAAACTGCACATTTTATAATGGCCTTTTACTGTCCCCAGCACAGGCTGCACCTGTGTATTGATGTTGCTGTTTAATCAGCTTCTTGATATGCCACACCTGTCAGGTGGATGGATTATCTTGGCAAAGGAGAAATGCTCACTAACAGGGATGTGAACAAATTTGTGCAACTAATTAGAAAGAAATACGCTTTTTGTGCATATGGAAAATATCTGGGATCTTTTATTTCAGCTCATGAAAAATGGGACCAACACTTTACATGTTTTATTTATTTTAATTCAGTGTAGTTGCAAAATTGCTATTTAGTTAAAATGCTACAGTTCTCCATAATGAGATTCGAACACGCAACCTTTGGTTTGCTAGACGTTTGCATTTTACGCCGACTAACCACACTCCTTTCTTTTCTTAAGTAACCTTATATCTTATTTAAAAATACCAAACGTAAAATAATTGAATTGTTCGTGTTTACGTTTACTATGTTACGTCTAATCTATGAGACCAGTCTGTAAAACTACATGTTCGCGCATCCAACATCTGCTGCCACGGCATCAATCCAAGAACTGATTCAGAGACGAACGTTTACCGATTTGAAAATGACAGTATTGGCTACCTACTTGCATTTTAGCGATTTTGGTCGTCACACACACCATGATTTCAAAACGACAGTATTGGCTACCTACTCGCATTTTAGCGATTTTGGTCGTCAAACACACCATGGATAGATACACTGTTGCTGCTACTACTACGGAATCGTGTCATGTGAGAGTCGATAGCCTACTTTGCTCATAGTTTATCCAAAACTGTACTCCAACGTTTTAGACATCGGAAATAAATCTAAAACGTCAATACGTATATGCTTAGCAGATGAAACCGGTTATTTTACAACAAAATGATATATCCCAAACCAGACAGTGAATGTTCCTTTTGCTGTCCCATGGAAAGTTCCACTGTAAACCATGCATGCTGCTGTGATGCGGACCGTCGCGAGCCCACAGCTGCCTTCTCTTCACATTAAAGAGAAGGCTCGCAACGAGTATGATGAATACAAACCATTTAAACCTGACGAAGTCTAAAATATTGTTATTTTACCTTAAAACTTTGCCCACCGCCTGAAGGACCATTTTACAACTTAATCCGCTTTTTGCGTTCCTCTGTGAGTGCATATCCGTATTGTCGCCTGAAATAGGACAGCAATCTCCGACCATAGTTGAATGGAAAAACTTTTCAAAACTTCTCTGTCCACACCGTCGCTTTCGGATGAGGCTCCAAAATTAAACACTTCAACTTTTACTGTACATAAGAACTTAAGAAAAACGTATTTGTGGCTTTCGCAACGGCCGCCCCCCTTCTCCACTTGCAGCCAATCGGTGGAGCGGAGAGACCTCGAGGTGAGAAAAAATAACCCCCACAATACGTACGTCACAGCCATGTAGATGTAGACGTGATCCATGATTGTCACTAGTTACCACAGCCACAAAGTCAAAATAGTCTATATCGTAAACATTTATACATCTTTTTTTAAATAATCATACTATTGGTAATAATTATATTGATCTTGGTCTTAATTTAAGGTTGGGTTTAAAATCAGAGTTTAAGAAGATAAATTGTAGAAATAGGCTGGGGTTTAGCCCTTAATTATGAATTTGTGACTGTGGTAACTAGTGACGACGTGACCCCTGCGCTTCCTTAAAGTTTTGTGCAAAGTAGCAAGCGCCAGCTAGACTGAAGCAGGCTACATAGTACATGATTATGTGCTACAAAGTAGCCATAAGAGTTACAAAAGTAACTGTAGTTAAAGATCACACGGTGCTATGAATAGACTAAACCATCTACTAGGTTAGTTGTAATTATTATTATTTTTTTTTTTAACCTTTATTTAACCAGGTAAACCAGTTGAGAACAAGTTCTCATTTACAACTGCGACCTGGCCAAGATAAAGCAAAGCAGTGCGATTAAAAACAACAACACAGAGTTACATATGGGGGTAAAACAAAACATAAAGTTAAAAAATACAACAGAAAATATATATACAGTGTGTGCAAAAGTAGCAAGTTATGGAGATAAGGCAATAAATAGGCCATAGTGCAAAATAATTACAATTAGTATTAACACTGGAATGATAGATGTGCAAGAGATTATGTGCAAATAGAGATACTGGGGTGCAAATGAGCAAAATAAATAACAATATAGGGATGAGGTAGTTGGGTGGGCTAATTTCAGATGGGCTGTGTACAGGTGGAGTGATCGGTAAGGTGCTCTGACAACTGATGCTTAAAGTTAATATATAGCAGTAATAACTATGGAGTTGTTGCTGTACTGTAACAACTTTAAAACCGAACACTAGGCTACATACTGTAAACACAAAGATAAATGGTATCATCAAATTAAACAGAAGTATGCTAATATTTTTCTGCCTGAGGTTATCCCTATTAGGCAATATCTCCCACCTCTGGATAAAAACAATTCCTAAAATTAAATCTTCAACAATTAATCCACAATTAGATGGCAGCCGTGACCTCGATTTAAGTTCCACGGGCCTCCAGTCATCTCACTAGACCGGTTAGCTGCATTGAGCATGGGTACATGCACACAATAATACGATTATTGTGGCTAGTCAGGTTAATATAATAGTTAGTTTAAAACATTTACATGCTCTCCAAGAATAACAATTTCTCTAATAATTCTGTTTACATGACATCTGAAATCAGGCTACCTGATGGGACTTTTGATAAATGCAGAAAAACGGCAAACAAACGAACCATTCTATCACAGTGACCCATGCTATTTTTGCAAAGACTATTTGATTTGGAGTTTGGACATATAAAGTTAGTATGTGAAAACTATTTCTAAGATGCATACTTTCAGTTTTTCCGAACTTACTTCACTCACGCATAAGATTAAATACACCGCTGGAACGCCGATTAAGCTGTTTACATGTCCTAATAATTCTAAAAATTGCTCAGAAAACCAGGTGTTTTAATCGGACTATGCTTACTTCAACTTTGACCTTACGCCGGTTAAGATAACCAGAGTAAGGTGTTTACATGACTAATGCCATACTCTGCCTATTGCCATAATCAGTTTAATATCCAATTATTAGTGTGCATGTAAACATACTCAATAAGAGGTCTGACGCCAGTCATCTCACTAGACGGGTTAGCTGTCTGATTTATGTTCCACAGGCCTCCAGTCATCTCACTAGACAGGTTAGCTGCATTGAGGCCTGAAGCCAGCAGAACGTGCTTAGTGCGTTTAATAGGCTACATGTTGAGACGGTGAGGCCACATTCTTGTGTTTGACTGAACCTCACCTGGAACTAACTATGAGGCTGGGAGACGAGCAGTAGATGGACATGTAGCGACTTGACTTTGCCACAACAGGACTGGTGGTGTTCTCTCTCAATTCTCCCCCTTCTCTGACCAGGGCCAGTATCCATAAAGTATCTCAGAGTGCTGATCTAGGATCAGGCCCCCCCCCCCCCCCGCCCCCTGTCCATATAATGTAATTCATTATGATCTAAAGCCAAAACTGATCCTAGATCAGTATTCCTACTCAGCGACGCTATATGAATATGGGCCCTAGTCTCTCCCCCCCCCGTGCTCAGGCTGGACTGGTGGGGTTGCAGCTGCAGATGTAAGACAATTCCTAACAGCTGACTACTGTAGCATGGACGCTCACAAAGACACAGTAATCTGGGGGATCTCTGGAGGCCCACCTCACTCCCAGTGTGTGTGTCACAGTCTGAGTGTTTAAGGGTCGGAGTATGTCAGGGTCTTTGTGCCAATCATTGTGTGTCAGGGTTGGGATCAATTCCATTTCCACCCAGTCAATCTTTATACGTGTGTGTGTCTGCAAGAGAGCCGCTGCTTGTTTCTGTGCTGTGAGCTGCTATCTATTTGTGTGTGTTTCTGTAACTATCTGAGAGTGAGAGGGGTTGTCTGATAGGGCCCTGTACAGGTCCATCTGCACACTCAGCCAGCACAACTCCTCTTAAGGCATCATCATGCTTCGGTTCATCTGGCGCCTAGCCGAGTACGGCTAGCTGAACGAGTGTGGTCACATACTCCCTTAAAAATACCTTTTGCTTGAAAAACGAGAAAAAAAGCATTTTTGCAGAGGAGATCTTTGGTGCAGTATTTGTCAAGTGAATACATGCGCATTAAAACGATTAGTCTCTCGTTGAATGACAAACACTTAATTGAAAAATCCCTACTGTTGCCCAATCACCAACGAAGGGGCGTAGACTTCGTCTACCGACTTTGGCTTGCCTCGAGAAGCAACATGTGCACAAACAGCTGAAAAAACTCTTGCCAAACACCAAAATGTCATCATAATATATGCACGAACTGTTCCGAACTGTTTCGGATGGGAAGCATGCACGTCTCCCCGTCTGGCCCCAGCACAGAGCTCACTCAGGGGGGAGAGGGGAGGGAGGCTGGGGGGTGGAGCTCTGGTGCTCCAGAGCCTCATTCTGAGTGGCTGCTGCTGTGGTGAGTAGAAAGAGAGAGAAGGGGAAGGAGAGAGGGGGAAGAGGGGCCAGGACAGGGTAGAGCCTTTTCCCAGGAGCTATTTCTTACCTCAGCCTGCCTCTGGGCTATACTGACCAGAGAGAAAGGGGTGAGAGAGAGAGAGAGAGAGAAAGGGGTGAGAGAGAGAGAAAGGGGTGAGAGAGAGAGAAAGGGGTGAGAGAGAGAGAGAGAGAGAGAGAGAGAGAGAGAGAGAGAGAGAGAGAGAGAGAGAGAGAGAGAGAGAGAGAGAGAGAGAGAGAGAGAGAGAGAGAGAGAGAGAGAGAGACAGTAGTGAGAGTGACACTAGGGCCATGAGTGAACAGTCCTACCTGGCTTCGGGCCCTACTTGAGGTGGTGACAAGTGGAAGTAATGGAATGGAACTTTCCATAGATAAGCTTACAACTATTAGATCAGAAGGCAGCCATTCAAGATCACTGGGCCATAGCCAGGGCCTCTATTCAGAATTAACTCCATTCAAGACAGAGGGCTTCAAAGTCAAAGACAACTTAATGAAGTACAGCAATTCGGTTGCTGGACAGTACTAATCTATTACTGTATATGAGCCGATTTGGGTGGAAATCATGCTGATAACTACAACTAATGAATTGCTGTTGTAGGTAGGCTAATATAGTTAGCACTGGTGTCCTACGTCAGGGGTTCCCAAACTTATTCACTCGGGGCCCCCTTAAAGCATTGGGAAACATCCTGCGCCCCGCCCACTCTCGAAGGTATGCAATGACTAACATGACAAGAGGAACTGATGATGCACAACTCCATTTCGAAAGTGCACCTTGTGCATTCTACTATTACAACTTTGAAGAGTAAGTTTAAAGCCGGACTGAGTTCCTCGCGCCCCACAGTTTGGGAACCACTGTCCTATGTAACTCAACCTCATATAGAGCCTTACAGGTAGAAATCAAACCACTGACTACATATCTTACCTACAGGTTGGAATCCTTCACACAAGCAAACACCATTCTTACATAGCCTAAGATTTGACGTGGGTGGAAAGTGCGGTCGGACACATTCCTCTTCTAACGGACAGAGAGATGACTATGATTCTTAGCTACTATTGACGTCACCAATGGTGCTTCTTCCCAGACAAGACATGACTCACCTCTTGACACCTGGTCTTCTCTCAGGCTATAAACATTATCTCACGTTCTCAGGCATGAACTTAATTCCACGGAAGAAACGCACATCTAGGCTAAACATTGGACTTGCATAAATCCTATTCTGTATAACAAACACTAAACATTATCTAATGTCACTGGATTGGTATAAACAATCCTTTGTTTGACATACATGATCTCCCACCATAGGACTCATATGGCCTAAATCACATTCTGAATCGTTCAGTGGGGTCTTACTCCATCATTTCATTAACAGTATATCCAAAAAGTTGGATTTTGTAAGTTGGACTTTACATGTTGTGGTGGTCATCTTCAAAGTTGTTTCCGCGGGCTGCAAAAAGCTAAAATTAGCATGACACGAGCTGTTTTAAATATAAAAATCTTGCAGTACTCCATAGGGATTTCACAAAGATTCGCTTGTTTTTGAGAGAAATCTTCAAAAAACATCAGGAATTTTGCATTAATATGAAAAGTGTATACGAAAATACTACAGGTCATGTCCCAAAATCGATATCTATCTTATTACATCCACAGTTGAAGTCGGAAGTTTACATACACCTTAGCCAAATATATTTAAACTCAGTTTTCACAATTCCTGACATTTAATCCTAGTTAAAATTCCCTGTCGTAGGTCAGTTAGGATCAACACTTTATTTTAAGAATGTGAAATGTCAGAATAATAGTAGAAAGAATGATTTATTTAAGCTTTTATTTCTTTCATCACATTCCCAGTGGGTCAGAAGTTTACATACACACAATTAGTATTTGGTAGCATTGCCTTTAAATTGTTTAACTTGGGTCAAATGTTTCGGATAGCCATCCACAAGCTTCCCACAATAAGTTGGGTGAATTTTGGCCCATTCCTCCTGACAGAGCTGGTGTAACTGAGTCAGGTTTGTAGGCCTCCTTGCTTGCACACGCTTTTTCAGTTCTGCCCACAAAATGTTCTATAGGATTGAGGTCAGGGCTTTGTGATGGCCACTCCAATACCTTGACTTTGTTGTCCTTAAGCCATTTTGCCACAACTTTGGAAGTATGCTTGGGGTCATTTGTCCATTTGAAAGACCCATTTGCGACCAAGCTTTAACTTCCTGACTGATGTCTTGAGATGTTACTTCAATATGTCCATATAATATTTTCCTTCCTCATGATGCCATCTATTTTGTGAAGTGCACCAGTCCCTCCTGCAGCAAAGCACCCCCACAGCATGATGCTGCCACCCCCGGCTTCACGGTTGGAATGGTGTTCTTCGGCTTGCAAGCAACCCCCTTTTTCCTCCAAACATAACGATGGTCATTATGGGCAAACAGTTATATTTTTGTTTCATCAGACCAGAGGACATTTCTCCAAAAAGTACGATCTTTGTCCCCATGTGCAGTTGCAAACCGTAGTCTGGCTTTTTTATGGCGGTTTTGGAGCAGTGGCTTCTTCATTTTACATTACATTTTAGTCATTTAGCAGACACTCTTATCCATTATTTTATTTTTCATACTGGCCCCCCGTGGGAATTGAACCCACAACCCTGGCGTTGCAAACCAACTGAGCTACATCCCTGCCGGCCATTCCCTCCCCTACCCTGGACGACACAGGGCCAATTATGCACCGCCCCATGGGTCTCCCGGTCGCGGCCGGCTACGACAGAGCCTGGATTCGAACCAGGATCTCTAGTGGCACAGCTAGATGCAGTGCCTTAGACCACTGCGCCACTCGCTGAGCGGCCTTTCAGGTTATGTCGATATAGAACTTGCTTTACTGTGGATATAGATACTTTTGTACGTGATTCCTCCAGCATCTTCACAGGGTCCTTTGCTGTTGTTCTGGGATTGATTTGCACTTTTCGCACCAAAGTACGTTCATCTCTAGGAGACAGAACGCGTCTCCTTCCTGAGCGGTATGACAGCGGTGTGGTCCCATAGTGTTTATACTTGCATACTATTGTTTGTACAGATGAACGCGGTACCTTCAGGCGTTTGGAAATTGCTCCCAAGGATAAACCAGACTTGTGGAGGTCTACAATTTGTTTTCTGAGGTCTTGGCTGATTTCTTTTGATTTTCCCATGATGTAGCAAAGAGGCACTGAGTTTGAAGGTAGGCCTTGAAATACATCCACAGGTACACCTTCAATTGACTCAAATGATGTCAATTAGCCCATCAGAAACTTCTAAAGCCATGACATCATTTTATGGAATTTCCAAGCTGTTTAAAGGCACAGTGAACTTACTGTTTGTAAACTTCTGACCCACTGGAATTGTGATGCAGTGAATTATAAGTGAAATAATCTGTCTGTAAACAATTGTTGGAAAAATTACTTGTGTCACGCACAAAGTAGATGTCTTAACCGACTTGCCAAAACTATAGTTTGTTAACAAGAAATGTGTGGAGTGGTTGAAAAACAAGTTTTAATGACTCCAACCTAAGTGTATGTAAACTTCAGACTTCAACTGTATATTGTTTTATGTCCTGCAGATTTTAGAAGATGAGTTCAATCGTAAAGTGAGCCTGTCAAGTAGCCTTTATTCTCGCACAGCATCCAGCCTAGCCGACGCCATGCTGATGAAGGAGAGAGGGCAACAGAGTGCTGACTAATGAAGGACAGAGAGTGCAACAGAGTTCTGACTGATGAAGGAGAGAGAGTGCAACAGAGTTCTGACTGATGAAGGAGAGAGGGGGCAACAGAGTTCTGACTGATGAAGGAGAGAGAGGGCAACAGAGTTCTGACTGATGAAGGAGAGAGTGTAACAGAGTTCTGACTGATGAAGGAGAGAGAGTAACAGAGTTCTGACTGATGAAGGAGAGTGTAACAGAGTTCTGACTGATGAACGAGAGAGATTGCAACAGAGTTCTGACTGATGAAGGAGAGAGGGTGCAACAGAGTTCTGACTGATGAAGGAGAGAGAGGGCAACAGAGTTCTGACTGATGAAGGAGAGAGAGGGCAACAGAGTTCTGACTCATAAAGGAGAGAGTGCAACAGGGTTCTGACTGATGAAGGAGAGAGGGGGCAACACAGTTCTGACTGATGAAGGAGAGAGAGGGCAACAGAGTTCTGACTGATGAAAGAGAGAGGGCAACAGAGTTCTGACTCATAAAGGAGAGAGTGCAACAGAGTTCTGACTCATAAAGGAGAGAGAGTGCAACAGAGTTCTGACTGATGAAGGAGGGAGAGTGCAACAGAGTTCTGACTGATGAAGGAGAGAGTGTAACAGAGTTCTGACTGATGAAGGAGAGCGTGTAACAGAGTTCTGACTGATGAAGGAGAGAGTGTAACATAGTTCTGACTGATGAAGGAGAGAGAGTGCAACGACAAGATGGAGCCGGAGTAGATGAGAACTACCAGACCTTCCTCCGTCCGTTTCAATCTCCATAGCTACAGTTTGTATTAACTGGATCAGATCAGGTGGAACGGGATGGGAGGATGACGGGTTAGAGGACGGGAAGGAGTGGAGGAAGGAGGAGAGGAAGGAGTGGAGGAAGGAGGAGAGGAGGGAGAAGAGGAAGGAGGAGAGGAGGGAAGGGGATGATAAGAGGACAGGAGTGATGGTGAATGAGGATGATAAGAGGACAAGAGTGATGGTGAGTGAGGGTGAAAAAGAGGACAAAGAAGAGATGGGCAGTGGATGAGGGGAAGTGAAAGGAGGAGTGAGTGAGGAACGAAAGGAGTGTGACAAGAGGATGGTTAATAAAAAACAGAGAGTGAGGGAGGAGAGAGTGAGTGGATTAAAAGAGGGGAGTGAGTGTGCAGCAGGAGCGGGGAGGTTGTCACAGCATGCCCTGGCTCAGCGTTCTGTACATTCCACAGACAGGGGAGAGAAGAGGAGGCCTCACTGTGCTGCCTCAGCCTCACTCAGCCAAAACATCCAGCCCATAACTCACCTTGCTGTCTAAGTCTCCATTTCCTCCCATGGGATCTTCTGCACCCTACTGCTTTACCTTCTCTTTTTCTTGTTCTAACCTCTTTCTCTCCATCATCACTCAGGCCTTTCTCGTCTTCCTCCACCTCTTCTCTGGGTGGAGAGGAAACAGGCCGTATTTCAGGTGAGAGGTTGGAACGAGAGCTGCACTGCAGGGTCACAAGTGGCCCCCAGGACACTGGTCTGAGGTCAGATGGTCAATTATGAGATGGTCTTGATAAGGATAAAGAAGGTTAAATAGGTGCACAATGCCGAAATCGCGCCGCCATTTCCTGGTTGCTAAAATTCTAATAGTTCGCCTAATTTCAATTTATGTGACAAAACAAGCAAGTATAGTGTAGAGAATCATTGTACCATCTAAACCGCTTTGAAATATATTTTCCATAACTCCCTACTTCCTGGTGTACAAAACTGAAAGTAAAAGACGCAAAAACAACTTAACAGGAAGCATAGAAATAGCGCACATAGAACAGATCTACCACGTCTTAGACTTGCTTTCAATGAGAATGACATATCTATCACTCACATTTCTATGTGAATTTGGTCGGGTCACCCAAAAACTATATTGCAGCTTTAAGATGTAAGGATGGAATGTGCTGGTAGGGGAGTCAACCTTTGGAATCAGAGGGGGTCAGGGGAGTCAATCTCTGGAATGAGAGCCAAAACTAACACAGGTCAGGTTAACTGTCCGTCTGTCTCTGACATTGGCAGTTAACCCAAGGCTCCTGTTAGTTATGAGATGTTCAGTTCATGATAATGGTTGAGGTCAGGGCTCGAAAAAAAAAAATACAACTTTAATAAGTTAGGAGCACAACATGAAATTTAGGAGCAAAAGAAAATAAGATATTTTTTTTTTATCGAATGAGATAAATATATAGAATTGTGCCCTAATAATTACAATTAATATGTAACCGTGTAAATACATGTGTATTATAAAGCTAACATGGTGATACAAATACCGGTCATTGAAATTAAAAAGTCATTTGTGGAATATAAGGTTTCTACATTATGTAAAAGCACTATTTTCTTATTGAGATGCATTACATTGTTAAAGGGATACTTTGGGACTTTGGCAATGAGGCCCTTCCTACTACTTCCCCAGAGTCAGATGAACTCGTGGATACCATTCTTATGTCTCTGTGTCCAGTATGAAGGAAGTTAGAGGTAGTTTCGCGAGCCAATGCTAACTAGCGTTAGCACAATGACGAAGTATATGGTTATCTGCTAGCCTGTCTAAATAAAAGTTAAATAAAATACAATCTGGATTGGATTATTTTTAATGATATGAATGGAGTTACGTCACACATGCAGCTATTGAAGATATGTGAATATTTGCTCAATACAAAGTTACAAACAATTGATTGCAGCATTACCGCAGAAATGGAGAAGGCAAGTGGAAGGGAGAGAAGGTAGGGAACAGTTAGTCTGGCCTATATTAAAAATCTAAATTGGCTATAAGAAAATTTGCATTTTTAGCAGTTCCTTTTGAGGACAAAAATGCTGACAGGTGCGCCACACAGGTTTGTGCCATGGGATGTTCCGAACCCATGGCACTTGGTTTATGAACAGATACACAAAACAACAATTGATTCCACAATTCAAGTTTTTCAATTTAAATTATACAAAATTCTTGCTACCAACAAAATGTTACAGTGCCTTCAGAAAGTATTCATACACATTGACTTATTCCACATTTTGTTGTGTTACAGCCTGAATTCTAAATGGATTAAATGTATTTGTTTCCTTAATCATCTTCCCGGGTCTGTAGTGACGCCTCAAGCACAGCTATGCAGTGACTTAGACCGCTGCGCCAGTCGGGAGGCACGTTAAGCTATTTTTTACTCCTGAACTTATTTAGGCTTGCCATAACAAAGGGTTTGAATACGTATTGACTCAAGACATTTCAGCTTTTCATTTTTTATTAATTTGTAAAGATTTCTAAAACCCATATTTCCATTTTGACATTATGGGGTATTGTGTGTAGGCCAGTGACACAATCTCAAATTAATAAATTTTTAACTCGGGCTGTAACAACAAAATGTGGAAAAAGTAAATAGGTGTGAATACTTTCTGAAGGCACTGTGTGTGTGTGTTTGTGTGTATATACACATACACTATCGGTCAAAAGTTTTAGAACACCTCATTCAAGGGGTTTTCTTTATTTGTACTATTTTCTTTTATGAAATAACACATATGGAATCATGTAGTAACCAAAAAAAGTGTTAAACAAATCAAAATAAACTAAGCAAAAAAAGAAACGTCCCTTTTTCAGGACCCTGTCTTTCAAAGATAATTCACAATAATCCAAATAACTTCACAGATCTTCATTGTAAAGGGTTTAAACACTGTTTCAATTAACCATAAACTGCTTGTTCAATTAACCATAAACAATTAATGAACATGCACCTGTGGAAGGGTCGTTAAGATACTAACAGCTTACAGACGGTAGGCAATTAAGGTCACAGTTATGAAAACGTAGGACACTAAAGAGGCCTTTACACTGACTCTGAAAAACACCAAAAGAAAGATGCCCAGGCTCCCTGCTCATCTGCGTGAACGTGCCTTAGGCATGCTGCAGGGAGGCATGAGGACTGCAGATGTGGCCAGGGCAATAAATTGCAATGTCTGTACAGTGAGACGCCTAAGACAGCGCTACAGGGAGACAGGACGGACAGCTGATCGTCCTCGCAGTGGCAGACCACGTGTAACAACACCTGCACAGGATCGGTACATCAGAACATCACACCTGCGGGACAAGTACAGGATGGCAACAACAACTGCCCGAGTTACACCAGGAAAGCACAATCCCTCCATCAGTGCTCAGACTGTCCGCAATAGGCTGAGAGAGGCTGGACTGAGGGCTTGTAGGCCTGTTGTAAGGCAGGTCCTCACCAGACATCACCGGCAACAACGTCGCCTATGGGCACAAACCCACTGTCGCTGGACCAGACAGGACTGGCAAAAAGTGCACTTCACTGACGAGTCACGCTTTTGTCTCACCAGGGATGATGGTCGGATTCGCGTTTATCGTCGAAGGAATAAGCGTTCCACCGAGGCTAGTACTCTGGAGCGGGATCGATTTGGAGGTGAATGGTCCATCATGGTCTGGGGCGGTGTGTCACAGCATCATCGGACTGAGCTTGTTGTCATTGCAGGCAATCTCAATGCTGTGCGTTACAGGGAAGACATCCTCCTCCCTCATGTGGTACCCTTCCTGCAGGCTCATCCTGACATGACCCTCAAGCATGACAATGCCACCAGCCATACTGCTCGTTCTGTGCGTGATTTCCTGCAAGACAGGAATGTCAGTGTTCTGCCATGGCCAGCGAAGAGCCCGGATCTCAATCCCATTGAGCACGTCTGGGACCTGTTGGATCAGAGGGTGAGGGCTAGGGCCATTCCCCACCAGAAATGTCAGGGAACTTGCAGGTGCCGTGGTGGAAGAGTGGGGTAACATCTCACAGCAAGAACTGGCAAATCTGGTGCAGTCCATGAGGAGGAGATGCACTGCAGTACTTAATGCAGCTGGTGGCCACACCAGATACTGACTGTTACTGTTACTTTTGTTACTGTTACTTTTTACATTATTCAATTTCTGTTAGTAACATGTCTGTGGAACTTGTTCAGTTTATGTCTCAGTTGTTGAATCTTGTTATGTTCACACAAATATTTTTGCTGAAAATAAACGCAGTTGACAGTGAGAGGACGTTTCTTTTTTTGCTGAGATTATACTTTAGATTATTCAAAGTTGCCACCCTTTGCCTTGATGACAGCTTTGCACACTCTTGGCATTCTCTCCAGCTTCTCCTGGTATGCTTTTCCGACAGTCTTGAATGAGTTCCCAATATGCTGAGCACTTGTTGGCTGCTTTTCCTTCACTCTGCGATCCAACTCATCCCAAACCATCTCAATTGGGTTGAGGTCGGGTGATTGTGAAGGCCAGGTCATCTGATGCAGCCCTCCATCACTCTCCTTCTTTGTCAAATAGCCCTTACACATCCTGTAGGTGTGTTTTGGGTCATTGTCCTGTTGAAAAACAAATTATAGTCCCACTAAGCCCAAACCAGATGGGATGGGGTATGGCTGCAGAATGCTGTGGTAGCCATGTTGGTTAAGTGTGCCTTGAATTCGAAATTAAATCACCACTGTCAACAGCAAAAGCACCACTTACATTTACATTTTAGTCATTTAGCAGACGCTCTTATCCAGAGCGACTTACAGTTAGTGCATACATTATATATTTCCCCCCCTGTGGGAATCGAACCCACAACCCTGGCGTTGCAAACGCCATGCTCTATCAACTGAGCTACATCCCTGCTGGCCATTCCCTCCCCTACCCTGGACGACGCTGGGCCAATTGCGCGCCACCTCCTCCATGTTTCACGGTGGGAACTACACATGCGGAGACAATCCGTTCACGTACTCTATCTCATAAAGGACAGATTTCCACCGGTCTACTGTCCATTGCTCGTGTTTCTTGGCCCAAGCAAGTCTCTTCTTATTGGTGTCCTTTAGTAGTGATTCACGCAGTCTCCTCTGAACAGTTGATGTTGAGATGTGTCTGTTAAATGAACTCTGTGAAGCATTTATTTGGGCTGCAATTTCTGAGGCTGGTAACTCTAACGAACTTATCCTCTGCAGCAGAGGTAACTCTGGGTCTTCCTTTCCTGTGGCGGTCCTCATGAGAGCCTGTTTCATCATAGCGCTTGATGGTTTTTGAGACTGCACTTGAAGAAACTTTCAAAGTTCTTGAAATTTTCCAGATTGACTGACCTTCATGTCTTTTTTCTTTGCTTATTTGAGCAGTTCTTACCTTAATATGGACTTGGTCTTTTACCAAATAGGGCTATCTTCTGTATACCACCCCTACCTTGTCACAACACAACTGATTGGCTCAAACGCATTAAGGAGGAAAGAAATTCCTCAAATTAACTTCTAAATAATTTAAATTAAACACCTGTTAACTGAAATGCATTCCAAGTGACTACCTCATGAAGCTGGTTGAGAGAATTCCAAGTGTGCAAAACTGTCATCAAGGCAAAGGGTGGCTACTTTGAAGAATCTCAAATATAAAAAATATTTCATTTGTTTAACACTTTTCTGGTTACTACATGATTACATATGTGTTATTTCATAGTTTAGATGTCTTCACTATTATTCTACAATGTAGAAAATAGTAAAAATAAAGAAAAACCTTTGAATAAGTAGGTGTGTCCAAACCTTTGACTGGAACTGCGCGATAAGGACCTTGTGAAGATGATGGAGGAAACAGGTACAAAAGTATCTATATCCACAGTAAAACGAGTCCTATATTTTACATTTTAGTCATTTAGCAGATACTCTTATCCAGAGCGACTTACAGGAGCAATTAGGGTTAAGTGCCTTGTTCAAGGGCACAGACAGATTTTTCACCTAGTCGGCTCGGGGATTAGAACCAGCGACCTTTCGGTTACTGGCACAACGCTCTTAACCACTAAGCTACCTGCAGCCCATCAAGGAAGAAGCCACTGCTCCAAAACCACCATAAAAAAGCCAGACTACGGTTTGCAACTGCACATGGGGACAAAGATCATACTTTTTGGAGAAATGTCCTCTGGTCTGATGAAACAAAAATAGAACTGTTTGGCCATAATGACCATCGTTATGTTTGGAGGAAAAAGGGGGAACTTGCAAGCCGAAGAACACCATCCCAACCGTGAAGCACGGGGGTGGCAGCATCATGCTGTGGGGGTGCTTTGCTGCAGGAGGGACTGGTGCACTTCACAAAATAGATGGCATCATGAGGAAGGAATATGATGTGGATATATTGAAGCAACATCTCAAGACATCAGTCAGGAAGTTAAAGCTTGGTCGCAAATGGGGTCTTCCAAATTGATAATGACCCCAAGCATACTTCCAAAGTTGTGGCAAAATGGCTTAAGGACAACAAAGTCAAGGTATTGGAGTGGCCAGCACAAAGCCCTGACCTCAATCCTATAGAAAATGTGTGGGCAGAACTGAAAAAGGGTGTGCGAGCAAGTAGGCCTACAAACCTGACTCAGTTACACCAGCTCTGTCAGGAGGAATGGGCCAAAATTCACCCAACTTATTGTGGGAAGCTTGTGGAAGGCTACCCGAAACGTTTGACCCAAGTTAAACAATTTAAAGGCAATGCTACCAAATACTAATTGAATGTATGTAAACTTCTGACGCACTGGGATTGTGATGAAAGAAATAAAAGCTAAAATAAATCATTCTCTCTACTATTATTCTGACATTTCACATTCTTAAAATAAAGTGGTGTTCCTAACAGACCTAAGACAGGGAATCTTTACTAGGATTAAATGTCAGGAATTGTGAAAAACTGAGTTTAAATGTATTTGGCTAAGGTGTATGTAAACTTCCGACTTCAACTGTACATACAGTGGGGAGAACAAGTATTTGATACACTGCCGATTTTGCAGGTTTTCCTACTTACAAAGCATGTAGAGGTCTGTAATTTTTATCATAGGTACACTTCAACTGTGAGAGACATAATCTAAAACCAAAATCCAGAAAATCACATTGTATGATTTTTAAGTAATCAGTTTGCATTTTATTGCATGACAATAAAGACCCCTTGACCTTCTTCCACATTTTGTTACGTTATTCTCAAATGGATTGAATAAACGTTTTTCCTCGTCAATCTACACACAATATCCCTTAATGACAAAGCGAAAACAGGTTTTTAGACATTTTTGCAAATGTATTAAAAATAGAAAACAGAAATACCTTATTTACATAAGTATTCAGACCCTTTAATATGAGACTCAAAATTGAGCTCAGGTTCATCCTGTTTCCATTGATCATCCTTGAGATGTTTCTACAACTTGATTGGAGTCCACCGATGGTAAATTCAACTGATTGAACATGATTTGGAAAGGCACACAACTGTCTATATAAGGTCCCACAGTTGACAGTGCATGTCAGAGCAAAAACCAAGCCATGAGGTCAAAGTAATTGTCCGTAGAGCTCAGAGACAGGATTGTGTTGAGGCACAGATCTGGGTAAGGGTACCAAAAAATTTCTGCAGCACTGAAGGTCCCCAAGAACACAGTGGCCTCCATCATTCTTAAATGGAAGAAGTTTGGAACCACCAAGCCTCTTCCTAGAGCTGGCTGCCCGGCCAAACTGAGCAATCGGGGGAGAAGGGCCTTCGTCAGGGACGTGACCAAGAACCCGATGGTCACTCTGTCAGAGCTCTAGAGTTCCTCTGTGGAGATGGGAGAACCTTCCAGAAGGACAACCATCTCTGCAGTACTCTAGCAATCAGGCCTTTATGGTAGAGTGGCCAGACGGAAGCCATTCATCAGTAAAAGGCACATGACAGTCCACTTGGAGTTTACCAAAAGGCACCTAAAGGACTCTCAGACCATGAGAAACAAGATTCTCTGGTCTGATGAAACCAAGATTGAACTCTTTAGCCTGAATGCCAAGTGTCACGTCTGGAGAAAACCTGCCACCATCCCTATGGTGAAGCATGGGGGTGGCAGCATCATGCTGTGGGGATGTTTTTCAGCGGCAGGGACTGGGAGACTAGTCAAGATCGAGGGAAAGATAAACGGAGCAAAGTACAGAGAGATCCTTGATGAAAACCTGCTCCAGAGCACTCAGGACCTCAGACTGGGGCGAAGGTAAACCTTCCAACACAGGACAACGCAGGATTGGCTTCGGGACAAGTCTCAATGTACTTGAGTGGCCAAGCCAGAGCCCGGACTTGAACCCGATCGAACATCCCTGAAGAGACCTGAAAATAGCTGTGCAGCAACGCTCCCCATCCAACCTGACAGAGCTTGAGAGGATCTGCAGAGAAGAATGCGAGAAACTCCCCAAATACAGCTGTGCCAAGCTTGTAGCATCATACCCAAGAAGACTCAAGGCTGTAATCACTGCCAAAGGTGCTTCAACAAAGTACTGAGTAAAGGGTCTGAATACTTTGAATACTTATGTAAATGTCATATTTCAGTTATTTATTTTTAATACATTTGCTAACATTTCTAAAAACCTGTTTTTGCTTTGTCATTATGGGGTATTGTGTGTAGATTGATGAGGGGGGAAAACAATTTAATCCATTTTAGAAAAAGGCTATAACGTAACAAAATGTGGGAAAAGTGAAGGGGTCTGAATATTTCAGAATGCACTGTATATAAAAGACAAATATGTTATGTTGTATTATGTATAAAAGTACCATGGATGTAAAAATGTATTTGTAACAAAAAAATAGTTTTAACAAAGTTACTTTTGTCCTCCGAAGAGGGTGGTGGTGGTGGTGGTGGTGGTGGATGGGCCACAAACAAAAACAAAAAAATATATTTCATTAATTAATTGCTATGATCGTTGATCTCCTGAAAAAGTTATCCCTTTTCCTTTCTTTCTGTGCCCCCAAATGTTTGGATATACTGTAAAGTTACCAGGTAGTTAGCTAGCTAGCTAATGGGGTAACAAACATGACTGAACAAAGTGTAAAACAAATGTGGCCTGTTTTAGAACGGCCAGTGACATGGTTTCTGAATGTAAAATGCGGCCCAACAATATGGGTTGCGCCGGTAATACGGGTCAGATATTTTTAACCGTTTGGTCTAGAAACAAGCAGTTTTCGCTCTATTAATGGTGCAAACATGACGCTAACGAAACTGCGCTCAGGAAACAACGGTACAGCGAAGCTTTATCATTACAACAATTATTAAAGAAATTATAATAAATTGTCGCACTGGTACTCCCAAATTAAAACTCCAGGTCGCACAGCAAAATATTTAGAGCCCTGGTTGAGGTTACTTATGATGGGGGTCAGCTTGGCTGATCCTGGATCTGCTCTACGGGTTCAACTTCTGACTCATCCACTATCAATGTGTAGCACCTCTGGGTTATACAACCACAGGCATTTTGCAACAGAAAACTCAAAATACCTCCCGTTAAACAATACTTGTGGGAAAACACTGCTGAGACCTTAAAGGGTGACAACAGGTAGTCAGTCAGCGCAAGACAGGTTCTCCATCTCTGCTGTGGGTGGTGAGCATGGAGGTAGAAAGAGGGCTCTGGATGGATAGAACCTGTTTTAGCATGGACATTGCCATTGAGGGCTATGATGAGCCATCTTTCTACCTCTATGGTGGGGACATCAAAGGTGAGCCATAGTCATCCATCAGAGACAGGCATGTTCACATGACACCAGATGTCCCGGCCCGGCGCCAGCCAGTCAACACAGGTGTACGCTGTCACTGTGAGTCACGTTCCTGTTGTCTATGACTGGAGGAGGGAGTCTGTCTGTCTGCTACTGGGCGGCTGTGGCTGGTCTGTAGTCATTCTAACAGTACCAGGCTATTAACAGTGGAAGAAATGGGGGTTATAGAAGTACAGATCTGGCAACACAGAGTTATGACAGAAGGGGGAGAAAGATTAAGATAGTCTTCAAAACACAAAACCATTGTTTCTCCCTCTCTTCGCCCGAGGAGCAGTATATATGTATATGTGTGTGTGTGTGTGTGTGTGTGTGTGTGTGTGTGTGTGTGTGTGTGTGTGTGTCACTCCTGGTGTTCTGTTCGAGGGAAAGGTTCCCCAAGGCCACAGGTCTTCCCATTTTCTCAGAAGCGCTCGTGAAAATGGCAAGGAGAAGAATGTTATTTTCTCCTAAATAATATGATAGGAACGAGTAACCCTGACGACAAAACCAGATTAGCATATTAGCATAAACATAAACTGATCTTGAGACATTTGGTTTGGCAACCTTGAGGGTGCAGACTTCATACACCAAGCATGAGCACTGTCACACCATGAAAGTTCACGTCAGAGGTGAGTGTTGAATTTAGGAACAATAGCACCACCTACAGGCAAATGAGGCACTGCAGCTGATTTTCAGTACAGTAACAATAGTCAGCGTCATGTAGCCTAGATAGAATTTGCTCAGACAAAGGATCCATTTTCCTTTCCCAAATCCTAAACTGAACAGAAAAAAAAGTATATAAAATAATATTGACCTTAGCATCTAGGGGTAACTTTATCCTGTTCCTAGAGGGCTCCTGGGTGAGAGGAGAGCCCTCTCCAGCCAAAGGGATTAGGCCTGGTTACAAGACTACCCAGTACCCACACATTCATTGGAAAAGCATGGTCTTTGTCTCTATGCACAGACCCTGACAGAAGCTTATAGGTTTAGAGTTAGGCTATACTTTTTCCATTCTCCATTTCCTAGTCTGTTTCTAAAACCTCGGGCGTATATGCTGAAGGATGTTTGTTTGTGTGTGTTTGTGTGTGAGCTGCGTGGGTGAACTTATTTTCCTGAAGCCTGAACCTAACCCACCACTTTCACAGTTCTACACTGCAGCCTTCATTTACATAAAGAGATACTGCTGGCTCCATCTCACTCTTACTATGTATAGAACAGTAGTATAAAAAAAACGAAGATCTAAAAAGACACAGGAAGCGAGAAAGACTTCCCTTTAAATGCTGCTGCTGTATTTTGCTCCAGGTGCAGCATCGCACTGCGATTGAAACCAGTGAAGCCGGAAATAAACTGATAGAGCCAGGAGCAGGTGAACTACAGACTACCAGACAGAAGGCCAGGCATTAAGACAGACAAAGTCTGAGGTCATACACAGACAGCATGTCTAAGACTGGTGTAGCTCAGTACAACACCACTATCAACCATCACCACTATCAACCATCACCACTATCAACCACCACCACTATCGACCATCACCCCCACCACCACTATCGACCATCACCCCCACCACCACTATCGACCATCACCCCCACCACCACTATCGACCATCACCCCCACCACCACTATCGACCATCACCACCACCAACCATCATCCCCACCATCGACCATCATCATCACCACCACCATCGTCATCATCACTCTTCATATCATCATTGGACGTGATAGAGTGAAAGAGGGAACGAGGGAGACTGTAGAGGTAGAGGGACGCAGGGAGGGAGAGATGGAGGGATGCGTGGAAAAGAGAAGGGCTTTGTGTAGCAGTTGGGCTAGGGATGAGGGACATGGAGGGAGGATTTAGGAGCGAGGTAAGGAGGGAGGAATGTGACGAAGGGATGAGTGAAGGGAGAGAGGAGGCTGGTGTAAGAGATGGGGAGAGGGAGGGAGGGGGCGAGGAGGCTGGGGCTGGTGTAAGAGATGGGGAGAGGGAGGGAGGGAGAGAGGAGGCTGGGGCTGGTGTAAGAGATGGGGAGAGGGAGGGAGGGAGAGAGGAGGCTGGTGTAAGAGATGGGGAGAGGGAGGGAGGGGGCGAGGAGGCTGGTGTAAGAGATAGGGAGAGGGAGGTAGGGAGAGAGGAGGCTGGTGTAAGAGATGGGGAGAGGGAGGGAGGGAGGGGGCGAGGAGGCTGGTGTAAGAGATGGGGAGAGGGAGGGAGGGGGCGAGGAGGCTGGTGTAAGAGATGGGGAGAGGGAGGGAGGGAGAGAGGAGGCTGGTGTAAGAGATGGGGAGAGGGAGGGAGGGGGCGAGGAGGCTGGGGCTGGTGTAAGAGATGGGGAGAGGGAGGGAGGGAGAGAGGAGGCTGGGGCTGGTGTAAGAGATGGGGAGAGGGAGGGAGGGGGCGAGGAGGCTGGTGTAAGAGATAGGGAGAGGGAGGTAGGGAGAGAGGAGGCTGGTGTAAGAGATAGGGAGAGGGAGGTAGGGAGAGAGGAGGCTGGTGTAAGAGATGGGGAGAGGGAGGGAGGGAGGGGGCGAGGAGGCTGGTGTAAGAGATGGGGAGAGGGAGGGAGGGAGGGAGGAGGCTTGTGTAAGAGATGGGGAGAGGGAGGGAGGGAGAGTTTGAGGGAAAGACAGAAGGACTTTGTGCAAGGTCAGGAGGGAAAAGGAAAGGAAGGATGAAATGGAAGGAGGGAGAGAGGTAGGTACTAGGTAGGCTGTCCCACACCCTGCCCTGTCCCCACTAATGTTCTCAGGAAGCCAGACGGACAGAGAGAGACTGTGTGAAAGATGGACAGATGGAGAGGGAAGCAGGACTGTGTAAGGGAAAAGAAGGATGGAGGAAGAAGGGATGTCAGGAGAGAGAGATGATGGCTGGCACCGCCTATGTTTGCTCAGGAAGTGTGTGTGCGTTTGGACAGGCCGGTGGGATGCAGGGGGAACAGAGTGGTCTTTTCATGGCGCAGTAAACCTGGTGGGCAGAGAGAGACAGCCCAGCCAGAGAGAGACTGAGAATCACCGCCAGGTCAGAGTTATGAGACTCAATGCCAGGTCAGAGTTATGAGACTCACTGCCAGGTCAGAGTTATGAGACTCAATGCCAGGTCAGAGTTATGAGACTCAATGCCAGGTCAGAGTTATGAGACTCAATGCCAGGTCAGAGTTATGAGACTCAATGCCAGGTCAGAGTTATGAGACTCACTGCCAGGTCAGAATTATGAGACTCAATGCCAGGTCAGAGTTATGAGACTCACTGCCAGGTCAGAGTTATGAGACTCAATGCCAGGTCAGAGTTATGAGACTCAATGCCAGGTCAGAGTTATGAGACTCAATACCAGGTCAGAGTTATGAGACTCAATGCCAGGTCAGAGTTATGGGACTCACTGCCAGGTCAGAGTTATGAGACTCACTGCCAGGTCAGAGTTACTGGGGCTACACAACCAATGTCAGTTCTCCTACGTCGAAGAAAAAAGGAAACAGGGCAACGTTAGTAAGGAGTATTGAGTAAGAGGCAGCGAGAGTAGGGTTAAAGGGAAATGGAATGAATGTGAGAAATGCGAAACGTCTCATACATCAAAGAGTCTGAACATCAAGAGCAATCTTCAAGTTAATCGAAATGTCTGATACTATCTCCAGAAAATGTTGTTCAAACAACACTGAATTCAACTGACCGCAGTCAAGTGTTGTGCCCAAAACATCTACTCCAAAAAGCCCCCACTTGTCAATTTCTCGGAATGTTGTGCAACGTCTGCTTGGAATAGTCATTCTCATGGTTCATGTGTCCAAAAACAATAATAAACATACAGAGGAAGGAAGAGAGAGAGAGGTTGAGAGGTTAAAAGGCCCACCTCCCTGGAGAGTCATTCCTGGCCCAACATAGATATGTAGCCTAAGCTCTATTTTAACACAGAGCACAGGGCTAGCATAACATCTCATTGGGGTTGTTTGTGTGGATAATGTAGCCTAACACCCAACACACTGCTCTCTCTCTCACCCAAAGAACATAGGCTACCCCCGACACAATACAGGGCCTGGATCAGTTGTTAAAGGGCATAAAGGCATCATCAAGGAGCCTTTCAAGACTCTGTAGTAAGGAGGACTTTGAGTTAGGTGTCAGCCTGACTAAAGAGACATATGTAACTACTTGACGAGTGTGATGCTGATCACTGCCTGGAGAGAATTAACAGACAAACACACTTGCCATTAGTCATCTTCAAAACAACAACTGCTTATTCAGACAGAAAAAGAGAATGCATGGCCAGTGGAAAAACTGCCCAATAGGAACATCAAGATCTGTCTGTATGAAGAAGTATAGGTGGAGGTCATCAAATATACTACCTTCCTTCAGACTCGACAAAATAATACACCCACTAAGAGCATATAACAGTGTGTGTGCTGCATGCATGGGTACTTACTCTCCTTTAGTAATGTACTTATTGCTGTGGGGGTGTAGAGGGCCAACGAAACCGAGCTATAAGCCCTCTATACACTGCACTAGTTTGACGACACAAACTACGTCCAGGAATGATACTTGTGTAGTGTAAAGAGACAAATCTAGATTCAAATCTGTCTTCAAGAGATGTCTCCCACACTAGCTCCAGAGGTAGTGTGGGAGACATCTACACCACATACCCCCATCTGAATGGTCCAGTGTAAAGACAACAGCTCTCCCACACTACATGTCCCTGCAAGAATGACCTTAATATCAGTAGACAGCATTTTTGCTCTGTTAGCCAATGAAAGGCTTTTAAAATACCCACACATTTGTGAATCATTGCATTAATCAAGTGTGCAACACTATGTGCAATATGGTTTCGATGAGATTCCCTGTATAGCTTCTATATTGACACTATTGTGATCAGAGAAGCTTTCGATCTCCCCTGAGACTGAGACACTACAGCAGCCTGGGGAGAGAAACATGATGACACCATTACCCTTCACCTGCTACAACTAGCACAGCAACAAGAACAACCAGCCTGCTACAACTAGCACAAAAACAAGAGCTACCAGCCTGCTACAACTAGCACAACAACAAGAACAACCAGCCTGCTACAACTAGCACAGCAACAAGAGCTACTAGCCTGCTACAACTAGCACAACAAGAGCTACCAGCCTGCTACAACTAGCACAACAACAAGAGCTACTAGCCTGCTACAACTAGCATAACAACAAGAGCAACCAGCCTGCTACAACTAGCACAGCAACAAGAGCTACCAGCCTGCTACAACTAGCACAGCAACAAGAGCTACCAGCCTGCTACAACTAGCACAACAACAAGAGCTACCAGCCTGCTACAACTAGCACAGCAACAAGAGCTACTAGCCTGCTACAACCAGCACAGCAACAAGAGCTACTAGCCTGCTACAACCAGCACAGCAACAAGAGCAACCAGCCTGCTACAACTAGCACAGCAAGAGCTAATAGTCTGCTACAACTAGCACAGCAAGAGCTACCAGCCTGCTACAACTAGCACAACAACAGCTAGCCTGCTACCAACACAACTACCATGTCAAAATCTATTGTTAAACTTCTGTCAAAAGAATGTCGTACCAGTTTTAATGAGGTTTCTGTCCATTAGCCATGACGGATTAATACGACTCACTGTACTGCAGTACATGCCTGTCTGTCAGGGAATATCACACTCAACTCACTAACCAGGTGAACAAACTTCTCAAGAATTACTGAAATGTGACAGATGGCTTGTGTTGCAAGATCATAACTAGGGCTCTGAGTATTTCCTTGTTCCTTCACAATGTGAACTGACCAGGGAAAGCTGAGGGCCCTATACAGTTGAAGTTGGAAGTTTACATTTAAACAAATACATTTAAACTCAGTTTTTCACAATTCCTGAAATGTAATCCTAGTAAAAATTCCCAGTTTTAGGTCAATTAGGATCACCACTTTATTTTAAGAATGTGAAATGTCAGAATAATAGTAGAGAGAATGATTTATTTAAGCTTTTGTTTCTTTCATCACATTCCCAGTGGGTCAGAAGTTTACATACACTCAATTAGTATTTGGTAGCATTGCCTTTAAATTGTTTAACTTGGGTCAAACGTTTCAGATAGCCTTTCACAAGCTTCCCACAATAATTTGGGTGAATTTTGGCCCATTCCTCCTGAGAGAGCTGGTGTCACTGAGTCAGGTTTGTAGGCCGCTTTTTCAGTTCTGCCCACAAATGTTCTATAGGATTGAGGTCAGGGCTTTGTGATGGCCACTCCAATACCTTAACTGTTGTACTTAAGCCATTTTGCCACAACTTTGGAAGTATGCTTGGGGTCATTGTCCATTTGGAAGACCCATTTGCGACCAAGCTTTAACTTCCTGACTGATGTCTTGAGATGTTGCTTCAATATATCCACATCATATTCCTTCCTCATGATGCCATCTATTTTGAGAAGTGCACCAGTCCCTCCTGCAGCAAAGCACCCCCACAGCATGATGCTGCCACCCCCGTGCTTCACGGTTGGGATGGTGTTCTTCGGCTTGCAAGTTCCCCCTTTTTCCTCCAAACATTATGGCCAAACAGTTCTATTTTTGTTTCATCAGACCAGAGGACATTTCTCCAAAAAGTACGATCTTTGTCCATATGTGCAGTTGCAAACCATAGTCTGGCTTTTTTTATGAAGGTTTTGGAGCAGTGGCTTCTTCCTTGCTGAGCGGCCTTTCAGGTTATGTCGATATAGGACTCGTTTTACTGTTGATATAGATACTTGTACCTGCTTCCTCCAGTATCTTCACAAGGTCCATTGCTGTTGTTCTGGGATTGATTTGCACTTTTCGCACCAAAGTACGTTCATCTCCAGGAGACAGAACGCATCTCCTTCCTGAGCGGTATCATGTCTGCGTGGTCCCACAGTGTTTATACTTGCGTACTATTGTTTGTACAGATGAACGTGGTACCTTCAGGCGTTTGGAAATTGCTCCCAAGGATGAACCAGACTTGTGGAGGTCTACCTTTTTATTTTTTTCCTGAGATCTTGGCTGATTTCTTTTGATTTTCCCATGATGTCAAGCAAAGAGGCACTGAGTTTGAAGGTAGGCCTTGAAATACATCCACAGGTACACCTCCAACTGACTCAAATTATGTCAATTAGCCTATCAGAAGCTTCTAAAGCCATGACATCATTTTCTGGAATTTTCCAAGCTGTTTAAAGGCACAATCAACTTAGTGTATGTGAACTTCTGACCCACTGGAATTGTGATACAGTGAATTATAAGTGAAATAATATTTCTGTAAAACAATTGTTGGAAAAATTACTTGTGTCATGCACAAAGTAGATGTCCTAACCGACTTGCCAAAACTGTAGTTTGTTAACAAGAAATGTGTGGAGTGGTTGAAAAATGAGTTTTAATGACTCCATCCTAAGTGTATGTAAACTTCCGACTTCAACTGTACATAACAGATTGTAACAGTGTTATGGTGACAGAAGGGGAGTGTTTAGACAGAGAGGATAATGTTCTGATGGATTACAGGACCAAGCTGCATGTGTTTTCCTCCTGGAGGGCACAGTTCGGATGACAGAGAGACTACAGAGACACCCTGCCCATCTCACACTGGCACACACACACACACACCATATCCTTCCCTCTGCCACCCTGGAGACCACAAACACTCAACAAAAATCACAAACAGGCAGTTAAACATTGAGAAGACAGAAAAACAATAGTGCAGCCACATGCTCTCCCTCTTTCTCTTTGACTTTCACACCCAGATGGTGTCATATTGAGCGAGGGAGGAAGTGGGCGGAAGAGGCTCCCATTCATGTCCGAATGGGGAAATAAGAAAGGAGGGATAAAGGAGGGGTGAGAGGTCAAATCAATAAGTACCCTCTGTAAGGTGAAGGGAGGAAGCAGTGGGAGTGGCTGACGTCTATGCTCCCCACATAGCAATAGGCACTGACAAATGGCAAGGTTTCTCAGTGTAGATCAATCAAAGGGGTACGTTGTCTACCCCACAGCGAGGGACAGACTGATAATATGATCTCATCCCTTTTATGAACCGATGAGATCAGCTGCTAGGCCTAGAACACCCAGGGGGGCGGGGGAACATCAATGACCTCATCCATCCGCCCAGGTGTAAACAAGCCTGTGATTGGCTGGCTGGTCGGCAGCACCTGACTGACTCATGGGGAGGCAGGGGATATGAGCTCCAACTTAATGAGTGAGCTCATTTGGTTTTTATGACACTGCCTTGGGTCCCATGGGTTTGTAATGAAGAGACCTACATATGCACAGTGCTGTTGGTCTTGAAAAGTCACCTTTCCTTCTCTCCTTTCTTCCCTGACCACCAGCTTAGCAATAAAAGGAGAGGAAAGCATTTAAGATTATAGGTCTGTAATAACATGAGCTAATAACAGATCGGAATGTGACCTCGGAACATTGCTGTCGTCAGCAAAATCTCTGCACATTTGCTGCCCCATCCCCCCCTCGCCCCTCCCCCTTGTGTCAGTCCACCTCCTCTCAGGTTAGCCTAAAGAGTCAGTGTGTGTGACTCATATGAATCATAATCATATCTCTGAGAGAGGAAGTAGAAGTGAACCGGTCTTCTGTGAAGGTGAAAGACATGACGAGACTGTCTGTACGCGCAAGAGTCTGCTTCCTGTGCCTCAAACTTTCCCTTTGCTCTCCTTCCTCCATCCTTGGTAGCTGCGCCATTTCAGATCGCTGATCATCGAATGAGGGGTACAGCTGCCAAGCACACTGCAGCACCCAGCCAATTACACAGCTATGCAGGCAGGGTTGTGTGTGTGTGGAGAGGGAGAGAGAGAGTGAAAGTGTGTGGATAGAAAGTAAGCAGTCAGGAGAGTGTGAAGGTTTGAGGCGAAAAAGAGAGCACGAGAGAGAGAGAGAGCACGAGAGAGAGCGAGAGCGTGAGAGTGAGAACGAGAGAGAGTAATCATAGGTGCAGAACATTGTGTATGTGAGGCATTTTAAGGACTTGCCTGCCTACCTACCACCCCTATCTCCCTCGCTTGGGACAAACTCCATGAACAGGAAGTGAGATGCCCAGGCACTTCCTCTGTCCCTTAGTCTGTGCATTATTTTCCTAGAGTCCCTCAGGGAGGGGCACAAAGCTACTGTTTCTCCCCCTAACCCCTATTCAAAGGACCTACTACCCATACTTGAGTCTCCTCTATGACATTGTTGTTGTTATTCCGTTGTTGTCCTACCTTCCTCCTTCATCTCATCCCACTGCAGGAGTAAGAGGAGATGTGAGAGGATGACATTGAATCATCCAGCAGCATTAGCCAGCCACAAAAAGGCCAAGTTTTCATGGTGTGTCTGTGTGTGTGTGTGTGTGCTGATGGTGCAGATCTAAATGTGGAGGTAAGGTTACAGCAAGACTGTCTCTTCTCTCTCCAGGTGCGGACTGGCCATCTGGCATTTCTGGCAAATACCAGATGAGCTGGTCCATTTTTAGCCCAGTGGGCCTGTCTAAGTCAGATTTTCTTTGTGCAAAATTATCATTATCTGGCTAATAATTTGGACCTTAAGCAAAAAAATTGCCAGTGAGGGGGCCCTCGAGAAAAAAATAAAATGGTCCGGTGTGTTAGAAATGCCAGGGTTTTCTGGTCCCAGTCAGGGCTGTGCACACACACACTTGGCTGTGCAGTACAGTCTAGTGCAGTGTAAGGCCAGGTGAAAGGTGTGAAGGACAGCAAGTCTGTCAGTCTCCTAATCTGAACTGACCAGTAAGACTGGGCAAATCCAGTATAATAATACATTTACATCATTTAGCTGTATGCATGTGGCTTACAACACCTCAGACTGAGACCAGCAAGTTTATGGTGATTCAAGTGGGGAGAACCTCAATTGATGTTCTTTATTCTTCGCCTCTTTCTCAAAACCCATTGAATGATAAAGTCAGAGGTCCTTCCCCTCTGACCTCATCGTCCAATGGGTTTTGAGGAGGTAAGAAGACGAGACACGAGAAATCAAGGAAATGCAATTGAGATTCTCCCATGGAGGTCGCTCTGTAATCTTGACTCAACAGGAAAGTAAGGAGGAAATGGTTGGCAATTGAAGTAGAGTCCTAGTCCAGGCCCCTCCTCCACTACTATATTCTGCCTTCCATTACTTCTGCAATGGTTGAGGAACAGAGCCTAGAACCTTCTCCACAGTCTGCTCCAAGGTCCCCAACCCACACCCCAGGTCCTTGACCAGACAGACAGGGTGTGTGTCTGTGCATCATGGTCCATTTAAGCCTATGGTGCAGTCAGTCAGTTAGTCAGTCACCAGATGACTGTCCCATCAGCAACTATAGGTAAAGAGCCATGCCATTATTCAGCTTAATGGTGGACTTTTTCAACCACTTACGTACAGTGGGGGAAAAAAGTATTTAGTCAGCCACCAATTGTGCAAGTTCTCCCACTTAAAAAGATGAGAGGCCTGTAATTTTCATCATAGGTACACGTCAACTATGACAGACAAATTGAGGGGAAAAAATCCCGAAAATCACATTGTAGGATTTTTAATGAATTTATTTGCAAATTATGGTGGAAAATAAGTATTTGGTCACCTACAAACAAGCAAGATTTCTGGCTCTCACAGACCTGTAACTTCTTCTTTAAGAGGCTCCTCTGTCCTCCACTCATTATCTGTATTAATGGCACCTGTTTGAACTTGTTATCAGTATAAAAGACACCTGTCCACAACCTCAAACAGTCACACTCCAAACTCCACTATGGCCAAGACCAAAGAGCTGTCAAAGGACACCAGAAACAAAATTGTAGACCTGCACCAGGCTGGGAAGACTGAATCTGCAATAGGTAAGCAGCTTGGTTTGAAGAAATCAACTGTGGGAGCAATTATTAGGAAATGGAAGACATACAAGACCACTGATAATCTCCCTCGATCTGGGGCTCCATGCAAGATCTCACCCCGTTGGGTCAAAATGATCACAAGAACGGTGAGCAAAAATCCCAGAACCACACGGGGGGACCTAGTGAATGACCTGCAGAGAGCTGGGACCAAAGTAACAAACACACTACGCCGCCAGGGACTCAAATACTGCAGTGCCAGACGTGTCCCCCTGCTTAAGCCAGTACATGTCCAGGCCCGTCTGAAGTTTGCTGGAGTGCATTAGGATGATCCAGATAAGGATTGGGAGAATGTAATATGGTCAGATGAAACCAAAATATAACTTTTTGGTAAAAACTCAACTCGTCGTGTTTGGAGGACAAAGAATGCTGAGTTGCATCCAAAGAACACCATACCTACTGTGAAGCATTGGGGTGGAAACATCATGCTTTGGGGCTGTTTTTCTGCAAAGGGACCCAGGACGACTGATCCGTGTAAAGGAAAGAATGAATGGGGCCATGTATCGTGAGATTTTGAGTGAAAACCTCCTTCCATCAGCAAGGGCATTGAATATGAAACGTGGCTGGGTCTTTCAGCATGACAATGATCCCAAACACACCGCCCGGGCAACGAAGGAGTGGCTTCGTAAGAAGCATTTCAAGGTCCTGGAGTGGCCTAGCCAGTCTCCAGATCTCAACCCCATAGAAAATCTTTGGAGGGAGTTGAAAGTCCGTGTTGCCCACCGACAGCCCCAAAACATCACTGCTCTAGAGGAGATCTGCATGGAGGAATGGGCCAGAATACCAGCAACAGTGTGTGAAAACCTTGTGAAGACTTACAGAAAACGTTTGACCTGTGTCATTGCCAACAAAGGGTATATAACAAAGTATTGAGAAACTTTTGTTATTGACCAAATACTTATTTTCCACCATAATTTGCAAATAAATTCATTAAAAATCCTACAATGTGATTTTCAGGAAAAAAAAATCTCATTTTCTCTGTCATAGTTGACGTGTACCTATGATGAAAATTACAGGCCTCTCATCTTTTTAAGTGGGAGAACTTGCACAATTGGTGGCTGACTAAATACTTTCTTCCCCCCACTGTACAAGTAAGCAAAACATTTTTTTCCACTTGTGTCGAGGCTTGCCAAGCCAAGTCCAATTGAGCTCTATTTGAGTGAGAGACGACAGAGTTTTGGGCCAGGGGATATGGAGTATGGAGGAGTGAGGTGGTTTAGGACAGTGTACCCCCAACAGTACACATTTTATTGTAACCCTGGACAAGCACACCTGATTCAACTTGTCAACTAATCATCAAGCCCTCATTGAGCTGAATGAGGTGTGTTTGTCCGGGGCTACAACAAAACTGTGTACTGTCGGGGGTACTCGAGGACCAGGGTTGGGGAACACTGGTTTAGGAGAACACAGCCCTTGTTGAGCTCTCAGTACTGTAGAATGGGCCAGGCCTGCCAAAGATAGCCTAATGAGAGACACATGGCACACACACATGCTCTCTCTCTCAGGGACCATTGTTCTAGTGTCTAGAGCCTCGGGTCCTGAATGTTCCAAGCTGTAGTCACTAGTCACCCTCTGTGGCATCAACAGTGACAGGACAACAACACATTTCTGCATTGCCCAAAAACACAGACACCCAAATCCTGAGGAAAAGCGAAAACATCTTATAAAACAGCATTCATGGCATCTTTATCTCATGTTTTATTACAGTCTGCCTCTCCCCCTCGCTACAACCTTAGAGAGGAGATGACCGTTAGGTCAGGAAATTGCCAGGGACCTCACGATACCATATTATCATGATACTTAGGTGCCGATACAATATGCATTGCGATTTTCACGATTCTATATGTATTGCGATTCAATACTGTGATGTCATTGCGATTTTATGTTCCAAACATATTGCTCACTATACATCTGCTGCAGAGAGACAGAGCATGAGAAAAAGTTCTGAAAACATGTTGGCTCACTATTTAAAAAGAAGATGGAGAACAAGCTATAGGATGAAAAATACTCGAGTTTTTGCGCAGGTATAGCCGACTAGCGCTAGCTAACGCTACCTACAGTAAAGAATTGTTATATATATATATATATATATATATACAGTGGGGAAAAAAAGTATTTAGTCAGCCACCAATTGTGCAAGTTCTCCCACTTAAAAAGATGAGAGAGGCCTGTAATTTTCATCATAGGAACACGTCAACTATGACAGACAAAATGAGAATTTTTTTTCCAGAAAATCACATTGTAGGATTTTTAATGAATTTATTTGCAAATTATGGTGGAAAATAAGTATTTGGTCAATAACAAAAGTTTCTCAATACTTTGTTATATACCCTTTGTTGGCAATGACACAGGTCAAACGTTTTCTGTAAGTCTTCACAAGGTTTTCACACACTGTTGCTGGTATTTTGGCCCATTCCTCCATGCAGATCTCCTCTAGAGCAGTGATGTTTTGGGGCTGTCGCTGGGCAACATGGACTTTCAACTCCCTCCAAAGAGTTTCTATGGGGTTGAGATCTGGAGACTGGCTAGGCTACTCCAGGACCTTGAAATGCTTCTTACGAAGCCACTCCTTCGTTGCCCGGGCGGTGTGTTTGGGATCATATTCATGCTGAAAGACCCAGCCACGTTTCATCTTCAATGCCCTTGCTGATGGAAGGAGGTTTTCACTCAAAATCTCACGATACATGGCCCCATTCATTCTTTCCTTTACACGGATCAGTCGACCTGGTCCCTTTGCAGAAAAACAGCCCCAAAGCATGATGTTTCCACCCCCATGCTTCACAGTAGGTATGGTGTTCTTTGGATGCAACTCAGCATTCTTTGTCCTCCAAACACGACGAGTTGAGTTTTGGTTTCATCTGACCATATGACATTCTCCCAATCCTCTTCTGGATCATCCAAATGCACTCTAGCAAACTACAGATGGGCCTGGACATGTACTGGCTTAAGCAGGGGGACATGTCTGGCAATGCAGGATTTGAGTCCCTGGCGGCGTAGTGTGTTACTGATGGTAGGCTTTGTTACTTTGGTCCCAGCTCTCTGCAGGTCATTCACTAGGTCCCCCTGTGTGGTTCTCGGATTTTTGCTCACCGCTCTTGTGATCATTTTGACCCCACGGGGTGAGATCTTGCGTGGAGCCCCAGATCGAGGGAGATTATCAGTGGTATTGTATGTCTTCCATTTCCTAATAATTGCTCCCACAGTTGATTTCTTCAAACCAAGCTGCTTACCTATTGCAGATTCAGTCTTCCCAGCCTGGTGCAGGTCTACAATGTTGTTTCTGGTGTCCTTTGACAGCTCTTTGGTCTTGGCCATAGTGGAGTTTGGAGTGTGACTGTTTGAGGTTGTGGACAGGTGTCTTTTATACTGATAACAAGTTCAAACAGGTGCCATTAATACAGGTAACGAGTGGAGGACAGAGGAGCCTCTTAAAGAAGAAGTTACAGGTCTGTGAGAGCCAGAAATCTTGCTTGTTTGTAGGTGACCAAATACTTATTTTCCACCGTAATTTGCAAATAAATTCATAAAAAATCCTACAATGTAATTTTCTGGATTTTTTTTCTAAATTTGTCTGTCATAGTTGACGTGTACCTATGATGAAAATTACAGGCCTCTCTCATCTTTTTAAGTGGGAGAACTTGCACAATTGGTGGCTGACTAAATACTTTTTTCCCCCACTGTATATATATCAATATGTAACTATCTATTCCCCCCCCCCCCCATCACTAATGCCCGTCCTGCTCGACCTCCTGCTGGATAACACACACACTGGCCTCAAGTCTTAGGAGAAAACAGACAGAGGAACCACTGGGCTAAGCTCCAAACCAGGCAGGCGTCAGATACAGATAGGCCTACAAATGAAAAGAACCGTGGTGTATAGGGCTGAGGGCTAATTGAATTGTACCATTTCCACTGTATTAGGTTAGCCTGCCCTCCACTCACACTGATCCAGTGTTATATCAGTCCTGTGTGGAGGGCCCAGGTTAAAGTGCGCGAGTGTGTGAGTGTGTTCAGGTCAAACAGGGCATTCTATCAACCGTTCTACCATCATACAGACCTACAGCCAAGGCGAAGGTTAAAATAGGCTACAACTTACTGAGAATCTGACTACTCTTTCTGTGGAGCTGTGTCTGTCCAATACAGCAAAAACATGCTTCAGTTTACCTGCTGCTTATACCATATTCCCTTCTCAATCTATGCGCTCTGTGTCTCACCCTTAAAGTGATCATCTGGCAAGCACCTGTTTTAATCCCAGACTGACAGGAAGCTCATCTGTGTGTGAGAGACACAGAGAGGGGGGCACAACACAGGACATATAGCACACGGTTCAAACAAATAATTTGGAGCAGGAAAATCATCATGACGTGGGTTGAAAAAGTAAGACTAAGAGTGAAACTTTTGTGGTCAAAGCAGAAAGCAAAGCACACAAAGCTACTTTAGTTTTCAGCTATTTCTGTCTGAGAGTTGGGACTTGACTGGGGCTAAAGTCAACAAGGACCTTGTCCATGTGGGTGTTTCCAAAACCAACACTCATCAATCAAACTGACGACATCACTGCCAAACCCCCTGATTGGCTGACAGAGCTGCCAAGGTAGACAGGAAGTAGTGCCAGAAATAGAACTGATAGGTCATTTTACTTAACGACCCAATAAGGCGTCAGCGCCAGGAGCCAAATCCCACCTCAGGACTGGTGATAATTGCCCTGTAAAGAAAAACTACAGTTTCTGGAACTGGGCCGTGCTTTCACAGAGCTACTTTGTGTGTTTTTCCTATAGGCGTGCGCACACACAGTCATGTGTTCGGACACACACGTGAACAGAAACACAAAGGGCAAGCTGTTCTTTACGCTAGCTAGGTGGATGGAGCGAATGTAAACAGAGTTCTGAATCGCACAGAGAGGGTCTGATGGTCTAATTCGATGCAGGTTTACAGGTGTTTGTGTGTTAGGGCTGGGCGGTATACCGTATTTTACTATATACCAGTATTGATGCACCTACCGGTTTGGGTTTTGACTTTACCTTGTATAACGGTATTTCAATGTTTGGTTTGTAAATATGTTACCCACTCTGCTGTGTGAAATAATGTCCGTTTTTATAGTTTACTCCGTTTGCTACTTGAGTCGTCTCTCTTCCACTCACACCAAGCCCCGCCCCCTGTCACTCAAGGAGAGCAGTTTTTGCGCAACCACGAGTCACAACAACCACCTGTAGTGACAACCCGCATGGTGAATTCTGCAGATTCTGGTGACAACGATGCAGATTTCCACTTTGCTTCTTAATGTAAATCCACGAGCGTTATAGAATTACACTATTAGTTTTTGCCTCTGTGCAAACTGCTAGTTTGTCTTTTCTTAGCAAGTTGTGGCTAAAATAAATACTTTAGCCGGTAATGCTAATCGCTAGTTAGCCGGCTAACTAAATATACTCAGAGCAAACGTAGCTAGCTACATTTGGTATCAGGCTGTATTAGCTAGCTAGCTACGTTTGCTCTAAGTACATTTAGCTAGCTAGCTAGCTAATACAGCCTGATACCAAACGTAGCTAGCAAGCTAATACAACCTGATACCAGTGCTGGTGTTGGCCTAGATAAGCATGTTTGTACAACGATATATTCTAAATCAAGGTGGAATAAGCAAAGCATTAATATTTTAGCTACATCAAAGCTACAGTAAGAGAATACGTTTAATGTAATATTAATTAGGGTCCACTGGGAAACATTAAACAAAACTTTGGTTCCTACCCCAATAACCACTCCCTGGCTTTTTCATTCGTTGTCATGTCAAACACTGTATTCAAAGTGCCCACTTTATTCCAACTTTTGGTTGAAGTTTCATTGAACAGGACACAACAATCAGAATGGACATAGCCCCATTAGAAACACTTAGAATGTATGCGTTGCCACCCTAGGGACATGCACTACTCATAAAGTATATTTATAACTTTTATTATTCAAAAACACTGTCATAAATGTGAAAAATATTGTGATATGATATTTTGTCCATATTGTCCAGTCCTAGTGAGCATGTGTGTTTGCTACAGTCACCATCAAACCCTCCATAAGGAGCTGATGTTTATATATAGCCGTAGTGCAGCTAAAGCTAGTCCCACAACCATATAAACTCAGCAAAAAAAGAAACGTCCCTTATTCAGGATCCTGTCTTTCAAAGATAATTCGTAAAAATCCAAATAACTTCACAGATCTTCATTGTAAAGGGTTTAAACACTGTTTCCCATGCTTGTTCAATGAACCATAAACAATTAATGAACATGCACCTGTGGAACGGTCGTTAAGACACTAACAGCTTACAGACGGTAGGCAATTAAGGTCACAGTTATGATAACGTAGGACACTAAAGAGACCTTTCTACTGACTCTGAAAAACACCAAAAGAAAGATGCCCAGGGTCCCTGCTCATCTGCGTGAACGTGCCTTAGGCATGCTGCAGGGAGGCATGAGGACTGCAGATGAGGCCAGGGCAATACATTGCAATGTCCGTACTGTGAGATGCCCAAGACAGCGCTACAGGGAGACGGGAGAGACAGCTGATCCTCCTCGCAGTGGCAGACCACTTGTAACAACACCTGCACAGGATCTGTACATCCGAACATCTCACCTGCGGGACAGGTACAGGATGGCGGAAACAACTGCCCGAGTTACACCAGGAACGCACAATCCCTCCATCAGTGCTCAGACTGTCCGTAATAGGCTGAGAGAGGCTGGACTGAGGGCTTGTAGGCCTGTTGTAAGGCAGGTCCTCACCAGACATCACCGGCAACAACGTCACCTATGGGCACAAACCCACAGTTGCTGGACCAGACAGGACTGGCAAAAAGTGCTCTTCACTGACGAGTCACGGTTTTGTCTCACCAGGGGTGATGGTCAGATTCGCGTTTATCGTCGAAGGAATGAGCGTTACATGGTCTGGGGCGGTGTGTCACAGCGTCATCATACTGAGCTTGTTGTCATTGCAGGAAATCTCAACGCTGTGCGTTACAGGGAAGACAATCTCCTCCCTCATGTGGTACCCTTCCTGCAGGCTCATCCTGACATGACCCTCCAGCATGACAATGTCACCAGCCATTCTGCTCGTTCTGTGCGTGATTTCCTGCAAGACAGGAATGTCGGTGTTCTGCCATGGCCAGCGAAGAGCCCGGATCTCAATCCCATTGAGCACGTCTGGGACCTGTTGGATCAGAGGGTGAGGGCTAGGGCCATTCCCCCCAGAAATGTCCAGGAACTTGCAGGTGCCTTGGTGGAAGAGTGGGGTAACATCTCACAGCAAGGTCTGGCAAATCTGGTGCAGTCCATGAGGAGGAGATGCACTGCAGTACTTAATGCAGCTGGTGGCCACACCAGATACTGACTGTTACTTTTGATTTTGACCCATTATTCAATTTCTGTTAGTCACATGTCTGTGGAACTTGTTCAGTTTATGTCTCAGTTGTTGAATCTTGTTATGTTCATACAAATATTTACACATGTTAAGTTTGCTGAAAATAAACGCAGTTGACAGTGAGAGGACGTTTCTTTTTTTGCTGAGTTTATAAGAGGGGGGAAAGAGCTCTTCCACAGCTCTAGCCAGAGCTAACCCACAGCTATCTGGTAGCATGATGCTAGGTCAACAACACTCTTTGAACCCTCAAGAGCCAGTAGGAGTAGTGTAAAGTTGCTCCTAGACACTGCTACAAGGTCTGTTGTGTGTTTTCCCCCTTATGGTTCAGGTTGCGATTTAGAGAAGCTGAGCTGATACCAGATCTGTGTCCAAAACTGAACGTGGCCGAGGTAACCGTGCTATGCTAACTAAGCTAGCTAACATGGCCCAAGTAACCATGCTAACTAAGCTAGCTAAGTAAACAACAACTGTTTCCCCTCCCAAACCTAGGACCCCTTTAACTGTATGAGAAGTTCAAAGTCTAGCTAGCAGACTACATCAGTGCTCTGCTGTACCTAACAGACAACAGAGAGGCCTTGGGAAGGAACACAGTGACTGTGTGTACAAACAAACACAAACGGAGACCATCCGGGAGATTGGGCTGGCTACATGTCATTCCTCCTCTAACCAGCCTTAACCCTGTGCATACCTCAGTCTCTGGCCCAGTGCCATTCCTCCTCTAACCAGCCTTAACCCTGTGCATACCTCAGTCTCTGGCCCAGTGCCATTCCTCCTCTAACCAGCCTTAACCCTGTGCATACCTCAGTCTCTGGCCCAGTGCCATTCCTCCTCTAACCAGCCTTGACTCCTAACTCAAGGAGGGTAAATCACTACAGGGCTCTGGCTCTGTACCATTCTGCCACAACTAGCCTTTGCCTGCTCTCTTCTTGTCGATCTGACTAAAGCCAAATCTGTGCTGCTAAAACGTCTCCTCCAAACCACACCGCAGAATCAGAGAAACACAGAGAGAGAGAGAGAGAGAGAGGGGGGGGGGGGGGGGGGCAAAGCCACAGAGCAGTTTTAGCCACAGAGGGGCAGGGAGAGGGAGAAGTCCAGGACCAAAATTAAAACCAAAAGTTACAGCGATACAACCAGGAATAACAAACAACAGCGAGAGAGAGAGAGAGAGAGAGAGAGAGAGAGCGAGCGATAGAGAAAGTGACAGCAAGATAGAGACAGCGAGATAGAGGGGTGAGCAGAGCAAGATTAGCTAATTACCTATAGAAGAAGCAGTCACAGCAGACCAGAACCCCCATCCAGCTGGTATTAGAGACAGTGGCAGGTCTGTGAGGGTCCCACCCAGCTCTTTCGCTCAGTTTCGCTCTTCCCCCTCTCCTTTTCTACTTCTACAGGTGAAGGAGGGGCTCTGTCCCAGCACACTTCTCTCTCACACACACACCGCAGTAACTGGCTTCTCACGAACTGCGTCCCCCACACACTCAACGGTCCAATCAGCAAACAGGCAACCACCGATGAACGTCGGCAGCGTGTTACAGACAACCTCTCACAACAACTTGAAGCCCGTTCAAAGTGTCTTCCTCGCTCTCCTTCTCGCTAGAACTACTGCAGCCTGCCTCTTTCCTCCCCTCTCCATCCCTCACTCTCTCTCGCTCCCTCCCTCTCTCTCTCTCAGGCTGGCTCCCACTTGAAAGGTGGGAAGATTAGCTTGGAAAACAGACTCGCATAAACAAACTGCTGACTGCTGGGTAGGACAGGGCAGACTGCAGGAGAGAGAGAGTAAGAGAGAGATGGCGAGACTGCAACAGAGAAAGAGAGAAAGGCACACAGGAAGGCTCTGGCAGCAATCTCTGCCATCTGTATTCCCTAAATAAGGACTAAACACTTGACCACACACACCATGGTCCATGGCCCGTGATGTGAACGGGCAAAAGCGGTCAGGGAGGAGCGCCCTTCTCAAATCGAACAGTAATTTGCGCCTCTCGGTCATGTTGTCAACAAGGCAGCACGGTGCATCGTCCAGAAACAAACATATTTTTTCAATAAAATATGTTCGAATTTTCAAACTTCTTTTCATTGAAAAGGCAGATAAAGCGTTATCCAAAGTAACCACTTTTGCATGTGAAAACACAGAATCCTACTCATTACTCCACAAGCTTAATTACGTCACTTTTGTTTGAGCCAAATTTGACGTGGGCTTTGAACGGGGCACCTGGCTCACGCCTGGGAGGCAGCCCGGTTCCAAAACGAATGCAATCAACTTTCACCCTTTGCAAAACAGCGCTACCTGGGCCACATTAATCGAATCCCCTCATGGATGCATCAGCAGAAAGTGAGAGTGGCTAGAGCACACCCCCAGGATTGTAGCCAATCACAGAAGAGCTCTGTGACAGTCAGGTGGGCATACAAGATTAAGGACACTCTCCTTCTCCCTCCAGCTCACCCTTTCCTTTTTTCACTCATTATTTCTCTCTCTTCATTCTCTCTCCTGTCCTCTCCCTCCCTCTGGACTGCAGTGCCCCATTAGGTGAGTGTGAAAAGTGTGTGTATAGAGTGAGACAAAGCGATTCACCTTCATAAGGCCATATTGCATTAGAAGTAGCCTGGAGTTGTGTTGTGATTTAGTTACCAACTCGTCAGCGATTGGTCAACAGTAGAGATTTTTCAATGAAGTGCTTGTTGTCATTCAATGAGAATCGACTCGTCCTTCGCACATTTTTCCACTTCAGAAATACTGCACCAAACATCCTAGTCAGATGCTAAATTGCGTGACTAAGATCTCCCCGGCAAAAACTTTAAAATGTATGACATATTTCTTGAGTCATCTTAGATTAATTCTGACTGTTGAGGAAGTGTATACTGGCTACGGCGTCTCAAAATGGACATACAGTACTAATGCTGCTTTTTTCTTGTTTTTCAGCTGGTCGAGCTGAAGCATTCTCTCCCCTGGGTCTGTGTGATGCAGTGTGTGCTCACTGTGTGTGTGTGTGTGTGTGAGCGAGAGAGCAGTGGAAGTGTCTCTGGCTGATAACAAGGCCAGGGGGAAAAGGGTGCCAGAGGGAGAAGGAAGGAAACTGCCATTACATCAACACTCATTTTCAACAAATAAAACTGTGTGAGAGCATGCGTGTATAAAACATTTATAATGTGTGTGGTATGCTTGTTAAACAATAGAGTGTGTATGTGTTTAGTCAAAACATCCACATAAAGAGAAAGACAAGGAACTGGGCACAATAGTTACATGGGCCGGATTTAAGAATGAAAATGGCAGGAAGTCTGCTTGGTTTAGAGATGAGGAGGAAGACTAAACAAGTCTATTCATTAAAAATGTGTGAGTTGAAGACATACATAATGAAGGAGAGGATAAGAGAGAATGAACCACTGCCCAGGGAGAGGAGAGAGAAAGAGAACTCATGGCTGGGGTTCTAATGGCCCTACTAGGCAGTGGGCAATCATGTCAACTGAAAGTGGGTGAGGAGACACCACACACCAAAGTTGCTAAGTGATGAGGGGAGGAGAGAGGGGGATAGATAACACACAAAAGTGAAATAAACAATTTCATATGTTTCCCATTACAATAAAGAACTCCATTTAATTGAATTGAGAAAGCGAGGGGGGGGGGGAGACCACCCCTCAAGCCTGATATTCAGTTTTCTACACAGCTCAAACTGCCCGCCACCCAATACACGTCGGCATCACAATAGCAAAGGTCGGGGGCCAGAAAATGAGCGAAATATTGACATCGTCAAACCATTATTCGAAACTCAACCACGTCAAGTCAGCCTTTCACGAACCCTCAAATGTTTAAAACGCGTATTTTCCTTGGCGTGGCAACCGATGCACAATATTAGAAAGAAACTGTCATTGTTATAACCATGATCAGTTAGTTTTCAGTGAAACAGGTTGTGAGTGAGAGCAACTACTTCCATCAGCTGCATCCATACAGCGTGCGTATCGTAACCACGTTTTAATTCAACAATAGAAATGCTCGAAGAGTCGCAATCACGACACAAGCAATTGATCATACCGACGACATCAAAGTCACACAATAAACCTTGATCAACTGCGTCTGGTAAACTTCACAATGCCCTTTTTACCTAACATTATATATGTGGCGAATATAGAAAGAAGCCTAACCCGAGTAGTGAATGGATGAAGTCCCTTACCTATTCAATGTATAGGAGCCGTTCCGTTTAAACCTCATGCCGGACGATAGGAATCGGATAAAGAAATCCAGAATTGATTACGTTCAGCTTTCGATGCAGCTTGAAAACGCCCGTGTCTTTGACGGCTGCAGACAAGAACAATAAAAACGGAGTTATCTTGCAGACCTCGCTCCTTCCTTCCAAACCTCCGCCCCCTGTTCGGTTCCCCAGCTTCCGCTGGGCATGGTTTACAAGTCGGGGGGCAAGGATGTCAAAACAAATGCTTCGATGCAACAAAAGAACGATAGCTCACCATTCAGATCGCTACAATTACATCAATGAGGATGTTGTCAGAAAATAATCCGAGCAGCGATACAAAGTGTTTCTTTAGATCTGATGTCCCTACTTTGTCCTCAGTAGCCCGCTGACCTAAATCAAACATTATCATCACTGACTTAAAAACAAATAACTTTAAATCTTCTCGATAGTACTAGAATCTACTTATGCTATATCAATATCTGACATTACTCGCATGATTTGCACATTCCCAATTTCAGCCACCGAATATACATTCCTTTGTCAATCAATGCACAATCAGAAATACATCATCATCTGCTTTCCAGTCATGAACAATTATTCATAGTGCCTATTATTCATCCTATGATCCACCGATACAGAGGCGCAAGCAACATCTCATGTTTAAGTGCGTTTTCTATCTTGCAGGTTATATTTTCTTCCTGTATGCTATAGGGAGAGGACAGAACACAGACTCCAAGCCAACACTTGTCAGCGTGTGGACTGTGAGACAGATTGGAGCTAAGAATAGACTAAGGATCCATTAAAACCTGATAAATCCACAGCTGCTCTTTAAGTTTGTGTGTGAGAGAGAGAGAGAGTCAGATTCCAGACCTAAGACCATAAGATAATAAGCCTACATGTCCCTATGAGCAGTACTTGATAGCTAATATGGTCATAGCTCCACCTTGCCCTCTGGTAAACTACCACCATCCATATAATTTCAGAGCTAAGATGTGTGTGGAGCAGAGGGGGATGGTGGGAAGAGTTATAGGAGGACAGGCTCATTGTAATGGCTGGAGTGGAATAAATGGAATGGAGTCAAACATGCGGTTTCCATATGTTTGACGCGTTTGATACCGTTCCATTAATTCCATTCCAGCCATTACAATGAACCCGTCCTCCTAAAGCTCCTCCCACCAGCCTCCTCTTCTGTAGAGTAAGGGCTAGTCTTCAGACTGAGCAAGTGCTCAGTAATGTGGGGTGACAGTAATCACTAGGGCTGTCCCTGACCCCAAAAAATCTTGGTTGACCGAAAGTCGTCTGTTCTTTATATTTGCTACTGCTTGACTAAAAAAAATCTCGGTCGACCGACAGCCTATTGACCAAACAATCGACTAATTGGGGTAAGCCCTAGTAATCATATTACGTTGACATAGAAGTGACCATGGATTACATATACAGGTAACTGCCCAAATAAAGGAAACACTAGACAGTTTAGTGACCTAGATAGTTTGTGTGTATGTATTGATATGTAGGCTACGTGTGCCTTTTGTAATAATTACAAAAAAGTATGTAGTTCTGTCCTTGAGCTGTTCTTGTCTATTCATGTTCTGTATTATGTCGTTTCATGTTTTGTGTGGACCCCAGGAAGAGTAGCTGCTGCTTTTGCAACAGATAATGGGGAACCTAATAAAATACCAAATACTTGAGTAAATGAAGGATACAAAGTATACTGAAAGCAGGTGTTTCCACACAGGTGTGGTTCCTGAGTTAATTAAGCAATTAAAACAGCCCATCATGCTTAGGGTCAGGTATAAAAAAAAATCTCCAGTTGCCCATTATTTTGTCTACCATGGCTAGAAGAAGAGATCTCAGTGACTTTGAAAGAAGGGTTTCAAAATGAGCATAGGGGGTTTAAACGGCGTATGTGTTTCTCAGTCACCAGATCTCAACCTAATTGAAAGATTATGGAACATTCTGGAGACTGAGAAAGCGTCCCTCCAATAGAGTTCGAGACACTTGTAGAATCTATGCCAAGGCACACTGAAGCTGTTCTGGCAGCTTGTGGTGACCCAATGCCCTAATTAGACACTTTATGTTGGCGTTTCCTTTACTTTGGCAGTTAGCTATAGCTGACATTATTACAGTGACATAGAGGTGACATTGGGCAGTGCTGTCCTGTGAGTGAGTTGACTCTACACACACCCCCAGGTCCCACCACCCTGGCTACTCCACTCCTGTGTCTTCATCAGATAAGTGTGTGTGTGTTACCTCAGGGAGAGATTGTCTGGTTTCTACTGTCAACATATCTCTATCATGTGGGGGTTTGATTTTGATTTATTAGGATCCCCATTAGCCAATGCCAACGGCGACCGCTAGTCTTACTGGGGTCCGACACATAACGAAAAAGACATTACAGACAAAAGACAATTTACATGTGTGTGCATCTATCAGTTCCACATACATGTCCATACAAACACACAACAAGTAGGTCACATGGGGGAGAGGTGTTGTGCCGTGAACTGTTGCTTTATTTTATTTTTTTAAACCAGGTTTGCTGTTCACTTGCGCTATATAAGATGGAAAGGAGTTCAAAGCACTAACGGCTCTGTATAATACTGTACGTTTCCTTGAATTTGTTCTGGACCTGGGGACTGTGAAAAGACCCCTGATGGCATGTCTGGTGGAGTAAGTGTGTGTCAGTGCTGTGTGTAAGTTGACTATGCAAACAATTTGGAATTTCAAACACATGAATGTCTTTTTTTTTTTTTTTAAATTAGTGACACATTCAGTCTTTCCTCAAATCTTAACCAAGAGAGACTGGCATTCATAGTATTAATATCAGCCCTCTGATTACAATGAAGAGCAAGACGTGCAGCTCTGTTCTGGGCCAGCTGCAGCTTAACTAGGTCTTTCTTTGCAGCACTTGACCATATGACTGGACAATAATCAAGATAAGATCAAACTAGAGCCTGCAGGACTTGCTTTGTGGAGTGTTGTGTCAAAAAAGCAGAGCATCTCTTTATTACGGACAGACCACTCCCCATCTTTACAACCATTTAATCTATATGTTTTGACCATGACAATTTACAATCGAAGGTAGCACTAAGTAATCTAGTCTCCTCAACTTGTTCAACAGCCACACCATTCATTACCAGATTCAGCTGAGGTGTAGAACTTAGGGAATGATTTGTACCAAATAAAATGCTCTTAGTTTTAGAGATGTTCAGGACCAGTTTATTACTGGCCACCCATTCCAAAACAGACTGCAACTCGTTGTTAAGGGTTTCAATTACTTCATTAGCTGTGGTTGCTGATGCATATGGTTGAATCATCAGCATACATGGACACACATGCTTTGTTTAATGCCAGTGGCAGATCATTGGTAAAAATAGAAAAGAGTAGAGAGCTGCCCTGCGGTACACCACACTTTACATGTTTGACATTAGAGAAGCTTCCATTAAAGAAAACCCTCTGTGTTCTATTAGATAGATACAGTAGCTCTGAATCCATAATATGGCAGAGGTTGAAAAGCCATTACACATAAGTATTCTCAACAAGAGGTTATGGTCAATAATATCAAAGGCTGCACTGAAATCTAACAGTACAGCTCCCACAATCTTCTTATTATCAATTTCTTTCAACCAATCATCAGTCATTTGTGTCAGTGTAGTACATGTTGAGTGCCCTTCTCTATAAGCATGCTGAAAGTCTGTTGTTAATTTGTTTACTGAGAAATAGCATTGTATCTGGTCCCAAAAAAAATCCAACACTTTGCTAAGAGCCGGCAGCAAGCTGATAGGTCTGCTGTTAGAACCAGTAAAGGCCACTTTACCACTCTTGGGTAGCGGAATGACTTTGGCTTCCTCTCCAGGCCTGAGGACAAAGACTTTCCTCTAGGCTCAGATTAAAGATATGACAGATAGGACTGGCTGTAGAGTCAGCTACCATCCTCATTAGCATTCCATCTATGTTGTCAATGTCTTTATTTATCGTTAACAATTTTCCACCTCTCCCACACTAACTTTACAAAATTCAAACGTACAATGTTCGTTGTTGGCATTTCCTGCCTAAGTTTGCCCACTTTGCCAATTAAGTAATCATTAAAATAATTGGCAACAATCAAATGGTTTTGTGATGAATAAGCCATCTGATTCGATGAAAGATGGAGTTGAATTTGTCTTTCTGCCCATAATTTCATTTAAAGTACTCCTATGCTTTATGTAGCATCAATGATCTTGGCTTCATAATACGGTGTCTTATTTTTGTTGAGTTTAGTCACATAATTTCTCCATTTGCAGTAAGTCAGATGTGCAGCTAGACTTATTAGACACTCCTTTTGCCTCATCTCGTTCAACCATACAGTTTTTCCATTCCTCATCAATCCATGGAGCCTTAACAGTTCTGTCAGTTTCTTAACAGGTTCATGTTTATCAATAATTGGAAGAAGCAATTTCATAAATTCATCAAGTGCAGAGTCTGGATGGTCCTTATTAATCACATCAGACCAAACAAATATTTTTTACATCATCCATATAAGGCTCTGAATATATACAGCGTCACCTCCCCCATAAGCATTCCTGTCTCTTCTATAGATGTTATATCCTTGTATTGCTACTGCTGTATCATCAAACTAATTATCTAAGTGAGTCTCAGAAATGGCTAATATATTAATTTTATTTGATGTTAGCAAGTTATTTATTTCATTAACCTTATTTCTAAGGCTACATATATTAATATGGGCTATTTTCATCCCTTTCCTGGGTAGCTTATCAGAGATAGACATCATATGGAAAAGAGCAAACAAAGCAAGTGATTTTTTAAAATATATTTGACAGTACGTTAAATCAGTTGGTGTGTGTAAGTGTGTGTGTGTGTGTGTTCTGCAGGGTTGAAGCTACGAACACATAGGCTTGGCTCTCATCCCTTCCAGGTTTTTGGGAGGGAGGGTGGACAATGAGCCTGTCATAGTGGATGTAAGCAATGTTCCCATGCTCTCTGGCAGCTTTCATTGCTGGGATAAGTTCTTTCCTCTTCTGTTGCACAGCTTCATGATAGTCCTCGTTGAGGAATATGTACGTTCCTCTCAAGTTCTTGGCTCTTTCCAGAACAGCTACCTTGTCCTTGAACCTCAGGAACTTGACCACTATCGGCCTGGGCCTTTCACCCGGGCCAGTTTTCCAGTCCTGTGGGCGTGCTCCACCTCAATCTTCCTGTGGTCAATCTTCAGATCATTTCCCTCACTTTGTCCTCAGATTCCGTCCAGGTCTCATGTGGAGATTCTGCAATTCCATCCACAAACATTTTGTTCCGCCTTGATTGTCCCTTGAGATAATTTGATTTCTCTGTCATTGTTATAATGGATTCACACACAGAACTGATGTCCTCTCTCAATGACTTACAGATTGCTGTCATCTTGCCGTTCTCCTGTTTAAACTCATCGAGCTGACCCTGGGAGAACTGCAAACTGTTCTTCAGGTCCTGGACATCTCTGGTCAGGTAGTCCATTCTTTTATTAGTTGACTCCACCAGTATTTGGACACAACACTTAAAGCTATTTTGATGTTGTAACAACAACTGCTTGTAGAACTATTTTTGTTCGTTTAAAATATCCTTCACTTGTAATAGAGAGATGCCAATGTCCTCAACGGTTCTCCTGCCGGCATTAGTCTTTGTCATGGTAGCAACGTAGGTTAGGCTGTTACTGCTCACAGTTCCAGACAGGGCAGGTCGTAGGGAAGACTGGAAACAACAAACAGCAGGGAGAGTTAGGGAGAGTTAGGGAGAGTTAGGGAAAGTTAGGGAGAGTTAGGGAGAGTTAGGGAGAATGAGAGAGGTTACAGCTAAAGCCTGCCTGATAGGGAGAATGAGAGAGGTTACAGCTAAAGCCTGCCTGATAGGGAGAATGAGAGAGGTTACAGCTAAAGCCTGCCTGATAGGGAGAATGAGAGAGGTTACAACAGACCATGACATACATTTTAAATTGGTACGAGTGGGGTTCTAATACAGAGAATATAGGCTAGGCTAGATATGTTTCCCAAATCAAGTAAGATCAGTGATGACTTTGAGGGAGTAAGGAAGGAAGGAAGGAAGGAAGGAAGGAAGGAAGAAAGGAAGGAAGGAAGGAAGGAAGGAAGGAAGGATTTGAAAGTATTTGAACAGGTACCTGTTCATTCTGAGAATCTCTCTTAGATGGATGGAGAGAAGGATTATAAGGGGGAAGGAGGGAGAAAGGGATGAAGAGAGGGAGGGAACGATGGATGGGTGAATGGAAAGAGGTGCATAAAGAGGGAGGGAACAATGGATGGGTGAATGGAAAGAGGTGCATAAAAGAGGGAGGGAACGATGGATGGGTGAATGGAAAGGTGGGCATAAAGAGGGAGGGAACGATGGATGGGTGAATGGAAAGAGGTGCATAAAGAGGGAGGGAACGATGGATGGGTGAATGGAAAGAGGTGCATAAAGAGGGAGGGAACGATGGATGGGTGAATGGAAAGAGGTGCATAAAGAGGGAGGGAACGATGGATGGGTGAATGGAAAGAGGTGCATAAAGAGGGAGGATGATGATGTAATGTCTTTGGCTCTCTGCTGCTCACCACATCTCTCAAAGGCCCTGTCGTTCGGTGTATGGATGTGCACGGTTATTTCAATATTCAAATATCCAAACGGACCATAGTATTCAAATACTTGTGTGAGTATTCATTTTGCTGAAACAATAGGCCTATTTTAACACTGAAAAGGCTTTTTCTAAATTAAAATATCCATGTAACATTGTTACATGCAAGGATGTGCCATGACATTAAAAAGTATTAATTTAAAAAGACCGGTAGCCAACCAGTTGCCTTCACGTGTATAGCTTGTTGTTTATGTTGACCAATCAAAGAGGCTCAATCTGTAGGAAGTGGAATGAGAGTTCACTAATGCAAGATGTTAGAGAAATGAGAAGGAGTAGGCTACAATGAGCAGCCAACAGGTAGGCTGTTGTTTTTTCTGAATGGGGAGAAACGCAGCATGTAGCCTCAGTTAGCCTAGGCCAGAGTTTCCCAATCGTTGTCCTTGAGTACCCCCAACAGTACACATTTTTTGTAACCCTGGCCAAGCACACCTGATTCAACTTGCCAACTAATCATCAAGCCCTCAATGAGCTGAATGAGCTGTGCTTGTCCAGGGCTACAACTCAAATGTGTACTGTTGGGGGTACTGGAGGACCAGGGTTAGGGAACTACTCCAGTCAAGACAGGCACTGTTATATGGGATGATAGCATTGTGGCTACTACAAGTTAGCTAGTCTTGGCTGTAGCCGAGTTGCCTTGGCTACTGCGTCTCTCGGTCTGCTGGCTCCCATCTCACACTGCACCCTCCGCAGCTGCAGCAATGCACCAGCCTCTCTCCCTCACACAGCAGTGCTCAGGTTAAAAACTTCAGTAAAAAAAAAACAATAACAATAACATGCTTTTCAAATATCCGACAGAAATTCATGATACTATTTGAATAGTGAAATGATTTCAAACCAGTTACGTGTGTGTGTGTATTACAGTTTGCGAGTGCAAGTAATAAATGGCACCACCTGTGGAGCAGTGTGTACTAGGCACAATGTGTGTGTGTGTGTGTGTGTGTGTGTGTGTTCTCTCTCTCCCACACCAGACCTCTTAGTGCTGGTTGTAGTGGCCCCAGGGTGGTTTATTACCAACACAGCTGATCAATCAATCACTCTGCTAGAACCACACAGCTGATCAATCAATCACTCTGCTAGAGCCACATAGCTGATCAATCAATCACTCTGCTAGAGCCACACAGCTGATCAATCAATCACTCTGCTAGAGCCACACAGCTGATCAATCACTCTGCTAGAACCACACAGCTGATCAATCAATCACTCTGCTAGAGCCACACAGCTGATCAATCAATCACTCTGCTAGAGCCACACAGCTGATCAATCAATCACTCTGCTAGAGCCACACATCTGATCAATCAATCACTCTGCTAGAACCTCACAGCCGATCAATCACTCTGCTAGAACCACACAGCTGATCAATCAATCACTCTGCTAGAACCACACAGCCGATCAATCAATCACTCTGCTAGAGCCACACAGCTGATCAATCAATCACTCTGCTAGAACCACAAAGCTGATCAATCACTCTGCTAGAGCCACACAGCTGATCAATCAATCACTCTGCTAGAACCACACAGCTGATCAATCAATCACTCTGCTAGAACCACACAGCTGATCAATCAATCACTCTGCTAGAGCCACACAGCTGATCAATCAATCACTCTGCTAGAGCCACACTGCAGAGTTACATAATACTGGAACTGGGGAGGGAGGAGAGGATGGAGGGGGGGGGGGGGGGGGGGGGGACGGACTGCAGATCACAGAAACCTTTAGCCAGTCCTTTATTGCGCAACTCTAAACAGAATCCCCTCCCTTCTTCTATCCATCCTTCCATTCCTCCCCTGTTCTCCTCCCTCCATTCATCTTTCCATCTCTTCATTCATCCTGACGTTCTCCACCCCTCTCTTCACGCCTTCCTCTTTTGCCATTCATCCCCCACTTCATCATTGATCCTTTTCATTGCGTCCCTCCATCCCTCCATTCCTCCATTCCTCCGTCTTGGTGTGAGTTTCATAAGAACTGCACAGTGTGCTTGTATGGTTTCATGCTAATGACCAAGCAGTCAGTTAGTGCTCCCTCCCCGTTAACATCATCTTCGTCATCATCATCATCATTCCCACCTAGACAGAACTCTCCTTTTTGCCTTCTCCTGTTTTCTAGTAGTTTGGCTGCCAAGTCAGAGAAGAAAATGCAGCTTTTCTCGCCTTCTCTCAGTGACAGCTGCTGGGCTCTGAGGCTGAGAGGTTAATAGGCAGAAAGAGAATGTTTTCAGAAAAGCTTCCAACACCGCAGTGCATAATAACAGCCCTCAGTCCTCTCTCTCCCCCATCACAGGCTTTCCAGGAATACATAAAATGTGTACAGGCCTAGTCCGATTCTCTGCACCTCAACCCATGTTGGTTAAAGCACTGTCTACCGTCTACTCCTCAAGTCCGTCTTTATTTTATTCATGCCTCCAGGGTTCACATTACATTATTGACTCTAGGTGGTGTTGGTCCGTCTGGACGACCAATGGGAATATTTTTTGAGGGGGCCTGCCCATATCAATACTTTCAGTAACACTTTTTGGGAGGGTTCTGATCTGTTATGGTACATCTTGGTATCACCCCCAGGCACCCCTGTAATTCAAATAGTTTAACGACTACTGACTTTGGGTCGGTTTTAATGTTCATTCCCAGCGAGACAGCTCAGGAAATTGAATGCAATCCAATCTATAAGAGAAAAGAATCCTTCTAGGAATGAATGAACGGTTTGACTGAGCCCTGCATTTCCTATAGGCTCAAACACAACAACCCTGGGTTTCTCTAGTCTAGACTGCTGCTGGACATGATAGAGCTGTGCTCTGGCCCCACCCAATGGTTCCAAGTGGTACTGCATTCTATTTTTTCCTGAGGGGAGAGAAGGGAAGAATCTCAATTGCAGCACATTGATTCCTCACGTCCTCTCTCCTCGCCTCCTAAGGAGAAGCTAGGGCAGCTACTGACGGACCGCCACAGGGGCTGCTATGATCGCTTGTATGTGCTGGAGTTGATGTCATGTGATCAATTAATTGATTATGACCCCTCCATTAATTATGAAGACAAGTGTTGTAGGAAAACCCTCAAACGGATCACTAATACCTTTGACCTTACACAGCTAGTTAAAGGGCCAACCAGGGTGACTTGTTGCTCTAAAACACAGATTGATTTGGTGTTCAGTAATAAACCAGAGAGAGTGACTAAATCATTCAATATGGTTACTGGGCTATCTGATCATAATCTGACACTTATAGCCAGAAAGCTGTCTAAGAGCAGGTTTAACCTCTATACTGTTAGAAAGCCTGATCAACTAAGAATACCTAAGAGTGAATTAAGCTATTTTGAAAATGCAATTAAGGGAATTAACTGGAATGATCTCTTGTCCTATGCAGACGTGGAAGCTGATAGTCAAGTTTTTCTATCCACAATCCAGACTACATTAAATGGTTTCCTAAAGAAAATCAAATCCAAACCTGGCCAAAAGAGCACTCTTCCTTGGCTAAATGGAGAAATCTGGAAATTGATGAAAGAACGAGATTATTATCTAAAAATAGCCCTAAGATCCAAATTAGAGCATGACAGACGTAGGTTTACCATGTTGAGAAATAAGGTGATGAAAGAAATCAGACAGGCCAAGGCAAACTTTTTTATTAACATAATTGGTGAAGCAAAGGGAAATTCTAAACTGATCTGGGAGAATCTAAAAAAGTTAACAGGGAAAGACCATAGTAACACTGCAAAAAGACTAGAAATCATGGTGAATAACAATCTAACACAGGATGCAGTCGAAATAGCAATAGCCTTCAATTCCTACTTTATTGACTCTGTCAGGGTACTGACACAGAACCCCTCCACTGGTTTTTTGGGCTCAGTGCTAGTAAATGATGCTCAACCTGTCTTCATCATAAGGGAGGTTTCTGAGTCAAAGGTAGACAAGGTGATTAGCTCACTAAAGAACTCTAAAGCCAAAGATGTGTTTGGGATGGACTCTACCTTTCTTAAAAACTACAAAGAGTCACTCATTGGCCCCATTACTAAGGTCACCAACACATCTATTGGTCTCGGGGTGTTTCCAAGGGTATGGAAGTCGGCCATAATAACGGCCATCTTTAAATCAGGCGACCCTGCTGACGTGAGTAACTACAGGCCCATTAGTATACTACCTGTGGTGTCAAAGGTTGTTGAAAAGTGTGTAGCAGAACAACTGATTGCCCACCTCAACAACAGCCCCTTCACATTACATTCCATGCAGTTTGGCTTCAGAGCGAAACACTCCACAGAAATGGCCAACTGCTTTTTTCTGGAAAATGTGAAGTCCAAGATGGACAAAGGGGGCGTTGTTGGGGCTGTGTTTCTGGACCTAAGGAAGGCTTTTGATACTGTTAACCATGAGATTCTCATCACAAAATTGTCCAAGTTCAACTTTTCCCCCGATGCCTTGAGATGGATGAAATCATACCTTGAAGGCAGAACTCAGTGTGTCAGAGTGAGCAATGAGCTATCGCCCACTCTTAGCTATGATGTGGGTGTGCCCCAAGGGTCAATACTGGGGCCCCTCCTGTTCAGCCTGTACATTAATGATCTGCCTTCTGTCTGTACTGGGTCTGAAGTTCAAATGTATGCAGATGATACAGTGATATATGTGCATGCAAAGAGCAAACAACAAGCTGCACAAGAACTCACTACTGTAATGGTCCAGGTTACAAAGTGGCTCAGTGACTCGTGTTTGCATCTCAATGTGAAAAAAACTGTTTGCATGTTCTTCACAAAGAGGGCAACAGATGCTACTGAGCCAGAAGTCTATGTGTCAGGGGAGAAGCTCCAGGGGGTATCTGATTTTAAGTACCTTGGCATCATACTTGATTCCAACCTCTCTTTTAAAAAGCATGTGAAAAAGGTAATTCAAATAACCAAATTCAACCTAGCTAATTTCCGATTTATACGAAATTGTTTGACTACAGAGGTAGCAAAACTGTACTTCAAATCTATGATACTACCCCACTTAACATACTGCTTGACTAGTTGGGCCCAAGCTTGCTGTACAACAGTAAGACCTATTCAGTCTGTCTACAAACAGGCTCTCAAAGTGCTTGATAGGAAGCCCAATAGCCATCATCACTGTCACATCCTTAGAAAGCATGAGCTCCTGAGTTGGGAAAATCTTGTGCAATACACCGATGCATGTCTTGTATTCAAGATCCTAAATGGCTTGGCTCCCCCTCCACTCAGTATTTTTGTTAAACAGAAAACCCAAACATATGGCAGCAGATCCACAAGGTCTGCCATGAGAGGTGACTGTGTAGTTCCCCTAAGGAAAAGCACCTTTAGTAAATCCGCTTTTTCTGTGAGAGCTTCCCATGTCTGGAATACACTGCCATCAGACACACACAACTGCACCACATATCACACTTTCACAAAATGCTTGAAGACATGGCTAAAGGTCAATCAGATTTGTGAACATGGTCCCTAGCTGTGTGTTGCCGCTTTCCATGTCTGTTGTCTGTAACTTGTGAGGTGTGGAAACATTTTGTTGCTTTTATGAATTTTGTCTTGCTGCTTTTTGTTCTATGTTGCTCGGTCTGTATGCTACGTCTTGCTTGTCCTATGTTGCTATGTCTGTATGCTATGTCTTGTTCTATGTTGTTATTGTCTATATTGTAATTGTTTTTAATAACCTGCCCAGGGACTGCGGTTGAAAATTAGCCGGCTGGCTAAAACCGGCACTTTTACTGAAACGTTGATTAATGTGCACTGTCCCTGTAAAAATAAACTCAAACTCAAACTCAAACTCAATGAGATGAGGAACTGGAAGGAGGTGAGGAAAGGAGATGAAATGGCAGGGAGGGAAGAGGAGAGAAGCAGCCATTTATGTCTACTGTCTGGTTTGGGCTGGCTGCTCAGAGAGAGACATGACAGACATACAGAGAGAGGATCTCTATGTGTTGACCGGTTGATATGCTGTCTAGTATGCCGGCTGGTATTCCTGATATGCACTGAACTTGAAGTAATGCGATGAAGGGAAGGAGACAAGTTAAGGAGATGAGCAGAGGAGACAAGGAGCCATAGGAGAAGCCATTGATCTTAATTTGATCACTCTTTTGTTGCTGAGAATTTCCCTGTGCAGATGAGCTTCGTGATTAAAATCAAATCAAATGTTCTTGGTCGCATACACGTGTTTAGCAGATAGTGTGTGTCGCGAAATGCTTGTTTTCAAAGTTGCTTAGGAGCCTAAAACAAGGTGGCCATGTCTATCGGTGCCATCTTCTTCTGATTTACATAAATTCACTGAAAACCCACACTACCACACCATTATATTAACAGTATTGCACTTTTCATGTAGCCTACTTTTGTCCAGATAATAGCCTAACCACCGATCAAGCAACATTATGGACTAAATGTTCATATCCTGTTGCTGCAGGATTATTTTGCTGTGACAATATTCACTACGTGTACAAAACATTAGGAACACCTTCCTTATATTGAGTTGCACCCCCTTTTTCCCTCAGAACAGCCTCAATTTGTCAGGGCATGGACTCTACAAGGTGTCAAAAGCGTTCCACAGGGATGCTGGCCCATGTTGACTCCAATGCTTCCCACAGTTGTGTCAAGTTGGCTGGATGTCCTTTGGGTGGTTGACCATTCTTGAAACACACAGGAAACTTTTGAGTGTGAAAAACCCAGCATCGTTGCAGTTCTTGACACTACTACCATATCCTGTTCAAAGACACTTCAATATTTTGTCTTGCCCGTTCACCCTCTGAATGGCACACATACACAATCCATGTCTCAATTGTCTCCTCCCCTTTATATACACTGATTGAAGTGGATTTAACAAATCAAATCAAATTGTATTTGTCACATTCGCCGAATACAACAGGTGTAGACCTTACAGTGAAATGCTTACTTACAAGCCCTTAACCAACAATGCAGTTTTAAGAAATACCCCCAAAAAATCACAAAAAAATACAATATAAAATAATACGAAATAAAAGTAACAAATAATTAAAGAGCAGCAGTAAAAATAACAATAGCGAGGCTGTATACAGGGGGTACCAGTACCGAGTCAATGTGTGGAGGCACCGGTTAGTCAAGGTAATTGGGGTAATATGTACATGTAGGTAGAGTTATTAAAGTGACTATGCATAGATAATAAACAGAGAGTAGCAGCAGCGTAAAAGAGGGGTGGGGGGGCAATGCAAATAGTCTGGGTAGCCATTTGATTAGATGTTCAGGAGTCTTATGGCTTGGGGGTAGAAGCTGTTTAGAAGCCTCTTGGACCTAGACTTGGCGCTCCGGTACCGCTTGCCGTGCGGTAGCAGAGAGAACAGTCTGACTAGGGTGGCTGGAGTCTTTGAATTTTGAGGGCCTTCCTCTGACACCACCTGGTATAGAGGTCCTGGATGGCAGGAAGCTTGGCCCCAGTGATGTACTGGGCCGTACGCACTACCCTCTGTAGTGCCTTGCGGTCGGAGGCCGAGCAATTGCCATACCAGGCAGTTGCCATAACAGGCGACATCAATAAGGGATCATAGCTTTCACCTGGATTGTAATGGAAAGAGCAGGTGTTCCTAATGTTTTGTACACTCACTGTAGGTCCAATTAAGATCCTACACCTGTAAGTAACCACATTCTCAGTAAACAAAGTCCCACATGAAGAGTGTCATGTACACTATAGGCCTAAGCGACAGACAGGAAGCAGCATTGAGGTCAGGTCATGGCAGAGAGAGAAGTGAATAATCTATCCAATGACAAACCGACAATGCTACAGTAAGGGGCTGGATGTTGCTTTGGGGACATTTGCGCCCCGGCTGGAATTTAAACTAGGGGAAAGATTGAAGCACCCTACGATCAAAAGCCATCCAAAAACGTTTTAAAATAGGTTGAAAAAGACATTGAAAATACGTATTTTCAAGATCTTGTGTTCACTGGCTGGGGTTTGTAGACTGTAGCTAGACTTAGCCTGTGTAGAAGGAAATGCTCCACTCCAGCAGTTACAGATGAGCTCAACAGAGAAAGGAAGCCAAGCCCCTGACCCAGTGTTCCTCAATGAGAGGAAACGGATGTGGTGTTGTCAGCACCTACACACACACACACACACACACACACACACACACACACACACACACAGAGAGAGAGAGAGAGAGAGAAACGCACGCACACACACTTCTTGGAGAGAGTAAGTAGTTAGTCCCAGACAGTTCAACTAGCATAGCCACCAGAGGCTAACTGGTAGGAGCCATGTCTCTGTCTCAGGCCAGTCTGAAGAACACACACACACCATCACCATGCCAACCACAGAGCAGGAAAGTAAAAAACAATGACCATTCCTATACAGACACCCTCTTGACCTACAGCATACACACAACCACACACACACGCTAACATACGCTTGAAAACACACACATTCGTCTTGCACACAGACGCTCACATACAAAGCGAGAGAAGATGAGGAGGGGAAAGTGGAGCCTCCTTCCTTTATTTCTCCATTCCTGGTGTTATTGTCTTCATCTGAGCCCAGTGGAGCCCAGTGGAGCCCAATGGACCCCAGTGGAGCCCAGTGGAGCCCAGTGGAGCCTAGTGGAGCCCAGTGGAGCCCAGTGGAGCCCAGTGGAGCCCAGTGGAGCCCAGTGGAGCCGCCCAGTGGAGCACAGTAGAACTTAGTGGAGCCCAGTAGAACCTAGTGGAGCCTAGTGGAACCCAGTGGAGCCCAGTGGAACCTAGTGGAGCCTAGTGGAGCCCAGTGGAGCCCAGTGGAGCCCAGTGGAGCCCAGTGGAACCTAGTGGAGCCCAGTGGAGCCCTGTGCAGCCCAGTGGAGCCCAGTGGAACCTAGTGGAACCTAGTGGAGCCTAGTAGAGCCCAGTGGAGCCCTGTGGAGCCCTGCGGAGCCCAGTGGAACCTAGTGGAGCCCAGTGGAACCTAGTGGAGCCCAGTGGAACCTAGTGGAGCCCAGTGGAGCCAAGTGGAGCCCAGTGGAGCCCTGTGGAGCCCTGTGGAGCCCAGTGGAGCCCAGTGGAGCCTAGTGGAACCCAGTGGAGCCCAGTGGAACCTAGTGGAGCCCTGTGGAGCCTAGTGGAGCCCAGTGGAGCCCAGTGGAACCTAGTGGAGCCCAGTGGAACCTAGTGGAGCCCAGTGGAGCCTAGTAGAGCCCTGTGGAGCCCAGTGGAGCCTAGTGGAGCCCAGTGGAACCTAGTGGAGCCCAGTGGAACCTAGTGGAGCCCAGTGGAACCTAGTGGAGCTTAGTGGAGCCTAGTGGAGCCCAGTGGAACCTAGTGGAGCCCAGTGGAACCCAGTGGAACCCAGTGGAGCTTAGTGGAGCCCTGTGGAGCCCAGTGGAGCCCAGTGGAGCCTAGTGGAGCCTAGTGGAGCAGCCCAGTGGAACCCAGTGGAGCCCAGTGGAGCCTAGTGGAGCATAGTGGAGCCCAGTGGAGCCCAGTGGAGCCTAGTGGAGAAGCCCAGTGGAGCACAGTAGAACTTAGTGGAGCCCAGAGGAACCTAGTGGAGCCCTGTGGAGCCTAATGGAGCCCTGTGGAGCCCTGTGGAGCCTAGTGGAGCCCAGTGGAGCCCAGTGGAGCCCAGTGGAACCTAGTGGAGCCCAGTGGAACCCAGTGGAGCCTAGTGGAGCCCAGTGGAGCCTAGTGGAGCCCAGTGGAGCCCAGTGGAACCTAGTGGAGCCCAGTGGAGCCTATTGGAGCCTAGTGGAGCCTAGTGGAGCCCAGCTTTTACCTCAGAGTGTATGTGATAAAGAGGTTATATTAAAAGACCATGGTGAACAGGCCAGGGAGAGAGCAACTAAAATGCAATATGTAAGCGGGTGAGTGTATGAGTGTACGTGTGCGTGAGAACAGTGCACAGACAGTGTGTTTCCCTAGAGAGACCCTGCTGTGTAACACACACACACACACATTTCCTCAAGAGGATATTGTTCGTGCGTTCGTGCATGTGTGTGTGTGTGTGTGTGTGTGTGTGTGTGTGTGTGTGTGTGTGTGTGTGCGCGTCACTCTTCCCTGACAGAGGGGGCTTCAGAGCTTCAACATGGACCTGATGATGGAAAGGCTCATTTACATGTTCTGTTGTGTGCCCTAATGCCTGTTCTCCTCTGCCCTTAAAAAGGTGCACTATGCAAAAATCACTGCCATTTCCTGGTAGCTAAAATTCTAATAGTTTGCCTAATTTCACTTCATGTGACAAAACAAGCAACGTATAATCATTGTACAATCTAAACCGCTGTGATTTTTTTCTCTCCAATAACCAAAAATATTGTATTTTCAGCTGTTTGAAGCTGCTGTACAAAACTGAAAGTAAAAGACGCAAAAACTAAACTTAAGAGCGGGAAGCGTAGAAATAGCGGACATAACAGATGTACCGCTTCTTAGACTTGTTTTCAATGAGAATGACAGATTTTTAACTCACACTTCTATGTGAATTTGGGCAGGTCGCCCAAAAAGGTACATTTTGCAGCTTTAAAAGAACTCTCTCCTCAGAAGAGCCCACATCACACTACACTCCCACTGAGAAGGGATGGACAGCACATATGCTCTATCCCTGCCTCCCCTGACCACCCCGCCTCCCCTGACCACCCCGCCTCCCCTGACCCCCCTGCTTCCTCTATCTCTCCACACACAGTACTGTGTGCATATAGGCTACATTGTGTGTGTGTGTGTGGAGGCTGACAGCAGGAAGCAGAGGAGATGTAAGGGCCATATGAGACATGCTGCTGGTGCATTAAAAGAACCAGTGGGTGTTGTGGGACATATGATTGAACCATATGGGTTGTGCCCCAAATGGCACCCTATTCCCTACATAGTGCACTACTTTTGACCAGGTCTCTATGGGGGAATAGGGTGCCATTTGGGATGCATCCATGGACAGTGATATCCTGTGAGTATTCAGACCCTCCCTCTTCTGTTTAATCTTCCTGCTCACACTCATAATTCCTGTCACACTGACTAGGCATACAGGGATGCCCTGGCATATCTACAGGGTTCTACAGGGTTGACATGACAACAGCCTGGGCCACAGAGTGACGTCTACTGTCTTCTCCCACGCCTCTTTTCTCCTCTCCTTCTCTCCTCTCATATTGACTGATAGAGAATTTTTCTATATCATATGACAGTGGGGTCTGTGTATGTGTCTGTGTGTGTGTGTGTGTGTGTGTGTGTGTGTGTGTGTGTGTGTGTGTGTGTGTGTGTGTGTGTGTGTGTGTGTGTGTGTGTGTGTGTGTGTGTGTGTGTGTGTGAGAACGACAGACAGACAGTCAGAGACGTGGGAATCAGACAAACATTAGGTTGACATCTCAGGAATGCCATGATCCCATCTCAGGAATGAGACGTCTCCAAACAACATGAAACAACATCACAGTCAGAGTGTGTGTGTGTATTGCACCCACTTAATGTATTATCAAGTTACACAGGAATGAGGTGGCAATGCTTAGCAAACAAATCTCAATTCTGGGGAAAGCACTAATTGGAACTTTCTCAACTCCTATGGCTGGACGGCGCTCGGGCATGATGGATGTTTCCCTGCCTTGTCATCTGTCCCTATCTGAACGGCCTGTGATACCTGGAACTTGCCTGCCAAGGAAATCGTCTCCATCTGCTTCTCCTCCTCCATCCTGTAGTAGAGTAGATGGAGAACAGCAAGAAGAATGTTCCAATCAGCGCTGGTACCATGTCACAAGTCGTTGAAACCGAAGGCAGCGGCATGCTGCTAAGTGCACGGGAGTGACTGCGAGAGGTACAGAGCAGATTGACATAAGGAATAGCTATGCTGCACTGGTGCCTGACCTACCTGCGCCTTCTTCGTTGGGATTGCCTGTGTCTGCGAGGGCTGTGCTGACTCCAACTACGCTGACTCCAACTACGCTGACTCCAGCAGCGGCGTGGTCGTCGAGCTCGGCTCCTTTCTCTCTCTCTGGGTGTGACGGGGGACTGCCTGCGTGGGAGGTCTGGACCTATCGCCGGGATTAGCGGGCGTACGCTATCCTGCTTCTTGTGGGCGCGTGAAAGGCTCAACTAATTGTGTGAGGGGTGGGAATGGGCGGACTTCGCCATTCCCTTCTCCGGGTCGTTGTATGGGGTAGTTCAATGGTGAGAAATGTCTCATTCCCTGGAGCAAAAACGTTGTGCTATCCAGGAGCACGAGTAAAGGACGTCAATAAGCTGCTCCCAAACATTTTAAACCAGCATCAGGAAATTGAGTCTATCGCAGTTCATGTGGGATTCAATGACATTATGAAGGGCAGCTCAGAACAGCTGAAGATGGACTCTAAAGAACTGATTGGGTCACTACTTGACACCAACAAACGCCTCATAATATCTGCCCTCTCTAAATCATGGCATTGAACAGTTCAGCAGACCTTTAGCCCTCCATAACTGGCTACGAGACTATTGCAGCTCTGTGGGTGTAACATTTATTGACAATTTTGATACCTTATGGAAACAAAGCTTGTATTATAAGGAGGATGGGATCCACCGATATAATTTGGGTTCCCAGATCCTTTTACAGCATTATAAGGCTGCGTTGAGACAATGACTTATCAATGACCAAGCCCAGCTCATTTAATCCCTACCATTGTGTCGCTGAGTTGTCATAATGCTTCAGCAAATGTACATTATCCCAGGGGCGTTGGAAGACACAATGTAAGTAACCTAATTTATGTCCCTCTTACTGCCCTGAAAGCCTCTGCTAATCCCACAGCTAGTGTATTCAGTAACCATGTGCCTATGAACCAGAATGATACTGTTAGCACTGAGGCGGTGTGCCCTAGTAGGAAGTCCACTGTGTGCAGCTCACAATGCAATAACATAAATAACATGAGGATGTCTACCTCTGCTAAGCTTCCCAGTAAAGCAATAAAAACAATCAAGCATCCCAGAAAAGTGCTAAAAATAGCCCATGTTAAGATATGTAGCTTAAGAAACAAGGTTCATGAAATCAATAATTTGCTAGTAACAGATGACATTCATATTCTGACTATCTCTGAAACTCACTTAGATAATCCCTTTGATGATACAGTGGTAGCAATACATGGCTATAAGATCTACAGAAAAGACAGAAATGCCAAAGGTGGAGGTGTGGCCATTTATATTCAGAACCACATTCCTGTAAAGCTTAGAGAGGACCTCATGTTAAATACTGTTGAAGTAATATGGCTACAGGCTCATCTGCCTCACCTAAAGCCCATTATTGTGGGAAGCTGCTATAGACCACCAAGTGCTAACAGTCAGTATCTGGATAACATGTGTGAAATGCTTGATAATGTATGTGATATCAACAGAGGTATATTTTCTGGGTGATTTAAATATTGACTGGCTTTCATCAGGCTGCCCAGTCAAGAGAAAGCTTCAAACTGTAAACTAGTGCCTGCAGCCTGGTTCAGGTTATCAGTCAACCTACCAGGGTAGTTACAAACAGCACAGGAATGAAATCAATAACATGTATGGATCACATCTTTACTAATGCTGCAGAAATTTGCTTTAAAGCAGTATCCAAATCCATCGGCTGTAGTGATCACAATATAGTAGCCATATCTAGGAAAACCAAAGTTCCAAAGGCTGGGCATAATATAGTGTATAAGAGGTCATACAATACGTTTTGTAGTGATTCCTATGTTGTTGATGTAAAGAATATTTGTTGGTCTGTGGTGTGTAATGAAGAGCAACCAGACGCTGCACTTGACACATTTATGAAATTGCTTATCCCAGCTACTAATAAGCATGCACCCAATTAAGAAAATGACTGTAAAATCTGTTAAATCCCCGTGCATTGATGAGGAATGTAAAAAATGGTAGTTGAAAGGGATGAGGCAAAAGGAATGGCAAATAAGTCTGGCTGCACAACCGATTGGCAAACATACTGCACATTGAGAAATCATGTGACTAAACTGATTAAAAAGAATAAGAAACTACATTATGAAACAAAGATAAATGACATGAAGAATGATAGTAAAAAAGCTTTGGAACACCTTAAACGAAATGTTGGGCAAAAAGGCAAACTCAGCTCCATCATTCATTGAATCAGATGGCTCATTAATCACAAAACCCACTGATATTGCCAACTACTTTAATGATTTTTTCATTGGCAAGATTAGCAAACTTAGGAATGACATGCCAGCAACAAACAGACACTACACATCCAAGTATATCTGAAAAAATTATGAAAGACAAGCATTGTAATTTTTAATTCTGTAAAGTGAGTGTGAAAGAGGTGAAATAAATATTGTTGTCTATCAACAATGACAAGCCACCGGGGTCTGACAACTTGGATGGAAAATTACTGAGGACAATAGCGGACGATATTGCCACTCCTATTTGCCATTTCTTCAATTTAAGCCTACTAGAAAGTGTGTGCCCTCAGGCCTGGAGGGAAGCAAAAGTCTTTCCACTACCTAAGAATAGTAAAACCCCAATCAGCCTGTTACCAGCCCTTAGTAAATTTTTGAAAATAATTGTATTTGACCTGATACATTGCATTGCTAAACAAATTGACAGACTTTCAGCACAATTATAGGGAAGGACATTCAACAAGCACAGCACTTACACAAACTGATGATTGGCTGAGAGAAATTGATGATCAAAAGATTGTGGGGGCTGTTTTGTTAGACTTCAGTGCGACTTTTGACATTATTGATCATTGTCTGCTGCTGGACAAAATGTATGTGTTATGGCTTTACACCCCCTGCTATATTGTGGATAAAGAGTTACCTGTCTAACAGAACACAGAGGGTGTTCTTTAATGGAAAGCCTCTCCAACAAAATCCTGGTAGAATCAGGAATTCCCCAGGGCAGCTGTTTAGGCCTCTTACTTTTTTCAATCTTTACTAAGGACATGCCACTGGCTTTGAGTAAAGCTCAACACTATACACGTCAGCTACTACAGCGACTGAAAGGACTACAACACTTAAAGAGCTACAGCGGAGAGAGGAAGGACGGTGACTCGGGTGAGAGGCAGCCTCACTGCTGCTCCCTCCCTCCCCTCAGACTGACCGTCAGATGCAGGCCATCAGTCCCTCCAAAAAAGCTAATGGTTATGCTCACTCAGCTGTGCCTCACAAGTAATTCAACAAATGATCTATTACCAGTGTGATCATATACCTACAATTTTGAAATATAATTTCAAAATGGTCTGAGAAAAACAACATCGGCAGGGCAATTCAAGCATAGCCAATATGCAGTGATAATGTATTGGGCCTATAGCCTACTGCACAAACCTCAATGCTACAGAACTGTTTTTAATTGGTTAATGTTGCACAGGCTTATGTTTTTTAAGTCACGTTTAAAAATAAATCTGAGCGGTAGATCTCGGCTGCTGACTCAGAAACTGATCTTGACTCAGAAACGGTTGGTGACCACTTTTCTAAACTCTATTTATCACTCCTTCTTCCCTTCTCTCTTTCCTGACCTCTATCAACCTCTCTCCCATCTCCACCACTGACTTTCAATTGTCTGTCTCTCCTCCTTTTCCTCCCCTCCTTGCCAGTCTCCACCACTCTTTTGTCCTGTCCTGTCCGCTCTTCTCCTCTCTCTCAGCATGCGCTGAACAGAGGCCCTGTAATCCCATTAAGAGAGGGAGAACCCATGGCGTGGGGCTGGACACACACACACATCAACCAGAGAAACCAGTGCTTTAGAAGAGTCTTCCTGTCTGATGCAACACACAGTGCTTTAATCCATTTACAGTTAAAACCAGACTTAACCCACAGGCCTCAACCACCAAGGACAAACTCTGGGTTATTACAGTTTAAACCAGACTTAACCCACAGGCCTCAACCACCAAGGACAAACTCTGGGTTATTACAGTTTAAACCAGACTTAACCCACAGGCCTCAACCACCAAGGACAAACTCTGGGTTATTACAGTTTAAACCAGCCTAAATCCACAAGCCTCAACCACCAAGGACAAACTGGGTTATTACAGTTTAAACCAGCCTAAACCTACAGCCCTCAACCACCAAGGACAAACTCTGGGTTATTACAGTTAAACCAGCCTAAATCCACAAGCCTCAACCACCAAGGACAAACTGGGTTATTACAGTTTAAACCAGCCTAAACCTACAGTCCTCAACCACCAAGGACAAACTCTGGGTTATTACAGTTTAAACCAGCCTAAACCTACAGTCCTCAACCACCAAGGACAAACTCTGGGTTATTACAGTTTAAACCAGCCTAAACCTACAGTCCTCAACCACCAAGGACAAACTCTGGGTTATTACAGTTTAAACCAGCCTAAACCTACAGTCCTCAACCACCAAGGACAAACTCTGGGTTATTACAGTTTAAACCAGCCTAAACCTACAGTCCTCAACCACCAAGGACAAACTGGGTTATTACAGTTAAACCATGACTATCTACTCTCCCCCTCCCTCTCAGTGGCAGGACAAAATATAGATCACACGGCCACACACAGTCACCACTGCATAGGAGCCCTACGGCAAACCTGACGGGACAAGAATAGCTGTCACACACAGTCACACACAGAGACAGACACAGTCACACACAGAGACAGACACAGTCACACACAGAGACAGACAGTCACACACAGAGACAGTCAAACACAGAGACAGACACACACAGAGACAGTCAAACACAGAGACAGACACACACAGACACAGTCACACACAGACACAGTCACACACAGAGACAGACACACACAGAGACAGTCAAACAGAGACAGACACACACAGAGACAATCACACACAGAGACAGTCACACACAGAGACAGTCACACACAGAGACAGACACAGTCACACACAGAGACAGACACAGTCACACACACAGTCACACACAGAGACAGACACAGTCACACACAGAGACAGACAGACACACACAGAGACAGACACAGTCACACACAGAGACAGACACAGACACATACAGAGACAGTACTGGGCTGACCGCACCACCCTCTGTAGCGCCATGCGATGGAGGGCGGTGCTGTAGCCATACCAAGCAGTGATGCAGCCAGTCAAGATGCTCTTAATGGTGCAGCTATATAACTTTTTGAGGATTTAGGGCCCATGCCAAACCTTTTCAACTGCCTGAGGAAGAGGCGCTGTTGCGACTTCTTCACGACTGCGCGTGTGAGCGGACTATTTTAAATCCTTAGGGATTTGGACACCGAGGAACTTGAAGCTCCCGACCCGCTCCACTACAGTCGATGTGAGCACGCCCCCATTTCCTGTAGTCCACGATCAGCTCCTTGATCTTACTGATGTTGAGGGAGAGGTTGTTGTCGCGGCACCGTACTGCTAAGTCTCTGACCTCCTCCCTATAGGCTGTCTCATCGTCGCCGGTGATCAGGCCTACCCCCAACATGTCGTCAGCAAACTTGATGATGGTGTTGGAGTCTTGCGTGGCCACGCAGTCGTGGGTGAACAGGTAGTACAGGAGGGGACTAAGCACACACCACTGTGGGGCCCACGTGTTGAGGGTCAGCGTGGCAGAGGTGATGTTGCCTACCCTCGCCACCTGGGGGGCAGCCCGTCTGGAAGTCCAGGATCCAGTTGCAGAGGGAGGTGTTCAGTCCCAGAGACCTAAGCTTTGTGACGAGCTTGGAGGGGACAACGGTGCTGAACGTTGAGCTGTAGTCAATGAACAGCATTCTCACATAGGTATTCCTCTTATCTAGGTGGGTGAGGGCAGTGTAGAGAGCAATTGAGATTGCGTCGTCTATGGATCTGTAGGGGCAGTATGCAAATTGGAGTGGGTCTAGGGTGTCTGGGATGGTGGAGTTGATGCGTGCCATAACCAGCCTTTCAATGTGACCCATCACCACCCATCAATAGAGTTTGAGAGGTCCCCCCCAGCATTACGAAACAATCAACATGGTCAAAGCACGGTCACTCCTAAAACTCATTCTAAACAACACACAAGAAACTTGATTTTTTTGAATATTTTTTGTTTTTATATTATGGGTTGTCCGAGGTTGGGGATAGGGTGGCGCTGCCAGGGGTATGTTTGGGATGTGTTGCCCTGATAGGCTAAGTGGAACGTTCACCATATTGCCAATGCTTGCCTATCAAGTACTTGCAGATCAACCCAGGTGCCTAGAAGATCATTTGGGATATTAACTAACTAAAATTTGTCATAGGACAGGTATCTGTATCATAGCTGACAAACACACACACACACACACACGCACACACACACACACAGACAAACACAAACAGAGAAACACATACACACACACACACACACACAGACAAACACACACACAGACAAACACACACACACTTGTTCATATTCAGTAAAAGCCAAAGTGCAGTCATTCTGGTATGACTTTCGTTTCTGGGCCTCACCCTGCCTGAGAGCGAGACATGGAGGGAAGGAGAGAGAAGAATGGTCTCAAGAGACCACAGAGAGAGTGCAGTGCTGTCTAAGCAGGTGTGTGTGTGTGTGTGTGTGTACCGTAGGCCATTTACCTCAGAGAAGGGCTCAATGGAACCTTTCTATCGCTCTCCATTTCCTTCTAATAGCCTTCATTAGACAGTTTCCAGGCCTGGGGTCACAGGGTTCAACTCTCTATTCCTTCTGTTTCAACTCACTTCTGTGCAAAATGACTGAACTGTGCTAGCGGAGAACAGCTAGCTTAACTGTAACGACACCTTCCATGAGACCTGAAGGAACGGTTGCCCCTCAGCCTGTGGTGTGCTGTGCCACGCAGACCGTGCTGTTCTTTGCGTGCCTTCGCTGCTGTCAGATGCCCTTAAGTGATGCCTCAGTTGTGAGAGAAAAATATGTCTCAATGTCTGAATGTCAACAACAAGACTAACGAATGTTGTCTGCAGCAGAACCAAGTCAAAGCCACTAGACTGAAATGCTACTTAATGAAGTGGCTGTACATTACATTACAGAGCTGGCAAAGAAGGGAATTCATGCCTATTCCCAGTCTTCCTCCTCCCCTCTCTCCTCCCCCTCCCCTCTAGTCTCTCCTCCCCCTCCCCTCCGCTCTCCTCCTCCCCTCTAGTCTCTCCTCCTCCCCTCTAGTCTCTCCTCCCCTCTGCTCTCTCCTCCCCCTCCCCTCTAGTCTCTCCTCCTCCTCCTCCCCTCTAGTCTCTCCTCCCCTCTGCTCTCTCCTCCCCCTCCCCTCCACTCTCCTCCCCTCGTCTCTCCTCCCCCTCCTCCCCTCTAGTCTCTCCTCCCCTCTGCTCTCTCCTCCCCCCCGCCCTCCTCCTCCCCTCCGCTCTCCTCCTCCCCTCTCCTCCTCCCCTCCATCCTCTCCTCCTCTCACCTCCTCTCTTCTGCTAACCCCAGCTCCACTAGCTAGCCCCAAGTTGCCCCTGGCTAACCCCAACTCCACTAGCTAGCCTCTAGTTGCCCCTGGCTGCTGTATGAACATGCTAGCTCCATTTAGCCCAGGCTTGGCATGGTTGGGTGGGCCTGCTTGGCCTCTGTTCTCTGTCCTCTGCTCAGTGCCGCTAAGCAGCCCAGCATCGACAACGGCCAAGCACGCAAACGTCTCCACACATCAGCGTTCTATCAGAGAAAGAGAGAGAAAAAGAGAGAGAGAGAGAGAGAATGAGGAGAACAAGAGCGATGAATAAAGAGGGTGACTGAGGGCCCTTTTGTGAGTAAACAAGCCTCTGTTCTGAGCAGCCCTTAAAACACAGTTTCCCTAAATGAACCAAACACTACAGACCAGGCAGGGCCTTCCCCCTCGCCTGGACCCCCGGTATACAATATACCAACCAAGCCTACTGTCAACTGGACATAGCTGCTTTGGAACCCTTAAATAAAGTCCTCTCGATATAAACACAGTCACTCACTCACTGACTACAGTACACGCATAGCATTTTCTATCATTTTGCAGAGATAGTTAGCATTTTCCATGACAAACAATGTTGAAGAGCGGGGCAAGAGGGAGCTGCCTTGTTCAAATAGAGAGCCTTCTACTTAGAGCACTAACGGTCTATGATGATCAAGTCAAAAGTAGCTATCCCTCCACTCCTACGCACGCACAGACCTGTGTGTGTGTGTGTATTGAAGGTTGTAAATGCTCCTTTCTAGACAGGTCTTACAGTAAGCTGTGTGTTCTAGAGCCCCGGATCAATTCTAATATCCTTGTAACTGACTTAAGACAACATACACCCTCATGGAGAAGGGCCTGGTGAGTAGGAGCCAGAAAGCATATTAGAACAAGCCTAGTAAAGAGTAAGAGAGTGAGAGAACATTGTGGAGAGGAGACAGAGAGAGAGGTAGGAAGACAGTTGACTCAGGGGCAAAGCAATGTTCTGTTAGTCCCTGTTCCATCCAGCCAGGAGAAAGCAGCGACAGTGACAAATGATGTCTCCTGATCAGGCCATATTATATATTATTCAGCTCTAGGCCTACACAGCAAATTCTCCAGTGTTAAAAATCAACACTGAGTGTTAAATTTAACACTGTTCCAGTGTCTATTCGGGTCCACACTTTTCGGTGTTAAATTAACACACTGCTTAGTGTAAAGCTTTTTTTTCCCAGAGTGCCTTGCCTTTCAAGTGAATTGTTACCACCCATGACTGTATTTGTTAGTGACAGAGAGATGGTTGTTGCATTCATCCATTTTCAGTCCTGTGGCCTTCAACAAGTGAGATCCTAAGAAAATATGTTATCATTAAAATAAAATGATTTAACACAATACCACAAATATTTCATAAGATATTATTTTGAGGGCCTAGTTTTACCCTGATATAGTGGCCTGAAACTCTTGGTTTACAGGCCACATCAGGCCTGCAGGTCACATTATGCTGGTTTGCAAAGTGATGTGTGATTCTTATTAGAATCCAGCCAGAGTGGGGATATCCAACATTTTTAATTTTTATTCACCCACAACCTGCATTCAGAATGACTGCTGGGTTAGGAAGACTAAGACAGGAGAATTCCTAAACCATTTAAACTGGAACAACCATTTCAGTAGTGGGTGCAATAAGTCCAAGTAACAGATTTGATTAGTTTAGAAAAATATATGTTATTCATATTTGAGTAGCATAAGATTAATTAATCAATCAATGTACATGCAAAAACATAGATATTGAAACAAACAAATAAAAAAAATCAACAAGCAATAGAGCATGCTGGGAAATATGATCATGATGGGCGTGGTTTTGGTTTAATGCTGGTTATTAACACCAACACTAGGGTAGGGCTGGGTGATATGGCCTAAAAATCATCTCTCCATTTTTTTCAAACTTATGGGCGATTCACAGTATATATCTAAATGTTTTGTATGTTTTCTCTAAATAAGCATGGTTGTACAATTAAAAGGTCAAATACACTGCATTTTAAACAGTCAGCAATGATCTAATGAATTCAGGGCTTGTAAAATTATACCTAGGCTAAATATAAGCCTTCCACAACCATCAAACCCACTAATAATTTAATTAGTTTATCCTGTTTTTTTGTTGTTGCAATAATCACTGATCTGGCTTTCAAGTCTGTCTATGAAAATGCCATTTTTTGTTACAAATTTAACTAGAACCATAACGCACATTAGGCATTATGCTATAGAAAATGAACACAGGTCTCATCAACAATCTCTCAAGCCCACGTGCTAGTGATTAGCCAGCTAATCTTTATTTTTCAAGTTTAGCCAACTTGGATCTATTTGCTAGTTAACAAGGTTGAACAGTTGAATTGTTATGAAAACATCCTTCAGTCTGTCTCCAACTGTTTGAAACGCATGTTAGCCGGTCCACTTTGTTCAGATGTTGAAATCAAGAGGCCTACATTACTTCTCAGAATGAGAACGAGTTGCCAATTCCTTATATAATTCTGTTTTATGCTTATTGCACATTCATAAAACACAGACTAGACAGCTAGTATAACAGTCTATGGCTAAAATGCTGCTAGCAGTCTGTGGGGCGACCAACTGAGCATTCATTTTCCAGAATCAATGTTCATTGAGACCCTCGTTTTAGTAGTGTCTGCTCTGCGTGGAATTTGTTAGAAAAGTTAACTCAAATCAAATCAAATCAAATTTTATTGGTCACATGCGCCGAATACAACAGGTGCAGACATTACAGTGAAATGCTTACTTACAGCCCTTAACCAACAGTGCATTTATTTTAAACAAAAAAGTAAGAATAAAACAACAAAAAAGTGTTGAGAAAAAAAGAGCAGAAGTAAAATAAAAAGTGACAGTAGGGAGGCTATATATACAGTAAAATAAAGTGACAGTAGGGAGGCTATATATACAGGGGGGTACCGTTGCATAGTCAATGTGCGGGGGCACCGGCTAGTTGAGGTAGTTGAGGTAATATGTACATGTGGGTAGAGTTAAAGTGACTATGCATAAATACTTAACAGAGTAGCAGCAGCGTAAAAAGGATGGGGTGGGGGGGGCAGTGCAAATAGTCCGGATAGCCATGATTAGCTGTTCAGGAGTCTTATGGCTTGGGGGTAGAAGCTGTTGAGAATTCTTTTGGACCTAGACTTGGCACTCCGGTACCGCTTGCCGTGCGGTAGCAGAGAGAACAGTCTATGACTAGGGTGGCTGGAGTCTTTGACAATTTTGAGGGCCTTCCTCTGACACCGCCTGGTATAGAGGTCCTGGATGGCAGGGAGCTTTGCCCCAGTGATGTACTGGGCCGTACGCACTACCCTCTGTAGTGCCTTGCGGTCAGAGGCCAAGCAGTTGCCATACCAGGCGGTGATGCAACCAGTCAGGATGCTCTCGATGGTGCAGCTGTAGAATTTTTTGAGGATCTGAGGACCCTTGTCCTCTGTTACAGTAAAATCATGTCTCAATGTGTTTTGGTGTCCATATGACCGATTCTGTCGGACCAAACCTCAAATGCAAATAGCGAGTTGAAACCAGAGAGGAAGAAGATGTGATCTCTCAACTTTGTTGGCGTGAGAGGCTGGGGGAGGGGCTTGGTGTGTGTGTAAACCATAGAGGAAGAGGCAAAGTGAGAGGTCTCACTCTTGCAAAAATCTGTCCAAAATAAGGCCATGTGTTTCTATGGGCTTATTTTGGACCCACTGTAAGCTTGTCGCCAGCCTTCCCGCCTTTAGGACAACGACTCCCATTGTTCGGGCGGAGACGTGCATCTCGTCATTTTATACAGATCTCTGGTGTAAATGGGAAGGTGCACAGCACAGGGGAGCGAAGGAGACGAGACCAAAAATACAACATGAGAACAAGCGGTTCATAAACGCTCATAAAACTAAAAACAACAAAACCTTGAATCTTGTCATACAAGCATTTGGAATATCGCGCAAAAACAGGATTTCAAATTAATTTGATATATCGCCCAGCCCTACACTGGGGTTATTTTACACCACTGAGAGTTAATTTAACACCTGAATCAACACTAGAAATGTTACACTGGAGAAGAAAAAAAACACTAGGTAATACTGGCCAATTTGCTGTTTATATCTTCAGCTCTAGCAGAGAAAACTCACTTACCTGGCCTAACACTGCTGTGTGTGTGAGATGGTACAGATAAAGCACAAGGGTTGAGATGAGGACGTGGCTGCTAACGAGCATTGACAGCAGCTATGAAACGCACATTTAGATAACCTTCTATGTATACACATCATGAGTCAAAGGTAAAAAGAGGTAGTAGTACTCATCATCACACACATAAAACAGAAACACACAAACATACTCAAATAGGTATAGGCCTACTCATCCACTACATATACAAAAGTATGTGGACACCCCTTCAAATTACTGGATTCGGCTATTTCAGCCACACCCGTTGCTGACGGGTTTATAAAAATCAAGCCATGCAATCTCCATAGACAAACATTGACAGTAGAATGTCCTTTCTGAAGAGCTCAGTGACTTTCAACGTGGCACCGTTATAGGATGCCACCTTTCCAACAAGTCAGTTCGTCAGATTTCTGCCCTGCTAGAGCTGCCCCTGTAAACTGTAAGTTTACTGTGAAGTGGAAACGTCTAGGAGCAACAACGGCTCAGCCGCGAAGTGGTAGGCCACACAAGCTCACAGAACGGGACCGTCGAGTGCTGAAGTGCGTAAAAATCGTTTCAAAAACGCGTTTCAAACTGCCTCTGGAAGCAACGTCAGCACAAGAACTGTTCATCGGGAGCAGTTCATGGCAGAGCAGCCGCACACAAGCCTAAGATCACCATGCGCAATGCCAAGCGTCGGCTGGAGTGGTGTAAAGCTCGCCGCCATTGGACTCTGGAGCAGTGGAAACGCGTTCTCTGGAGTGATGAATCACGCTTCACCATTTGGAAGACCAATGGACGAATCTGGGTTTGGCGGATGCCAGGAGAACGCTACCTGCCCCAATGCATAGCGACAACTGTAAAGTTTGGTGGAGGAGGAATAATGGTCTGGAGCTGTTTTACATGGTTTGGGATAGGCCCCTTAGTTCCAGTAAAGGAAAATCTTAACGCTACAGCATACAATGACATTCTAGACGATTCTGTGCTTCCAAAATTGTGGCAAGGGCCTTTCCTATTTCAGCATGGCAATGCCCCCATGCACAAAGCGAAGTCCATACAGAAATGGTTTGACGAGATCGGTGTGGAAGAACTTGACTGGCCTGCACAGAGCCCTGACCTCAACCCCATCGAACACCTTTGGAATGAATTGGAACGCCGACTGTGAGCCAGGCCTAATCACCCAACATCAGTAACCAACATCAGTGCCCAACCTCACTAATGCTCTTGTGGCTGAATGGAAGCAAGTCCCCGCAGCAATGTTCCAGCATCTAGTGGAAAGCCTTCCCAGAAGAGTGGAGGCTGTGAAAGGGGGGACCAACTCCATATTAATGCCCATGATTTTGGAATGAAATGTTCGACGAGCAGGTGTCCAGATACTTTTGGTCATGTAGTGTATTTATAAAAATAAAAAAACACACACATACACACACTGTATACACAGACATTGAAACACACACAACATTTGGCTGTGTAACTATGATTTGACTATGCTGTAATAAATAGCCAGACCCGGCCCTGTGTGGAATGTGAGTTTATATCTAGCTCTATGAATCTCCCCTCCAGTCATCTCAGCTGCCCATTGGCCAGAGGTCATGTGAATCATCAGCAGCAGCATCATCATCATCATCGTCGTTATTATTAGGCGTACAGCTCGCCCCCAGAAGGACATGGTCACCCGCCAGTTATCCAGTTTCACATGCCTTCAGTCTAACCAGGAAGGGTCCTCATGTGCTAGCCCAGTCAGATTCCAAATCAAACCTTTATGTGTCTGAGTTTGTGAAATATTTGATGTTATCAGGAGCATTTTTCCCATTTTCTACAGAGACTATGGAGATAAGAACTGTCTCCATGTGTGTCTGCTACAGGCTGACGTCAGTATTGGAAAATATCTAGCCTGTATTTGAATCATTTCCATCCACTACCTACTCAAATAAAGACTGATGCACCATTGAGAGCATCCTGCCGGGCTGTATCACAGCCTGGTACGGCAATTGCACCGTCCGCAACCGCAGGGCTCTCCAGAGGGTGGTGTGGTCAACCCAACGAGTCACCGGGAGCACACTGCCTGCCCTCCAGGACATCTACAGCACCCGGTGTCACAGGAAGGCCAAAAAGAACATGAAGGACCTCAGCCACATGAGCCACGGCCTGTTCCCCCCGCTACCATCTAACAGGCGAGTTCAGTACAGGTGCATCAAAGCCGAGAGACTGAAAAACAGCTTCTATATCTCCAGGCCATCAGACTGTTAAATAGTCACCACAAGCCAGCCTCCGCCCAGTACCCTGCCCTGAACTTAGTCACTGTTACTAGCCGGCTACCACCAGGCACTCTACCCTGCTCGTTCTGATATTTCTTGATTTATATTTTTGGGATTTGTGTGTATTGTTTTGTACTGTTCGGTGTATCACTGTTGGAGCTAGAAACATAAGCATTTCGCTGCACAGATAACATCTGCAAAATGTGTACGCGACCAATACAATTTTATTTGAAAGCCATTGTTCAGGTCAAAGTTAACACCATTTAGTAGTTGTCATTTTTCTCTCTCCTGCTGTCTCTCCCTCCCTCCATCGTGCATTACCAATCCATCTTTGAAGAACAGCAGGGATTTAACAACTGTCGCACCCGTCTGTAAAGGGGTACAGTCGGTCACGGGACAGAATACACAAACACAATGACACCCCAATCATCTCCCAACCTTGTGAAGGTCAGTTGCACAATGCCTAGATGGACACACACACGTTGTCTTTGAGATCATCATTCCGACCACGACACACCAAAGTGACCTATTAACGCTGGCATTTATTACTGCACCAACCAATGACCTCAGCTTCACTCACTCCATCTCTCCCCTCCATCAGCAACTCCCATATTGTCTTCTATCTATCCATCTCTCCCCATCAGGCGTTCTCATATCACCCTCTCTTTATCCCCTCCATCATTACAGTCTTCATCCCTCCATCATAACCCCAACAGCATCTCTAAGCTACAGGGGACTGTTTCGCTAGCACAGACTGGAATATGTTTCGGGACTCATCCGATGGCATTGAGGAGTTTACCACATCAGTAAACCTGCTTCATTAATAAGTGCATCGATGACGTCGTCCCTACAGTGACCGTAAGTACATATCCCAACCAGAAGCCATGGATTACAGGCAACATCCGCACTGAGCTAAAGGGTAGAGCTGCTGCTTTCAAGGAGCAGGACACTAACCCGGACGCTTATAAGAAATCCTGCTACGCACTTCGACGAACCATCAAACAGGCAAAGCATCAATACAGGACTAAGATCGAATCATACTACACCGGCACTGACGCTCGTCGGATGTAGGAAGGCTTGCAAACTACCACGGATTACAAAGGGAAACCCAGCCGCGAGCTGCCCAGTGATACGAGCCTACCAGATGAGCTAAATTCCTTCTATACTCTCTTCGAGGCAAGCAAAACTGAACCATGAGTGAGAGCACCAACTGTTCGGGACGACTGTGTGATCACGCTCTCTGTAGCCAATGTGACTAAGACCTTTAAACAGGTTAACATTCACAAGGCCGCAGGGCCAGACGGATTACCAGGACGCGTACTCAGAGCATGCGCTGACCAACTGGCAAGTGTTTTCACTGACATTTTCAACCTCTCCCTGACACAGTCTGTAATACCTATATGTTTCAAGCAGACCACCATAGTCCCTGTGCCCAAGGACGCCAAGGTAACCAGTCTAAATGAATCGCACCCAATAGCACTCACATCTGTAGCTATGAAATGCTTTGAAAGGCTGGTCATGGCTCACATCAACATCATAATCCCAGACACCCTGACACCCACTCCAATTCGCCATATTCCCAGACACCCACTCCAATTCCACAGATTATGCAATCTCCATTGCACTCCACACTGCCCTTTCCTACTTGGACAAAAGGAACACCTACGTGAGAATGCTGTTAATTGAGTACAGCTCAGCGTTCAACACCATAGTTCCCTCCAAGCTCATCACTAAGCTAAGAACCCTGGGACTGAACACCTCCCTCCGCAACTGGATCCTGGACTTCCTGACGGGACGCCCCCAGGTGGTGAGGGTAGGCAACAACACATCCGCCACACTGACCCTCAACACGGGGGCCCCTCAGTGGTGCGTGCTTAGTCCCCTCCTGTACTCCCTGTTCACCCACGACTGCGTGGCTGCGCACGACCCCAATACCATCATTAGGTTTGCTGACGACACAACAGTGGTAGGCCTGATCACCGACAACAAAGAGACAGCCTATAGGGAGGAGGTCTGTGACCTGGCAGTGTGGTGCCAAGACAACAACCTCTCCCTCAATGTCAGCAAGACAAAGGAGCTGATCGTGGACTACAGGAAAAGGAGGGCCGAGGACGCCCCCATTCACATCAATGGGGCTGGTGGAGCGGGTCGAGAGCTTCAACTTCCTCGGTGTCCACATCACTAAGGATCTATCATGGTCAAAACACACCAACACAGTTGTGAAGAGGGCACGACAACACCTCTTCACAAAACCTCTTCCCCCTCAGGAGGCTGAAAAGATTTGTCATGGGCGCTCAGATCGTCAAAAAGTTATACAGCTGCACCATTGAGAGCATCTTGACTGGCTGCATCACCGTTTGGTATGGCAACTGCTTGGCATCCGACTGCAAGGCACTACAGAGGGTAGTCCATATGGCCCAGTAAATGACTAGGGCGGCGCTCCCTGCCATCCAGGACCTCTATACCAGGCGGTGTCAGAGGAAGGCCCTAAAAATTGTCAAAGACTCCAGCCACCCAAGTCATAGACTGTTCTCTCTGCTACCGCATGGCAAGCGGCACCGATGCACCAAGTCTGGAACCAACAGGACCCTGTTCAGCTTCAACCCTCAAGCAATAAGTCTGCTAAATAGTTAGTTAAATAATTAACCAAATAGCTACCCGGACTATCTGCATTGACCCTTTTTGCACTCTTCTTTGACTCATCACATACGCTACTGCTGCTACTGTTTACTATCTGTCACTTTATTCCTAGTTATATGTACATATTTACCTAAATTACCTCGTATCCCTGCACACAGACACGGTACTGGTACCCCTTGTATTTAGCCAAGTTATCGTTACTCATTATTACTTTTATTATTACCTGTTTAACTTTTTTATTATTTCTCTATTTTCTTTCTTTCTGCATTTCACTGTTAGTCCACACCTGTTGTTTATGAAGCATGTGATGAATACAACTTTATTTGATCTCCCATTTCGCCCTGTCTCCTTCACTCCGTCTCTCCTCCATCAGTCTCCGTGGGTTCTTATTTCTCCTTCCTTCCATCTCTCCTTCCTTCCTTCTCTCCCTCATCAGTACGGGCCCTATACACACACACACACACACACACACACACACGCACGCACACACACTCTAGAGAGCAGCAGAATATGGGTCACATCTTCTGATGTCCAGCTGGGCATTGTGCTTGTTGTCAAGGCCTTCATGAGATTGGTAGATGACAGAGTTATAGCTTCATTGACTTGAACAGTAGCCTATAAAAAGGTGCATACAGTTAAGAGAACAATAAGATAACCAGAAGCCCTATAAGCCTGAAAGACTTATAGGCCTACCTACACGGAGTAGCTTTAAAAGTGTGTATACATTTGTGCTGTGTAGTAGACTACAATTGCTCTCCGTCTGTTCCTCGCTGTCTGCAAGGCTAAACGGTGCTGCACTTAAACATGAATTACAGACATATCAACCAGTTCAGGTCTGAAAGCACAAACTGAAGGGGGGAAAACGGTCTGAAGGCAGAGAGAGCGAGAGAAAGGGATGAGATGGAGAAAGATCATAAATATTTTTCCCAGATGAAAAAAGAGAACATGAGAACCTGTCAACACCGCCACATCAACCAGAAGCCAGGCAACGAATGCCAGATAAAAACAATTTGTGGTTCATATTTTGGCAGGGGTTCCAATGGGGCCGTGACTGCCTTGTTGATATCTCTCAGCCAGAATGTCATGCTGAGGAGAACCAGCCAAACATCAGGCCTTCACCCATTCCGCTACCCTCCCTCACACTGAGGGCAGCACACCTTTCAGCGGGGACTTAAATCCTGCCGTGACACCACTGCCGGGCAGACAAAGGAAGTGTTATTTTCTGTCACTGTGTTGTGTTGTGTTTAAGTGGTGGCCCAGGAGCACACACAGACAGACAGACAGATGTGTGTCTTTATGAAGAAGGAGCATTGATCTCTCCATAACCACACACACAGACACACAAATAACAGACAGGCCTAATCTTTCAAATGTACTTAGATATGTCGTATAACAATACAGAGAAATCTTCAATACAGTATGAAGCATCAAATAACTGAAATAATGCCAGAACAAAATACAGCTTGGTAAACATTATAAAACAGACAGCAAGTGATTAAGAGTTAGGCTAAAAGTTGAAAGAGAGGCCGATCTCCACACAAGCAGTATACAGCTGTGCACTCCTTGAGTGAGTTAATAAAACAGGCATATGCGTTCATCTGCTAATGACTTGTATGTTCTGATCTTATCATGCCAATGCAAAGTTGTCGATTACATTTTCATTACTCTCCTCTCTTTGCAGGCAAATATGAATTAAGACTCTTGTCAATGCCTGATTCACCGGAGTTTGCATTGTAAATAGCATGTAACTAAGTCATGAAACAAATCTGTCGTCAATAAACAAAACTAAGGCAAATTAGAGAATACACTTGTCTTGCAATGTCTCACATGTCATGATGGAAAGACTGGAATTGGCAAATGGGCATGGAAGTGTAATAAACTCACAATATGTCACTCCCTATCCCTACAGATGCTACATGAGCTGTGACCTGCCAAAAAACATTCAATATGCTGAGCTACACCTCTAAAATCCATATCGAACTAGCTACAAACTATACACATTTCTATTTTCAGAGTTAGGACTCTAAAGGCAGAAGTGTCAACCAAAAATAAAGTGACAGGTCAGCATCGTATTCGCGGCTCGAGGTGTCAACTCGCATGATGATGTCACCACCAAAACCACACACCTGGCTTGCATTTACCTACAACACAATTGATCTGCACAAACTACACCGTCATGACAACCTCTGAAATGCAATTGTATTAGCTAAAACTAAATCTGATATATTGTAGCTATAACATGTATTTTAGACTCGAAAAAGTATAAACATCCGCAGAAGTCACCGGGCCTGTGTGCTGTCAGCCAGCTAGCCCTCTAGCTAGTGTGTTAGCTAGCTGTTCAATTTACAGTAAAGACCAAGCCAACGTAGCGTATCTAGCTGGCTAAATAGCTAATAAACTAGCTATCTACTTGAAACCTGGTCAAAACGTTAGCCAAACAACGCACCTTGCGAGGGAAATAACGTTACACAGAACACGGCTTGGTTGCTAGCTAAATAAATCTGCCTAAAAATAAACTAGTGTAAAAATACATTTTCTGGACCTAATCTGGGCCGCTGGCTGTGCTACACAGGCCACCGGATGCTCCGCCCACCGGTTAACGTTACCGTTGTTTTCTAAAAATGAGAACATTGCATACTGATCTCTACTTAACAAGCTAACTAGCCATCTAGAGGAAAGTGAACTCATTTCCATGGTAGTCTTGTTCATCGTACATGTTCTGATACAGTAAACATCGTTTGATTTGTTGCTGTCAAATATCACCGGCCACAAAAATGGATTATTAACTGGTAGCTATGTGCTGTCAACCTGACAGCGGGAAATGGGTAGCTGTACTCACCCCATTAACCAATCCATGGTGATGCTTGTATCTAGGAATAAATCCACCAAGGGTTAGAGGCGACCCCCTACTTTATCCGGCCACCCCTCGCTTCCCCGCCTGGCCCCGACCCGTCTCTCTCTGTGGATCGGTGTCTCTCCGTCCCTAATTTGGTCGTCAAATGTCAAAAACGTGTCCTTGTTTTGAACCGGAGCTTAGATAACAACAAGAACATGAACAACTAGCTAGCTAGTCCGAGCCGAGGTGCTGCGCCGAGGGCGAGCGAGAGGAGCGCAGCATTGAGTGACTTTGAGCTCGAAGACGAGTGGAGGAGAGCGGGCAACCGTCTCGGTCCACTTTCCGGTCAGCGAGGTATCCCGTGCCGTGGCTTCGCTTTTTACGTCGCCGGCCGCTAGCGTGCCGAATGTCATTCACCGACTGAATTAATCGAGTCTTGGCTTGGGACGCCGCTTGTCTAGCTAGCTAGCTACACTCTGTCATGAATCCTAAATTGCACGGTAATAACTATTGAGCTTAAACCGCTAGCTGCAGCGGTCTTCAACTACTGCTGCGAACGAAATCCGGAAGTAAACACAGATCCGACCAACCCCCTCCAGTGCGAATGCGTTGTGTTTCGTCACAATCTATGAATATCGATGGGATATGTAGTTCAAAGAATACCCATCTTCCTTCAAACTGCCTCTCAGTTAGTTATGCAAAAAAAAAATGTAATGTAACTTTATTAGTATGACATATCCACAACTGTATTGAATGCAGACATCCCATTGATTGCAGCTAGTTAGGAAGTATTGCATTATGCAAAGTTCATGTGTGGCAATTGGCACTCTTTTTGTGATACATCAGGGTATTCAACTCTTAGCTATGGTCTGGAGCCTGGTGTCCCATGTCTAAATCAGTCTCTAATTAGAGGGAAAGAATGCTGTGGAACTGGCGTCGAGATCCAGAGTTGAATATGAGGGTGATACATGATACATGTGGTACACCCACAACATTGCACTGATTAAGACTTCTATTATTGTTGTTTAATGAGGTACAGATTAGATTTGAGTCAGGGTTGTGCGCCACAAGACTGTGTTAGCCCATTGAGCTGAAGCCTAGGCAAGTACTCAGACCTTCCTTGGCCACTCTTTTTTATCACTGTTCTCTTCAAATCTCTTTCTATCGGAGGATGGAGCATTAGTCTAAAACTGCGACAGCCTGGAAGGAGAGGAACAATGTGTACTCTGCTCTGCTAAAATGACTGGTCATCTTTATCTCCCTCAATTCAATTCAATTTAAGGGCTTTATTGGCATGGGAAACATATGTTAACATTGCCAAAACAAGTGAAGTAGATAATAAACAAAAGTGAAATAAACAATAAAAATTAACAGTAAACATTACACTCACAAAAGTTCCAAAAGAATAAAGACATTTCAAATGTCATATTATGCGCAAATAGTTAAAGTACAAAATGGAAAATAAATGAACATAAATATGGGCTGTATTTGGTGTTTGTTCTTCACTGGTTTACCTTCTCTTGTGGCAACAGAGGTGGCACACTGTGGCACACTGTGGTATTTCACCCAGTAGATATGGGAGTTTATCAAAATTGGGTTTGTTTTCAAATTCTTTGTGCATCTGTGTAATTTGAGGGAAATATGTGTCTCTTATATGGTCATACACTCTGTCTCTCTCTCTCTCTCTCTCTCTCTCTCTCTCTCTCTCTGTCTCCCTCTCTCTCTTTATCGCAATCTCTCTGTCTCTCAATCTCTCTCTCTTTCTCCCACTCCCTCTCTCTGTGTCTCTCTCTCGCTCTCTCTTTCAATTCAATTCAAAGGGCTTTATTGGCATGGGAAATGTATGTTTACATTGCCAAAGCAAATGGAATAGACCATAAACAAAGGGAAATAAACAAGGGAAACATTAGTTAACATTACACTTTAAAAATATAGACATTTCAAATATTATATTATTGGCTATGTACAGTGTTCTAACAATGTTTAAGTAGTTGAAATATGAAAGGGAAAATAAATAAACTGTCACGCCCTGGCTCTGGGGACTCTTACATTTTGAGCCAGGGTGTGGATTTTTCCTCGTTTAGTTTTCTAGGTTTGTCGTTCTAGATTGTGTATTTCTATGTTGGCCAGGGTGGTTCCCAATCAGAGACAGCTGTAGCTCGTTGTCTCTGATTGGGGACCATACTTAGGCAGCCTGTTGGCATGTTACGTTGTGGGATCTTGTTCTGTTAAGGTTTGTGTTATTTAACCTAGGACTTCACGTATCGTTTGTTTATTGTTTTGGTTCGTGTGTGTACACAATAAAGTATGTACGCTTATCACACTGCGCCTTGGTCCGCTTCATCTATCGACGATCGTGACATAAACAGATAAATATAGGTTGTTTGTGCACCACTGGTTGTCCTTTTCTCAAATCTTGCTGCTGTGATTGCACACTGCGGTATTTCGCCTAACAGATATGGGAGTTTATCAATGTTTGATTTGTTTTCAAATTCTTTGTGGGTCTGTGTGATCTGAGGGAAATATGTGTCTCTAATATGGTCATACATTTGGCAGGAGGTTAGGAAGTGTAGCTCAGTTTCCACCTCATTTTGTGGGCAGTGGGCACATAGCCTGTCTTCTCTCGAGAGCCAGGTCAGAGCTGGACTTATGGTTGCTGTCTCATCGGTATCCCCCCACATCTCCCCTTCTCTCCCAAAACCCCACTTCCCTCCATCTCCCCCCTCCTCCCAGGATCCTGAGGATTCTATAAATAACGGCAGAACACAGGCAAGTGAGGGAGCGTTGAGACTAACAGTAGGCAGAGTCAGGGGATTGGCTGACTGACCTCCAATCAGCTCTCTGAGAGGCGGAGTCAGAGCGGTGATTGTCAGTGGGATGGTGGAATGTTCTCAGAACGGGTGTAGTATCACAGCTGACCACTTGAGAGCGCTGTGGGATATTTGTTTGTTATTGGCGTTGGTTCATGTCCATTGAATGAGAGAGTAACTACTGCAGGGATATGTGTAACTCAATAGAGGCCACCCTTTCCATCTAACAAAGGTGTGCATATTCCTCATGTAAGAGGTAAGAAAGCACTTCTGTCTCCTTCCCATGCTTTCAAGTATCGTTGTTTGTGATATTGGGTAATGCTTATATACTAAACAAAAATATAAACGCAACATGTAAAGTGTTGGTCCCATGTTTCATGAGCTGATATAAAAGATCCCAGATATTTTCCATAAGCACAAAAATCGTATTTCTCTCAAATGTTGTGCACAAATGTGTTTACATCCCTGTTAGTGAGCATTTCTCATTTGCCAAGATAATCTATCCACCTGACAGGTGTGGCATATCAAGAAGCTGATTAAACAACATGATCATTACACAGGTGCACCTTGTGCTGGGGACAATAAAAGGCCACTTTAAAAATTGCAGTTTTTTCACACAACACAATGCCACAGATGTCTCAAGTTTTGAGGGAGCGTGCAATTAACATGCTGACTGCAGGAATGTCCACCAGAGAATTTCATGTTCATTTCTCTACCATAAACTGCCTCCAACATAGTTTTAAAGAATTTGGCAGTACGTCCAACCGGCCTCACAACCGCAGACCACGTGCATGGCGTCATGTGGGCGAGTGGTTTGATGATATCAATGTTGTGAACAGACTGCCCCATAGTGGCGGTAGGCTTATGGTATAGGCAGGCATAAGCTACGGACAATGAACACAATTGCATTTGATCAATGGTAATTTGAATGCACAGAAGTACCATGATGAGATCCTGAGCTCCATTGTCGTGCCATTCATCCGCCACCATCACCTCATGTTTCAGCATGATACTGCATGTCCCCATGTCGCGAGGATCTGTACACAATTCCTGGAAGCTGAAAATATCCCAGTTATTCCATGGCCTGCAGACTCACCAGACATGTCACACATTGAGCATGTTAGGGATGCTTTGGATCGACGTGTACGACAGCATGTTCCAGTTCCCACCAATATACACAGCCATTGAAGAGGAACAGCCTGATCATTGAACAGACTGATCAACTCTATGCGAAGGAGATGTGTCACGCTGCACACCAGATACTGACAGGTTTTCTGATCCACGCCCCTACCTTTAAAAAAAAAGGTAACTGTGACCAACAGATGCATATCTGTATTCCCAGTCATGTGAAATCCATAGATTAGTGCCTAATGAATTTATTTAAATTGACTGATTTCCTTATATGAACTGTAACTCAGTAAAATCTTTGAAATTGTTGCATGTTGCGTTTATGTTTTTGTTCAGTAAACATTCACACATAATGTTGAAATGACTGTATCTGAATCACTGCAAGCTCCCATGTGGCCTTCAGGAGATATGTCACCTTTCTACAGTCGTGGTCAAAAGTTTTGAGAATGACACAAATACTAATTTTCACAAAGTCTGCTGCCGCAATTTGCATATACTCCAGAATGTCATGAAGAGTGATCAGATGAATTTCAATTAATTGCAAAGTCCCTCTTTGCCATGAAAATGAACTTGATCCCAAAAACAACATTTCCACTGCATTTCAGCCCTGCCACAAAAGGACCAGCTGCCATCATGTCAGTGATTATCTCATTAACACAGGTGTGTTGATGAGGACAAGGCTGGAGATCACTGTCATGCTGTCATGCTGATTGAGTTAGAATAGCAGACTGGAAGCTTTAAAAGGAGGGTGGTGCTTGAAATCATTGTTCTTCCTCTGTTAACCATGGTTACCTACAAGGAAACACGTGCCATCATCATTACTTTGCACAAAAAGGGCTTCACAGGCAAGGATATTGCTGCTAGTAAGATTGCACCTAAATCAACCATTTATCGGATCATCAAGAACTTCAAGGAGAGAGGTTCAATTGTTGTGAAGAAGGCATCAGGGCGCCCAAGAAAGTCCAGCAAGCGCCAGGACCGTCTCCTAAAGTTGATTCAGCTGCGGGATCGGGGCACCACCAGTGCAGAGCTTGCTCAGGAATGGCAGCAGGCAGGTGTGAGTGCATCTGCACGCATAGTGAGGCAAAGACTTTTGGAGGATGGCCTGGTGTCAAGAAAGGCAGAAAAGAAGCCACTTCTCTCCAGGAAAAACATCAGGGACAGATTGATATTCTGCAAAAGGTACAGGGATTGGACTGCTGAGGACTGGGGTAAAGTCATTTTCTCTGATGAATCCCCTTTCCGATTGTTTGGGGCATCCGGAAAACACCTTGTCCGAATGAAGACAAGGTGAGTGCTACCATCAGTCCTGTGTCATGCCAACAGTAAAGCATCCTGAGACCGTTCATGTGTGGGGTTGCTTCTCAGCCAGGGGATTGGGCTCACTCTCATTTTTGCCTAAGAACACAGCCATGAATAAAGAATGGTACCAACACATCCTCCGAGAGCAACTTCTCCCAACCATCCAAGAACAGTTTGGTGACGACCAATGCCTTTTCCAGCATGATGGAGCACAAAGGCAAAAGTGATAACTAAGTGGCTCGGGGAACAAAACATCAACATTTTGGGTCCATGGCCAGGAAACTCCCCAGACCTTAATCCCATTGAGAACTTGTGGTCGATCCTCAAGAGGCGGATGGACAAACAAAAACCCACAAATTCTGACAAACTCCAAGCATTGATTATGCAAGAATGGGCTGCAATCAGTCAGGATGTGGCCCAGAAGTTAATTGACAGCATCCCAGGGTGGATTGCAGAGGTCTTGAAAAAGAAGGGTCAAAACTGCAAATATTGGCTCTTTGCATAAATGTAATGTAATTGTCAATAAAAGCCTTTGACACTTATGGAATGCTTGTAATTATACTTCAGCATACCATAGTAACATCTAACAAAAATATCTCATAACACTGAAGCAGCGAACTTTGTGAAGACCAATACTTGTGTCATTCTCAAAACTTTTGACCACGACTGTAAAGAATACCATATATAGTGAGGGAAAAAAGTATTTGATCCCCTGCTGATTTTGTACATTTGCCCACTGACAAAGACATGATCAGTCTATAATTTTAATGGTAGGTTTATTTGAACAGTGAGAGACAGAATAACAACAACAAAATCCAGAAAAACGCATGTCAAAAATGTTATAAATTGATTTTGCATTTTAATGATGGAAATAAGTATTCGACCCCTCTGCAAAACATTACTTAGTACTTGGTGGCAAAACCCTTGTTGGCAATCACAGAGGTCAGACGTTTCTTGTAGTTGGCCACCAGGTTTGCACACATCTCAGGAGGGATTTTGTCCCACTCCTCTTTGCAGATCTTCTCCAGGTCATTAAGGTTTTGAGGCTGACGTTTGGCAACTCGAACCTTCAGCTACCTCCACAGATTTTATATGGGATTAAGGTCTGGAGACTGGCTAGGCCACTCCAGGACCTTAATGTGCTTCTTCTTGAGCCACTCCTTTGTTGCCTTGGCCGTGTGTTTTGGGTCATTGTCATGCTGGAATACCCATCCACGACCCATTTTCAATGCCCTGGCTGAGGGAAGGAGGTTCTCCTCCAAGATTTGACGGTACATGGCCCCGTCAATCGTCCCTTTGATGCGGTGAAGTTGTCCTGTCCCCTTAGCAGAAAAACACCCCCAAAGCATAATGTTTCCACCTCCATGTTTGACGGTGGGGATGGTGTTCTTGGGGTCATAGGCAGCATTCCTCCTCCTCCAAACACGGCGAGTTGAGTTGATGCCAAAGAGCTCAATTTTGGTCTCATCTGACCACAACACTTTCACCCAGTTCTCCTCTGAATCATTCAGATGTTCATTGGCAAACTTCAGACGGCCCAGTATATGTGCTTTCTTGAGCAGGGGTACCTTGCGGGCGCTGCAGGATTTCAGTCCTTCACGGCGTAGTGTGTTACCAATTGTTTTCTTGGTGACTATGGTCCCAGCTGCCTTGAGATCATTGACAAGATCCTCCCGTGTAGTTCTGGGCTGATTCCTCACCGTTCTCATGATCATTGCAACTCCACGAGGTGAGATCTTGCATGGAGCCCCAGGCCGAGGGAGATTGACAGATCTTTTGTGTTTCTTCCATTTGCGAATAATCGCACCAACTGTTGTCACCTTCTCACCAAGCTGTTTAGCGATGGTCTTGTAGCCCATTCCAGCCTTGTGTAGGTCTACAATCTTGTCCCTGACATCCTTGGAGAGCTCTTCGGTCTTGGCCATGGTGGAGAGTTTGGAATCTGATTGATTGATTGCTTCTGTGGACAAGTGTTTTTTATACAGGTAACAAGCTGAGATTAGGAGCACTCGCTTTAAGAGTGTGATCCTAATCTCAGCTCATTACCTGTAAAAAGACACCTGGGAGCCAGAAATCTTTCTGATTGAGAGGGGGTCAAATACTTATTTCCCTCATTAAAAAACAAATCAATTTATAACATTTTTGACCCAAATACCTTTTTCCCTCACTGTATGCCATTTAGCAGACGCTTTTATCCAAAGCGACTTACAGTCATGTGTGCATACATTTTATGTATGGGTGGTCCCGGGAATCGAACCCACTATCATGGCGGCGCAAGTATCAATGCAGCAGGGCTGATGGTGCCAGCATGGTACACCATAGGAGACAGAGCTATGTCCTGGCAGGTACCCGTCTTTCTGTTTGTCTGCCTGTCCGTCCGTCCAGTTCTGTCTGTCCATCTCTGTCTGTCCGTCCTTCCGTCTGGGCCTGCCAAGGTCACTTCCTGAAACATATCTCTCCGTCGATAAGGACGCAGCACGCATGGATCGATACGCACCCATCCCAGCCTAGCTCCTCTCAGCCTGGCTGGCGGGAGAACTCCTCACCCCCCTCACACCCCCCCTCACCCCTCAGACCTATTCTGGGAGGCGTCCTCAGCGATGACGAGGGCACTCAGGTTGACATCATAGAAGGAAAAGAAATACCTGCACACTGTTGTAGGTTCCTGTAGGTTATTACAACGTCTCAGTCAGGCGATGAGGTAAAGGAATAGATGTACCTCAAGCATGTACTCTTAGAATTACTGGTGACTCGAATAACCCTGGACATCCTCAAGGAACCGTTGCTAATCAATGGTTCCTATTTACACCTTAGGTTGGTTGAGGGATTCTTGGAGAAACCTTTAATGGTTCAATGTAACAACTGGTTCCTGGAGGAACCCTGGAGTGGAGGTGTGGCTTAGTAGGGGCATGGCTTTAGGACAGATCTATTTTAATTTGTAGTGTACAAACTTAACATGATGAACAGGAATGACATTTACACTAACGGGTGACCAATAATAACTATCTGAAAGCCACACCTCCAATAAGCCACACCTCCAATTTGATAGGCTGCCACCTCTACAATATATTATTAAAAAGGTTCAAAATTGAACCCCTCCTAACACAAAAAGGTTCCGGATTGAACCTTTACACAGGGGTTCCTCGAGGAACCTTTTTCAACTGGAACGGTTCCGCCAGTGTGGCAACCCAAAAGGTTCTTCCAGGCACCTTTACTTCTAAGAGTGTAGTTAAACACACAACCCCCACTGTTTCTCATAGCCTGTTGCTATTTTGAGAACAGCTAATGACAACATGCACACACACACACACGTGCGCACGCACACACACACACACACACACACACACCTATAGATCATGTCAACAGAAGCAGTGAAGGTGAGGTATTGGCTGTGGCGTGACTGATATGATTTATTCATGGCCAGTGGAGGTAAGTCTAAAAGCCATTAGCTGGTATTAAAACCTCACATTACTCCTGCATAAATAATAGATACGTAATGGATGCAAAGTAGAGGTGTGTGAGAGAGAGTGAGTGAGTGTGTATGTATGTGCACGAGTCTGCAAGTGTTCACGTGAGTGTATCTTTTTTTTGTGCCAGTGTGTGTGTGTGTTTGTGTGCAAGTGTGTGTGTGTATGTGTGTGTTTGTGTGCCAGTGTGTGTGTGTTTGTGTGTGCCAGTGTGTGTGTGTGGCCCGACCAGAACTGTTATGCTGAGGAGAATCACTTGACCATCCAGCTGATGTTCTGTGTTTCCTCTCTGGGAGCAGCGGTAGCATCCTGCCCCAGCGGACAGAGGATGCTGCGGTCACATTTCACCCGCGTTAGGACTCCTGCCCTCAAGGTGAACACTGGGACAGGGCAGGGACAGAGAGGGCACAGGTCACACCAAATACACTATGTGGTAACAGTGTATTTTGCTGCAAAACATAAACTGTACTTACTTGTAATAGGGTCATTACATAGATTATGAGGAGGGGTGAAGGGGGGTGAGGAGGATGTTATTATAGTTTCTCTGTGACAAGGTCTCCTAGGCAATGTAACATATAAACAGCTAGCTACACAAAGTGACATTGGCGATAGTGGAAGTGACCTGCTAATGGTTAGTGTTACTGTAAGCCCTCGGAGGTCATTGTTGACAGACAGATCCATACTCTGTCCACACTGCCTGCCTGCAGGGTCTACTCCTCATGATAAAAGAAAGCACACTGTGGTGCACCATCGGTATCAGATTGTCTGTATTACCAGTTACACAGTGCATTTGTGTGTGTGTGTGTGTGTGTGTGTGTGTGCCGTGTAGCTCAGTTGGTAGAGCATGGCATTTGCAACGCCAGGGTTGTGGGTTCGATTCCCACGAGGGGCCAGTATGAAGAAATATATGCACTCACTAACTGTAAGTCGTTCTGGATAAGAGCGTCTGCTAAATGACTCAAATGTAATATATATATGTGTGTGTGAGTGTCATGGACGGCTCCACACTGAAGTCTGAGTGTTTGAGTCAGTCTTAGCCACATTAATCATGTCTACAGCCCTACCTGGCCCTAGGGAGAGGTGAGCATAGTGGAGAAGGGCAGGGGAAAGGAGGGATGATGACAGAGAAAAGGTTAAGAGAGGTTAAAGTAAGATTAGAAATAGGCCAGGGGATGAGGGGGGTGAGGAGTATGATTAAATCGGAGATGGTCATTTAGACTAGAGCAGGAGTCAGCAAGAGGCACCCCGCGGGCCAAAACCATCCGCAAGTGATTTATTTTGGCCCCCCAACGTTTTTTGGTCCAAATAGACTGTAAATCGCCAAGAATTCAGTTACAAATATATTTCAATTCAGGAAATCTCTTCCCAAGTGTTCCTACAAATAAAAAGAGGGACGTAATCATGTCTTAATGTAATCAAGGTATGAAATTATTATGTTATTTTCAAATACCATCTCTTTTTGGGCTTACTTGTGGTCAATTTGCTGGGTACACATTTTTTATAATTATGTTCCGGCCCCCGACCATCTGCTCGGACTAAAATCGTCCCGCAGCTGAATCTACTATAGTTGCCTACCCCTGGAATAGAGTGTCGGAACAAAAACACTGTTCAGCGAGAAAACCCACTTTTACCAGATTGCATCAAGTCAAAGCTATGTGCTTGCACCAAACATAACTGTTTTTATAAAACTAATAAATGCATGAAATTGTTTGATATGAGTCTTTTCTTTTCGTATTCAACACATCAGACACAACCTAATTTTCACCCGGCAACCAAACAGAAATAGCCCACATGTGGCTCTGAAGTCATCGACAGAGAGCAGGAAAATTATAACAGTCACACCACAGTGTTGTCAGCCTGCAGTCATGTCTGTCTGTCTGTCTGTCTGTGTGTGTCTGAGGTGTCATGTGAGTCTATGTGTCCTGCGGACGGATGAGAAAAGATCTGACCCTGTATCAGTGGTTATGCTGAGTTCTACCTACTCAGATTCTTCCTCTGTGGTGGTCCAGGATGTGGTTGTTGAGGTGCAGACACTGGGATATAGAATATGCTGATATGTGCTGATGGGGCTAAAGGGTTACCAACCCTCCCAGAATAGGCCAGCAGGACATACATGTGGTCCTCTGTAGCTCAGTTGGTACAGCATGGCGCTTGTAATGCCAGGATAGTGAGTTGAATTACAGCGCTGTTGGGGCTGGGGTATAGAGCTGGGTATTTGTATTTATTATGGATCCCCATTAACTGCTGCCAAGGGTATGGAGCTGGGGTATAGAGCTTGGGCTGGGGTGTAGAGCTGGGGTATAGAGCTGGGGTATACATTTTAGTCATTTAGCAGACGCTCTTATCCAGAGCGACTTACAGTTAGTGAGTGCATACATTTTTGTTTTCATACTGGCCCCCCGTGGGAATCGAACCCACAACCCTGGCATTGCAAGCGCCATGCTCTATCAACTGAGCTACATGTATAGAGCTGGGGCTGGTTATAAAGCTTGAGCTGGGGCATAGAGCTGGGGCTGGGGTATAGAGCTGGGGTATAACACTGGGGTAGAGAGCTGGGGCTTGGGTATAGAGCTGGGGCTAGGGTATAGAGCTGGGGTTGGGTCTAGAGCTGGGGCTGGGGTATAGAGTTGGGGCTGGGTATAGAGCTAGGGCTGGGTATAGAGCTGGGGCTTGGGTATAGAGCTGGGGTTGGGTGTAGAGCTGGGGCTGGGGTATAGAGTTGGGGTATTGGGGTATAGAGCTGGGGCTGGGTATAGAGCTGGGGTTGGGTGTAGAGCTGGGGCTGGGGTATAGAGTTGGTGATGGGTGTAGAGTTGGGGTATAGAGCTGGGGAACAGAGCTGGGGTATTGGGGTATAGAGCTTGGGCTAGGTATAGAGCTGTGGCTTGGGTATAGAGCTGGGGCTGGGTATAGAGCTGGGGCTGGGTATAGAGCTGGGGCTGGGGTATAGAGCTGGGGCTTGGGTATAGAGCTGGGGCTGGGTATAGAGCTGGGGCTGGGTATAGAGATGGGGCTGGGGTATAGAGCTGGGGCTTGGGTATAGAGCTGGGGCTGGGTATAGAGATGGGGCTGGGTATAGAGATGGGGCTGGGTATAGAGCTGGGGTATTGGGGTATAGAGCGAGAGTTGGGGTATAGAGCTGGGGTATTGGGGTATAGAGCTGGGGCTGGGTATAGAGCTGGGGCTGGGGAATAGAGCTGGGGCTGGGTATAGAGCTGGGGCTGGGTATAGAGCTGGGGTATTGGGGTATAGAGCTGGGGTATTGGGGTATAGAGCTGGGGCTGGGGTATAGAGCTGGGGCTGGGTATAGAGCTGGGGCTTGGGTATAGAGCTGGGGCTGGGTATAGAGCTGGGGCTGGGTATAGAGATGGGGCTGGGTATAGAGCTGGGGTATTGGGGTATAGAGCTAGAGTTGGGGTATAGAGCTGGGGTATTGGGGTATAGAGCTGGGGCTGGGGTATAGAGCTGGGGCTGGGTATAGAGCTGGGGTATTGGGGTATAGAGCTGGGGCTGGGTATAGAGCTGGGGCTGGGTATAGAGCTGGGGTATTGGGGTATAGAGCTGGGGCTGGGTATAGAGCTGGGGCTGGGTATAGAGCTGGGGTATTGGGGTATAGAGCTGGGGTATTGGGGTATAGAGCTGGGGCTGGGTATAGAGTTGTGGTTGGGTGTAGAGCTGGGGCTGGGTATAGAGCTGGGGCTGGGTATAGAGCTGGGGCTGGGTATAGAGCTGGGGTATTGGGGTATAGAGCTGGGGTATTGGGGTATAGAGCTGGGGCTGGGTATAGAGCCAGGGAATGGAGCTGGGGCTGGGTATAGAGCTGGGGCTGGGGTATAGAGCTGGGGCTGGGTATAGAGCTGGGGCTGGGCTATACGCTGATGGAGACAGTAACAGTGAGCGTGCTGATGGGGGTGGAGCTGCATGGGGCAGAGTGCTGTCTCAGTCTGGACCAGAGGCACACCATTTGAGAGACAGGCGTCAGCATGCCCAGCTACTTTAGTCAGCACTTTGAGAGTACACTCAGACGGTACAGAGAGAAACACACACATTCTCACTCCCACACAGGCACGATACACTCTCTGTCTCTCTGTCTCTCTCTCTCCCCTGGGCATCTCTAAAGTCATATGGTAAGCGTAACCCGAGGACAACTGAAATGTATGCAGTCTGTATCTAATTTGACTTTTAGAACAAAATTATTGATCGTTTTTCACCTTTACCAAAGAGTAATATGGGAGATGGTGAGTTTGACTCACAGCCAACAGTAGGTGGCAGCATTAAGTCACGCATGGCAAACCTGAGCTGGTCAATGCACAAAGCAAACCCATCTCATTGTATTGTAGACCTAGTCAATTAGAACAACATTGATCTGTTTGATTCATTAAAATAGAGGAACCTGTTCATTACGAATGCAATTCAGGTTTATGTTACATACAGTGCCTTCAGAAAGTATTCATACCCCTTGACTTATTCCACATTTTGTTGTGTTACAGCCTGAATTCAAAATGGATTCAATCTACACACAATACCCCATATTGACAAATGTATTGAAAATGAATACAGAAATATCTCATTTACATACACTACCATTCAAAAGTTTGGGGTAACTTAGAAATGTCATTGTTTTCTAAAGAAAATTATTATTTTTGTCCATTAAAATAACATAAAATGGATCAGAAATATAGTGTAGACACTGTTAATGTTGTAAATGGCTATTGTAGCTGGAAACGGCTGATTTTGTATGGAATTTCTACATAGGCGTACGGAGGCCCATTATCAGCAACCATCAGTCCTGTGTTCCAATGGCACATTGTGTTTGCTAATGATAGAAGGAGATATACTAGGAGAGGATGAGAGAATAAAACAACAAGGGAAAGAGAAGAACAAAGCAGGAGAAAAAGAGGGAGGAGAGAGGGAGAATGTAGGTATTTAGAGTTAGGGTCATATAATGACAAGAGGAAAATAAACCCATTTTGTAATCGCTCACTCTGGCCGGCCAGTGGAAAAGTGCGGAATGCCGTGCTGACGTAACGCTCCTAACAGTTTCCATATATAAGGCTTGGGATCAGGCCGCCAGGCCGGCACTCAGCATGGCCGGCGTCTGGGTACCCATCATCCACTGAGAGGAGGAGGAGGAGGAGGAGGAGGAGGAGGAGGAGGAGACACACACATGCACACATTCAAACACATTTTTCTGTATACTCAATTAAACTGTCCTCTGTTCTTATATTCTGTTTGTTTTTTCATCCGTAGTAGCTGATCCACAGTAGTGTCCACAAGCATCAGATGGTTCTGACAGTGTAATGTGTCCAAGTGTGTTTAGAACATTCTCATATTGTCTCATAATGCAGACCTCAGCCGAATGCAAGGTGATCCGATGTGACATGTTTGAGGTGTATTAGTGAGCAGATCTTAATACTCACCAAGGGCACCCTGACAAAGAGACAGACGCAAAGACATACTGTAGACAGGATGATCCACTGATCCACTACACGCATGGAAAAGATTCACTGACATTTAGCTAATACAGTACAGTACAGTACAGTGTAAACCTTTGTCTCATGTGTCACGTATAGCAACTAGCAAAACATACAAGTTGAATACCCACAAACTGGCAATCAGTCAGTTAAGACAGGCTTAGACAGCTGATGTTTTTGAGGTAGCCTACAAAGCATTGTCAGATGAATATAGTCCAATAACATGGTCTTTCCTGGGGAAATCCCTGAAAAGCCATAATACATTTATGCTCAGAACACACGCACTAGTTATATTCCATACATTATGTTGATTGGTTTAATAGAAAGTGTTCTGAAATTCATGACATCATGAAAACAAAAGGCTATTGTTGTCTCATTCAACCATTCAATTCCTACAGAGATGCTGGTGATGAATTGACACCTTTTGGTGCCCTCTTTCCTGCCTATTCATCTGCTGAGGGCAAAATACCTTTTTCTGTTTCTCTCTCTAACACACACACATTGAAATATACGCACGTCGCACGCATACGCGCACACACACACACACTTTCTCACATTCTCTCATCCCCTGAAGGTAATCACTATTCAAACACTTCACATCATTGGGCAAACACTGCACCCATCCAACGTCCAACCATACTCCCATTGCTGGAAGACAAGGAAGAGAGGCAACAGGAAAACAACGGAGGGAATATCTGTCACATTTGGCCAGAGACGTGTGTAGGTGTATCGTGTGTGTGTATCGTGTGTGTGTGTGTGTGTGTGATGGAGGGATAACACAGACAATGAACCA